>NW_010972664.1:12130932-12143275 GCF_000737465.1 Haliaeetus leucocephalus
TTTTTTTTTTTTTTTTTTTTCCCCCCCCCCCCCCCCCAATGATTTTAGTATTAGAAGCTAAAGATGCTGGATAAAGATTTTGGTTTATTTCTAGAATTTGCTACTCCGAGAAAAAACGTTTGCTTAACGAAGTGTTTCCTCAAGGATATGGGTATGTGCTAATACTAACCACTAAGTACAATGGAGTCCATGTCAACCGCAAGGCCCTGAAGACTTCCCACCGAGGTCCGGTTAATGACACTTGTCTGAATGGAATCCTTTAAAATGGCAGCCACACAATCCTCACACAACACTTGGCCTTTCGCCTGTGGTACCACAAATACGATCCAGAAATGAATAAGGAGGCCTCCGTTGTTGTTGTTACTGAAATAAAAAGGTCCTACAGGTTACCATCATGTTGAAAGTTTTCTTAAGGCTGGACTCTCAACACAAGCTTCTGAAGTGCAAATTTAGAAGAGTATGGCTTATTTCCATCTTGCCTTGTTGCTTTGACACCCTGATTGTATTTTCTTTCCTAAAAAAATAAGAAAAAACCAACCAAACAAAAACAAACCCAAACAAAGCAAGCCCAAAATGCACTCCTCACAGCCAGTTGGGCATCTTCACTAGGCTGACTTCCTGAGGGATCCTGACTTTTGAGATTTATGGAAATCATCATATCTACTTGAATGAGAGCTGGATTATCTTCTAAAGATTACTGGATTGGAATAACTAATCCTCTAGCATTAATTGCATACATAATATTAGGGTAAGTGTACTTTATTGCAGTATAGGGATTTTCCCCTTCTTTTGTCAGTAGAAAACAGTTTTCTACCAATAACATTACTTATAAAATACATGCAACTTGGTCAATGATACAGAGTTGTGCTCTAACAGCATGTTTAAGTGGTTAAACTTCTGTGTGACCCATCAGCCAAAGCATCACAAAACCTCTTTAGGGACATTATTTCCGTTTACCTTAGATTATGCTCCTGGCAGACAAGGAACTGCTTATATGACTTCAGTTTGCCCTTACTTTTGTGAAATGAATTGGTACAGGTTATAAATGTATTTTGCTATTAGTACAAGTGCATAGCAAAGAGATTAAATAACCACCAAAAATAGGTTTCTCTTGTGGGGTTATTACATTATATACTACCCAACAGAAATACAATTACATTAACTACAGTTTTACCTGACTTCTGAAACTGTAGACTGCTTATAAAATTTGGAGAAAGAGGAAGTTGTGTAGACCAAGTTCATCTGAAAGAGAAAGTATTAAGCCAATGAAGATTTAGCATTTCTGAAAATCAGCCATACCTAGAGACATTATAGGCCTAGGCTTCCTAGGAGCATCAACTTTTCCACCAAGACTATGCAATCTGCACACATTTCCAGACATACAGCAGCCAAGATCGGCAGAGCCGCAGACAAGAACAGACCAGCTCTGCAATGGACACAAAACAAGTCCAGTATTCCCAGGAAACATCAAATCTTCTGCCCATGGCCCACTGATGTGTACAGCAATGCTTTTTCCAAATAAATGAGTTTTTAAAAGAGTGCACATTCTTTGCCCAGCAAATCCCAAATACAGAGGGCTTCTCTATCCTGATGTTGAAACTTAGGGCTAGTCTTCAGGAAATAAAGCACATACTCATAACATTCTGCGTGTTGGTACTAAGGTGCAGTTAACGGCACATATCAGAGCTTTTTCCACAGAATCACAGAAAGACTGAGATTGGAAGGGACTGCTGGAGAGCATCTAGTCCAACCCCCCTGCTCAAAGCAGGATCAACTATACCAGGTTGCTCAGGGCCACGTCCAGTTGAGTATCTGCTCCAGTGTTTGATCACCTTTACAGTCAAAATGGCTTTTCTAATGTTTACGTGGAATTTTCTTGCATTTCAATTCAGTTTGTGTCTATTTTCTTCATTAACAGCTTCATGTTAACATATTTCTTTCCAATACACAGTGTAATATATGTGGAGAAGGAAAAACTCTGTTCATTTCATGCTGTGGGACTGCCTTTGGGGAAAGCAAGTTCTCAATTCCACCAGTTTTTTGTATGTGTGTGATGGTGACAATAACTTTCACTCCTCTTGTTCAAAGAGGCACACTTCTAAAGCCACAAGGTGGCATGTACCTCAAGTTGTTCAGACCTCCTCCTGTTCCTTAATGGTTAAAATTAGTGCCCAAGGGACTGTAACATGGATTATTTTGAAGCAAAGGCTGTAAAAATCACATTAATATTATTCCCTAACTTTTAGTGTTTGACAAAGTTTGAACAATTATTTTAAGGGCTTAAATAAAATGGGTGGAGCTCAATCTTTCTCCAGATTAGGCTACAAGGGATTTTATATATTACTGTTACTATCAAAGGGGAAAGGAGCCTATCTTGAGAGGTTCTTCTACTACCACTCAGGGGGTGTCTGGGCCAGAAGCCATGAACAAAAGGGTTTCAAGAAGAAAACCAAACAAAAACCCCAATCCCTCACATCCCTGCTAGCAATTTTAGCCAACAGTCATGTCACCAAGAAGTGCAGTTTCAATGTAAAATCCACTGGCGACTTCAGGCAACGTTTACAGACAGAAAAAGCAATTTCTGAGTTACATTTGAGCAGGAGGTGGTGACACCAGCAGTTCACACCTGCTGTCTGTCACCTTTCTTCACTATGTATGACAATGGCAGGATGCTCTGGGACAAAAGCAAGACACAAGGCTCAGGGCAGGTTAGAGGTGCTCCATGAAGAGTGGGAAAAGGACACTTCTTCTGCTTGTTGTCTGTCACCCCTGCCTGAAAGCACTTCAGTTGTTAACGTGCAGGACCAGGAAAACTAGACTGTCTGCTTTCACGTCTTTTGTGAGGGCTTCAGCTTTTAGAGGGGGGAGAAAAGAAGATAGAACTGGAAAACAGGAACGTAAGTTCATATTATAAGATGACAAAAACTTTGCAGCTATTCGAAAATCTCTTGGTTGCATCTGACGTTGGTTTTGTTTGTTTGTTTAGCAGGTTTTTTACTATTGTTTGAATCCTTATGCGGACAGTGCTGCATTTCCTGGCATTAATGTCTTTTCCTCCTTACACCAAATGTCTTTGAAGTCAAATTCCCTTTTAACCAAGATTCCCACCCCTCTTTTCCCACTGTAGAGCAGCCTTAACTGCTTTGACTGATGCAAGTCGTTTGGGAATAATAATGGTCTTTAGAATACCTAGCATCAGAAGGAAATGTAAATGTAAATATGCTTGAGAGCTCTAGGGTAATTATAGATGCTTTAAGGCAGAAGACTGGCAGCAGATACCAATTTAAATGCAAAAGACTTCATTGGTATAATGTCTCAAAAGTGGCAATTAAGTTTTGAAGGGCTTTTGTAGAGTTCTATTCATAGACTCCAATTTGTGGGGGGAAATATGTACAATTTTCAGTAAATGTAAAAGTCAAACAGACCTTTTCAAAACTCAGTTTGTGATTAACAAACTGTAAGCAGTCAGGTCCTTCCTACCTCCAGATAGCCACCCTTTGTACATAGTCTTCAAGAAGGGCAAAAAAAAAAGAAAGGGGGGGGGGGGGGGGAAGGCAGAACACCACAGCAGACTCAACAACACCTGAAAGTCACACCTCTTGTTCACAGCCCCGACCTTTTTGCTAGCCAAGCAGCCCACTCATCTTACCACATGCTGCACATTCTGTGCCATGGAGAGGAATTCTTTCGACTCCTTCTGCCTATATTCTGGGAGAAACTCTATGTTGGCAACACGAAACAGTCCAACAAAATACAGTGCATCTTTGTTTTCTGCCTGAACTGCAAGAAACAAAGATGACAGTTAGCCTTTTTTTTTTTTTTTAACTTTTTATTAAAATAACAATGAGATTTTTCTGTGATTAAATTCTAAACCAAATTAACCTGTTCTGCCTTACAGTGGAAACAATTACCAAAAGAACACTACGTTTTCACAGCCAAACCATTCTAGATCAATACCACAATATGAAGGTTAATTGAGCACCTGTTCCCCACATACAAGGTAAGATATCACCATACAAATGAACGAGCATAATGAAGGCAATATCAACATCCAGGTGCTGGAGCATCCCTAAGGAATCTTAGGCAGTAATCGGCATCAGGGTTCTAAAGAGGAGAACATAGCTTTTACTGCCCAATTAGACACATCTGTATTTCACTCCCCTTTAATGCCTTTAAATCTATTCTGCATGAGAGACAAAGGACTTACCTGACCTTCAGCAAGCCAAGAAACACAGTGGAAGTCAAAATTTCTGAGCAATCAAGCTCATAGGAACTGTCAGGTCTGTACAATTAGCTAGCACATAAAAAAATGTTTTGCATAACACTTAAAAAAAAAAAAGTCACACTTCCTAAAGCCAGCAGCTCTGCCTGCTTTTATAATTGCTTGTTAAGTCTTAACAAAGGCACACAAAAGTCTTTCAGGCCCCATTTAAATAAGTCCCACGTTTATTTTAGAAACAGCCTTCAGGATAAGTGAGATCCTAAACCCAACTGAAAGTGCTATTGGGGACAGTGATGTATGAAATTGGCATGAGCTTTCATCAACTCACCAATGAAGAGCCACAGTAACGTCCAGGTTACAACTCCTAAAATGAATAGAATGAGGGTAAAGAGAATTATTTTGTTTTGAAAATTCCACAGCAACTTATCTTTTTTCTTCATTTTCAATTTGCCATGTTTTTTCCTTGCCAGAATCCTCTTTGCCAACTTATCTTCTGCAGCTACCATTTGGACTGAGATGTTGACTACCTAAAATAAGGTGAAAGACAACAAAAAAAAATGTGGAACATTTCTAAGAGCAATTGACTGAGCAACAGCTAGAAGAGATTCCCACATAAATCTGTCTGTTACTGCATATACACAACTATAATTAACTTAGTAGCTGTTTAAAACTCCAGTCAGAAAGTAAGGTCCTTTTCTTCCAAACACTTGCAAGTGTAACACAGAGTCAGTCCCTATTGCATAAGGATGTAAAACCACAACATACCCTAGGATAACAGATCAACGTGCAACAGCTACCCAGCATTAACCATATGAATGAACGCCGATATCCTTGTGCGTACCTCATTAACGTAAAGTAAATTCTCCCTCTTTAGACCAGAGGGTAGACAATGTTGAATTACCTTGCACTGTCTGCAGCCAAGATGTATACACAGACAAGTACTGTAGAACGGCAGCTCTTTAACAGCAGCTGGGTAACATCACCTAACAAGGTGTCTCATGACCCAAACCTTTGCTATGCTTACGCAAGTTTGGTGCAGAAGCAGACACACATTCAGCCATTCATTCCTCCTTTTGTGTGAAGTGGGAGGGAGGGATTAGCACGATATTCAAATAGTCAATCCTTGTTCCAATAGCATGGCTTGTCCCTTCCCTGCTAAGGAACCAGGAGACAGGTACATGCACACCTTCCAGCTCATGGTCAACATAACACTGCTGTTCCCCCCCCAAAAAAAAATTTTTAAAAAGCTGCTTTCTTCTCAGACCAGAACTGTCCCGCTATGAGTGGGTTCAATCCATTCATTTCTCAGAAAAAAAGCTCCACTTCCTTTCAGGACGAGGAGCAGTGGGTACGGACAGCCTCCTCCTGCACGTCCAGCTCCCTGTGGGAAGTTCCCTCCACTGAACAGGAGGACACAGCACAAGTCTTTCTGGGATGGGACAAGGACAAGGTCTTCACCTGGTTATCCAGCCCTTTGACAGTTTATTTTGAACTACAGTGCCAGATTTTCTAATGCTAGATTCAAAGTATCTCTTGACCGTCTTAACTAGGTACAAAAGATTACTATGTGGCTATTTCTGTACTTGCAGCAGCAGTTTCTCCTTCCTGTAAGTATCCTATCTATCTACACTTTGGTCTGTTCCGGAAAGTCTGTACCAGACACTCCCCCATGCATTTTCCTCTGCAGGAGATAATCCATCCATTTAAGCATACAAATAACGTCTATCAGTTGCTGCAGGCACAGCAAGAGGTGCCTGGGGAAATCTCTGGGACTTCATAAAATTCCCTCTTGGAGATCTTCCGTGACAGTCGAATACTTTGTTGTGAGATCAGCTAAAGGTTCAATCACCTTTTCTCAAGTCAATTCATTATATCATCTCTGCAGAGGTTAACTGGCAAATTCCTGGACCACTCAGGGCATTAATGACGAAGTGCACTGGGTATGAACGCAGGCGTAGCTGTGATACCCAGCTGCACCAGAATTAGAACTATAAAAAAAAAAACCCTTGACTCTCCTCCTTATATCACAACTATAACGTAAGTTACATAATATTGCCACATCAATATGGAACGCTCAGGAACAATATTCCAAAAATATGTTGATGCTAGTGAGAGGGAAGCTCTCAAGAGGCTGCCTTAGGATGTTGTGGGTTCTCCATGACTGGAGGTGTTGACAAACACCAGTCAGCAAGCTGCAGCAAGAGTTTTAGTGCGAAGTCTTCCATGAAGCACAAAACAGACTTTGAGACAAAAAGACCTGGCTCAGGACCTCATATATACAGGGATAAATCTGAACTTCACCCTCTTAAATATATGGAAAAAGCTTTTTTGTTTTGGTCTTAGTCTTTGGATTAGCTTAACTCCTTTCAAGGGCATTTTCAAAGTGGGTGTCCCCCCAGCCAGCTGATTTTATGCCACTTGTGGGCTAGGACCTACTCAGAGGTACGTCATCTCTCAGCAATGCAAGTCAGGAACCTCTGACAAAGATCAACGATAACTGGCGCATGATTTTCTCGAGGTGCACATAGCCTCGCTCTGCTGAGGGACATACCCCTGTCCCATCACCTATCCCTTTCACCGCCCACACAGAAACACACCAAAGAGTTCACAGCCACACCAGAACAGACGCACGTACAACAGCACAGACCTTGACTTGAGCAGGTCCAGCTGTTCCCTATACTCAATAGACCCTTCTTAGCCTCTGCAGAGCTAAAGCTGCAGCAAGGAGAAAGGCTGCAACCAGCTGCCAGGCTATTTACCACCATTTCATTCTTTGAAGCCTCTCAGAAGGTACACTGCAAGAGCCTGTGGCCTGACGTAGACCAAAAGGTGTGGACACAAGACTCCGCTTTCATCCCTGTTAACTATATTTCACTTGGAGGGAGAAGACTATGAAAGTCAGGAAGTACCCAGCTAAGAACTGCACTCCAAGTTATCAACATGGGATGCTAAGTTTAACACAGAGGCTACAAAAACTGTGCGCTGATGGAGCTTGACACCCAGGAAATGCCAAACTCAATTACTAGCCATTAGCAAATGCAGTGGTGTGAAATAATCTACAATAAGTGGTTGTTTCCTTCTGCCCAACACTAGCAGAGCCGTATCTGGAGTACTGTATCCAGTTTTGGGCCTATCAGTATAACAGAGATGTTGATAAACTGGAGTGATTCCAGGAGAGGGCCATCAGGAGGCAAGGGGCTGGAGGATATGATGTACAGCAAAAAGTTGAGAGCCCTGTGGTTGTTTAGCTGCTGACAAGAAAGCGTAGTCAGTGAGTAAATCTAATTATAGATTTCCCTACCTAAAGTGGGTTATGGAGAAGACAGAGCCCCACTTGACTCACTGATGCACAGTGAAGAGACAGCCACAACCGTTACACATGGCAGCAGGGGAGAATTCCAGCTGGAGGAGGGGAGGGGTGGAGAAAAGAAAAAAAAAGAAATTTGGATTTTAACCATGAGGGCCATACACCTGAGCCATGTCCAGAGAGGTCAGGAAACCTCCATCCCTGGAGATATTCAAAACTCAGTGGGACAATGCCTTCAATAAAAGAGCTCTGTGTACCCAGTAGTGCACTTTACAATTTCCTCAAAGAAAACATGAAAACACTGAACTGGAAGATCTCAAACTCATATGTTCTATCTAGGTAATTAACTGCACTTGTTTTGCATGTTCTCAAGAAGGACTCAATTTGTCCGTCTTCTGTATTTTTTAAAAACCATATTGAGTACAATTCTATGTAAGAATGTAAACAAAACTGCCTATTTGTTTAAAGCTCTGATCTGTCATGTAAAGTTCCCTTATATACTCAGGCGTTCAATAGGACAGCTTAAGAGAGCCCAATGAATACTCAGTTCTGACATCTGAGATTTGGGCCACTATGGATCAACGGGAACAGTTGCCGCTTTCATCAATATTCCCCCAAGAATATTTTATATTTAAGTTTTTCCATGTCATTCCTTTTTGTAGCTGTAGATCTAACTAGACAGATTTATTCTTAAAAATTAGATACCAAGTTCCTATCAAGGATTGTTAAAGACTGCTCAAGATTGACATCACTGGACTATAAGGACGCACCTGAAACAAATAATGTGTGCATTGCATCTACTGCAATTCTAAACTTATTTTTAAAAACTCACTTCATGAATCGAGGCTTGCTTGGCAAAGTTGTCTGTTACACAGGATTCATAGGAATATTGAATGCTATGCTCTGCATTTTAAATATCTCCCAAGGTTACATTAGTTTACCATAAACACTTCAAAGTATGAAAAACAAGGGCAAAGTTGTTTCCTTCCCTCAGTAAGGATCACAGCTCTTAATTCAGCTTTCCTTTCTACTGCAACTTAGTTCTTGTATTCTAGAATTGGTTTCCAGCTAAAGCTGCAATTTGACTATCACCATGCACTAAATTATTTAATTACTTCTTTGTCAAGAGTTAACACTCATGCAGTAATCCCCTTCTGTATCTTCTCAGGGAAAAGCAAAACACTTTGCCTGCTTTAACATTGCCTTTCTTGCCTAGAAATTGATTTCTTTTTGGAAAAATGTGCTGCCATGACACCAATAAAAGCTTTTCGTATTGTCACACTGACATTCCCATAATTTCAGTTGTCTGAAAATACTTGTTACTAGCAAATCTGAAGATATGCAAACATACGTTGACAATTTCAGATTGCGTTATAAACCAGAAAGTTATAACAAATCAACTGGGATGTTAAGTTTAATACTTGAGAATTAGATCAGAAGAGATCTAATAGTGTCAAGAAGTGTATGAAATCAAGAACGCTTAAGTCACCTACTTACACTTAGTTCATCTTCACGTTTAGCTGCTGGGTGATCATTTTTTTCATCCATTCCAGCAGAATTAATTTTATTGCTTGTCCCAGCTGAAAAAGAGCCTTGCACCTTTTCCCAGGCACTACTCCTACTTCTGAAGCTGAAGACAGCTAACAGCAATGTCCAGGACCAAGAGAGGCATCAATTTACTTTGATGAGTTTCCAATTGTAATCTCATCTGCCCTGTTGCTCTTTGGTGAATATTAGAAGGATGCTATCAAGTAACTTTAGACTTCAAAGTGGGACTGAATAAACAGACTTTTCATAGTCTTTTTAAGCTGAAATAGACTCCAACTTGTTAAAACAAAATCACAGTGCTTAAATCTATATATCATTAAAACTTCACAAAACTAGCTGCCATAAACAAGAAAAGTAGCAAATAAAATGTAAATATGAGAGCAAAATCATGCAACTAAAGAAGGAAAATAAATTTAAGCACATTGAGTAAGAGTGCTGCAAATAGCAGGTAACCATTGCAAACCAAGAATAGTATTTTGACTCTTTCCCAGAATTTCATAATATACCTTTTGAACACTCAAATTTGATTATTTTATTGTAACGGAAAAATAAGCTGCTCTAGGCAACATATTTCATATTGTTAAAACAGATCAGGCTTCAAACCAAGAATCCTTTTTGTAATCAGATGCAGGAAGTCACTTGTACCATAACAGTTCCATCCTATTTTCTTTGGTAATTAAATATTTATAGAGGATGTAAACCAGTACTTTCCTCAATGGATGCTAAGTATAGACCTGTCTTCACTTTTAAGTGATAAGCAACCTCCAGTGCCTTTCTTGGGTCGACCTCAGAACTGGCACTGGAGAAATGCCAACTTTTTATTAAAAAAATAAACCCCTTCTATTAATTTATCTCTGAAGATATAAAACTTAGACTAACATTCATAAAAACTTTAGCAACATAGTGGTGTAGAGGTATAGAAGAGAAAAGAGGTAGTCAGACCTCATAAAAGGTGAGCTCCAGGTACGATCCTCCATCCGAGTAACCAGCAATAGATGTCTTCAGCTACAAGGCAAAAAATCCTACAGTTAGATAACTTACTTGTAAACTAAAATATTTCTTATCTGTGTGTTAGTCTTTGGCTTATGCCCTGAAGCACAATATTTATGTCCTCAGTCATTGTTATTTGTTCTAAAACTGCAACATATTTTAATCACATAAAGTGATACTTTAAGCTCTGAGCTTCATTAATGCTTTAGTAGCATAGGAAAATCTATTCATTTATTGCATATTATTATATATAATTGCTTCCAACTCCCACTTTTTTTTTTTAATTATACTTAATTTTGGGGGGACTACTGTGGTTCTCTTAAAGTGTCCATGTAATTCCCCAAAGCCTTCCACTATCCTGTAGACAGGGAGTTACTAGGATACAAATGGCATTTCGGAAGCTGGCCCATAGATTAAAAGAGCACTGTACATAAAAATACTTTCCCTTTGTCTGTATCAAAGCCTTTTGCATGTTTATTCAATAAGTCCTTTATGCTCTGAGGCAGCACAGTTATCACCTCCAGATTTCACTTACCTTCAGCTGTTTAACTTCACATATTTTTCTCCTGAGAAGGTAAAAATAACCATGGTGTTTGTTATTGAAGTAGCAACAAGAGTCAATCAAAAAGTATAGCATTAAATGTGTGCTTTAAACCTGGTAAGAAAATTATATGCTATTTTCTCTAGATTACACAGAAAGGCTGACGTGGAAATTATTTCCATTCCTTCAACGAGGTAAATAATGTTATTATACACCTTTCACATACTGAAGGTGTATATGGGCCACTTGCATGAAACAAATAAATGAAGCTAAAAATAAAATGATGGAGAAGGAGGAGGAGGAGGTCCTCCAGGTGCCAGAGCAGAGATCCATGCTGCAGCCCGTGGAGGACAGCACACTGGAGCAGATGGATATTGCTGAAGGACTGCGGCCCATGGAAAGCCCATGCTGGAGCAGAGGAAAAGAGAGAGAAGGAAGGAGCAGCAGAGAGAAGCCGTTGTATGCTGACCATAACCCCCTATCCCCACGGTACTACTCAGGGTTTGGGGGGTGAGCAAGTAGAGGAGTTGCGAGTGAAGAAATGAAGTTGAGCCTGGAAAGGGGGGAGAAACAGTGTTGTTTCAATGTTTGCCTTTTTGTTTCCCACTGCCCAAATCAGTAGCTACATTTTTATTTTAACCAGTAATAGATTAAGTCAATTTTCCCCATGTTGAGTCTGGTTTGCCTGAGACAGTAATTGGCAAACAGTCTCCCTATCTTCATCTCAAACCACTATTTTCCTCTCCTTCCTGTTCTTCCCTTTTTCTCCCCTAATCCTGCTGAGGAGGGGAGGGAGGGACTGAGCAGCTGGGTGGGAGTTTGGCTGATAGCCACAGCTAACCCACAACAGTGTTGCAGCACCTGGTGCTTACTTCCCCCTCTCCTCCTTTTAAAAAGCAAAATTAGGGTTTGAGGGTGGTTTGTGGGGTTTTTTTGGGTTTTTTTTGGTTTTTTTTTTTTTTCCCCTAGATAAGTGCATTCCATTTCCAAGTAAACCTAAGAATAAAGAGATTGGGACACTGAAATAAAACATGAAACACATTAGAAATAAAATCATCTCATGAAAGTGAGCACTGGTCTTTCCTTCTGTTTCATTAATTGCATGTTCCCTATATAAAAAAGTTTGAAGATTAGAAAATTCAAAGCTAATGCAAACCATAGGCTTACTCTCTCAGGTTCCCCTGATAGATACCAGTGATTCTGGGTCAGCTTGAAAAGTTAATACGAGACAATTATTCCATTTCTGTGGAGAAACATACTTTCACATAGGTCCACTTGAAAGGGCCACTGGCTTTAAGCCATTATTTGGTACACATGAACTGGTATTAAGCAGCTTGATTTTATCTCCTGCAAGTAATGCATATCAAAACATGATTCTTATCTCTTTCTGACCCAAATCAACATAACACCTATGGTGATTAGTTTCAGAAGCATCCTATTTTCTTGCCCTTGTCATGGTTTCCAGATCAGTTCCACCTCCTCATGCTTTGCTACTACTACAAAACCCACTGTCACAAATCACAAACTTCTCAATTTATTCACACAATGACAGTGACACTTGGTTTTACTTGCATCATTGTCTCTTAGGGCTGTGGTTTCCTCATGCACATCTGTTTGGCAGCCTGACTTTCTGTTCCTTCTCTCTCCAAGACCCACACAGAACCAAGGGCAGCCTGTTAGTCTAATCTGTGACGCCCCCCCCCCCCCACCCCGCCGCCACGGCCCCCCACCCCCC
>NW_010972664.1:12143285-12188414 GCF_000737465.1 Haliaeetus leucocephalus
AGTCCCTGATTAAGGGAAGGGCTACAGCAAATCTATGTGACAGCCTCAAGCCACAGCCGAGATGTCTGCCTACATTACATACATGTCATGGAGGAAGCTGCAATACCAGTGATTCAGCTCTCTAGGAGAAAAAACTGGTCTTGTGCTGCACAAACCTAGTGCTATGCTAGGAGAGAGGTAGGGTTCATGCACCCATCTCAGACTGTATAGAAGTTAGGCATATAAATCCAAGTTTGTTTTCTAGACTCAGTCTATACACAGTGGTGACAGAGAAGCATACAAAACAGAGATGAATCACGCTTTCACCACTGAGTACAGATAAAAAAGAGGCAGTTATCTTATCAAACCTATCATCTACCAAATCGTCTCTGTGTAATAGACGTCCTTCCCTTCTGACCAAAGCTGCCTTGATGACGAATTCAGAGGCAGTCTTTCTTGCTCCTTTAACTGACAGGATCCTAGAACCAGCTTGCCAGCACCAGCACGCTAACACATCAGGATACTCTAGAGAGCTACTAAACTCAGCACTACATTTTTTCCAAACTTCAAAAGTGACAGTTTGCTTGTACTTCAGGATCTCCCTTTGCTAAGCAGCAATGTCTAAGAAGCTGCACAAAAACATGGGAGGAAGAAGCATCCATACACAATGCAAAATTAATTCTACTAAAACCTGCTTTTAGTACCTATAAGAATTCTCTTGCATAGTGCCTGTATCTGATTTTCTTTAATCAAAACTCAGGTAAAGCACAGTTCTTAACATGTCTGTGAAAACTAAACAAGGGCTTAAGTGATGATTTATGATAACATTTGAGAAGGCATTCATAAAGATTCTTAAGTCAATCAATTTTCACCAGAGCTGACACAGACTAACACTGTATGATTGCATATTTTGTCCCTTAAACAATTTCTTCAAATTACGGCCAAGATTACTTCCAACAGAAGAAGAAAAGGTTTTGACTGTCCTTCCAAATATCCCAGCTGAATTTGTAATTCAGCTTCATTTTGAACCTAGAGAAGGTCAAGTACCTATACCTTCGATAAGCATGTACTAATAATAACTGGTGTGGTATTAATAGTCTGCGAAGATCTGCGTACAGACAGGCAAGTTTCCACCACAGGAGACAGAATCAGCACACAATAGCTGTTTCTTTAATTTTTTGGAAGCTGAAATTGTGAGCAAGTTGAAATGAGGCTTTTACCAAAGTATGGAAGTGGGTGGCAATTGATTGCTAAATACTAAATTATTAATAATTGTCTACTAACATATGTTTCAGTATCAACTTTCAACCTCTGTCTCCTCCTCCACTGAACAAATACCATGCTGCTTGCTTTCAAGATCTTTGTCATCTGGAGATGGAACTTCAAACCACAGTGCTCCTATTTATTTTCTTCTCCTTGGGCTCTGACTTAATTTCCGATTCCTGACAATGCTTGACTATGCACTAGAGGCCTCTGATGTAACAAAAAAGTTCCCAACAGGCAAAATAATCTTGGAAATTACAGGCAATTGAGCTGTCTTCAAAGATGCAGACACAACATATAACAGCCGTTGATAGGGCATATCACCTGAAATGAAGCAGCTGACCGCCTTGCATAGGCAGCTTGCCTGACTGCTAATAGAGCTATTTTGCCTCGCTTATGCGGGCTGAGAACAGCTTAGTTATTTGTATCCCCAGCAATTTAAATTAAAATAAAAAGGCTAAGTGAGCACATCTTTGGGGCACAGTATCCATTTATCAGTCTGTGGCATTTTAAGCACAGACAAGCCCCGCTATTCCATCAGTTAATGGTCTTGCACTGCTCGCCTCTTATTGGGGCCACTAGCTAATTTTACTCTCAATTTCTCTCTTCCTTATGTGAAACTGGACAGCTGTGTGCAGCAGGGAAGAAGACAAGTAATATTGACACAGTGTACATGAATCATACTACTAGATTAAATGCGGCTTGCTAGGAGAATCACAGTGCTAGGAAACCTGCTGTATTTCAAATAAAGTAATATATTAAAAAAATAGAGTTTCTACATTAATGAGGTTGACCCAGCCAGCACTGAAGCCAACAATAACACCCGCTACAGAAGCCACATCATGGCAGTGCTTCAGCCAAGCAAAAGCAACGTTTGTAGCTTTTCAGGTGATGAGATGTGCTGATGTGCAACCTCCCATCTATCAGAGTGCTCAGCCATGTGTGCTTGGATAGGTCAGGCCTGAGCAGATTTTGACAAGCCAAGTTAAAGCACTTTTACTGGTGAATGTGTCTGTGCTCCCCCCTGCAAATCACACTTCTGTTGACGACCTGGTCCCTAACTGGTGCCCTGTTGAAAGTGAAGAAAGATGAAATTTGTAAGTTCAAGGCTTCGGCTTATAAGCAGTGCTGTCCAAAAGCGTTGGTCCATGGGGCTAAGACCCCCAGAAGCCATTAAGATTAATGGATACCCCACTCTCTATCATCAACCCCTATGTGCCACATAGAAGGCAAACAGGAAAACATCTCTCTTCCCACACTTCCATAGCAGTCAGTTGCCATAACAGATGCCCAGCTGAAACCAGGCTACTGTTGACTGCAAGTGAACCGAAGACATCTCACTCATGTATGCAGGACTGCAGTGTCTCCCCCAGGAAACACTGTGCCCAAGGCCCCTGCAAGCCTCCTGCCAGCCTAGCCCCAGTGTTTGCCACAGACAAGTTTCCCTAGAAATCACTAACGTAATCTACTTGTCCTGCCTTTCCACAGTTGCATTTTCATTGCAATTAAGCAGAGAGTACCTCCGATACCCTGGAAGAAAACCAGCACTGGAAGTTTAACTCCTTGTCTTCCCTCCTCTCTCTCTCAAAAACCTACCCATGCCCTTTCAGTCTTGGCCTTTCATCTCATTTCTGTTTCTCTGATCATCTTCTAAGTAGGAGGACAGAACAAAAAAAGCCTGAAAAAAAACCTGGAGCTTTTTCTGGCTTCATTACTTCCACCTAAAAGACCTCAGCAGGGCACTCAGGCCACCTGTGCCACTTTTATCTCTACTCTGCCAGGTCACAGAGTCCTGTGATGTTATCATCCAGGCCGTGACAGACTACAGCAAGCACATACAACTCTAAACTGTTCAGGAGCAGAACTGATTTTTTTTTTATTATTATTATTATTTTTGGTTTTAAAGCAAGTAACTTGAATTAACCTACTATTAAACAATAAGATTATTTGCACTTCTATGTGTTAAACAAGCTGTTTCACTCAGTCTGGTGAATTTGGGGGCTTCAGTTTCTTTGTTCAGGGTTATGGGGCAGCTCGACATTCCATACCTTAAAAGAAACTGACACCCCTGTTGTCATCCCTCACCCACCAAAATTTTGATAAGCAGAGTACCCAAAAGACCTACAGAGGTTAATGCAAGGACTGAAGAAACATACTTGACAGGGAGGGACACCAGGAGGTTAGTCCAGTTAATTTGACAAGGAAAAGTTTAAACAAAAGTATTTTTAGTGTTTGAATTGCATAGCCCTGTTATTGGCAGGCTCCTCACCGACACAAAGAGAATTTTAAGTGCCAGCAGAGGCAGGGAAGTGCAACTAGATAACTTAGAAAAAAAAATCTGGTATTCAAAATAAAAAGCACACACGAGCACAGACAAACCAGTCGAGGTGAACCACTAGCGAGGGCTGTTAACCATGAATACAACTGACCAAGAATTGCACTGACTCCCGTTCACCAAATTGCACGGTCCGTGTTCAAACTGTTTTTCAGAGATACTCCTGATGTTCTAGTTGGTCATCGCAGTCCCCTCTGACCTTGACACCTCAGCTGCAGGGACACAAATCTTCATTAGGGGTTGATCAGCAGCTTGAATATCTGCTCGTGCCCTTGGGCTGCGTGCAGTGCAATAACAGGCAGAAGTTAGGAGAATCTGGACTGATGGAGACAAAAATGAAAGTCTAAACACAAAACTCATTACTGTGATCCACATAAGCTGCATTCATTTCTCCCGCCTCCTTCTAGGTTCTGCATTATAGACATTGCTGTTTGCATGTTGGTTAGAGCAGCAGGACTGGGGACTTCAAAGGGCTGGATGTGGTCATGATCTGCATATGGCAAAGTCCTTACGCATTCACTGCCACGTGCTGAAATTGCAAGAACTAAAGAGCTTTTAACAGCAGGGAGCTACAGCCCTGTCCACTCCATTTGCAATGTCATCACAGAGCCCTGACTAAAAATACGCTACCAGAGTTTGAACTAGGGCTGAAGGGGGTTTGTTTTGGTTTTACCTTTTGTGTATGCTGTGTGGAAATTCAGCAGAGAGAAGCACCCTTCCCAGCCCTTAGGTCTCCATACAGACTCAAGTCAAAGAGCTTGTGAACCTACCTCCAGCACTGTCATGTTATCCAGCTCCATCACTCAACATCTCACAGCAACACAACTTGAGCTAGCTCTGTGGACAAAAGCTTTATCTGGGATTTAAATATTGTATTTTTCCACAAGCAGGCCCTGATCCATATTCTTTCTTTCAAATAAAAATCCTATGTCAGCAGGTTCAACCCGCTCAACGTTAGAGCCAATCACCTCACAAAAGCTAATCAAGACCATTGGGGAAATCAGTCTGATAAGCAATTGGCCAAACTGGGGAATCCACCTGAGATTTGTTCAAGGATCAGTACTTGAGGATCAGGAACTTATCATGGGAAACAGAAGCTGATCACACAGGTATGAGTACAGTGCCTAGAAAAAGTAGCAGGTCATGTAAGTTCCACTTGCCTACTGCAGTGAAATTTCAGTATCCTTTGTTGTCTGGAGAGCACAGGCTAAGATCCCCACACTATATCCGTTGTGTACAGCAATGTCAGCACCTGCCAAGACTCTGTGCTTCCTCCGCGTAACAGAGCGGAGCTGAACGTCGGTGTGCCTTGACCTTCAGACACAGGGAGCTCCCTCTATCCACTTCCATGTTGGCCAGTTACCTTCCTACCTTTGGCCTGTCCAGACTTGTAGTGGATTTATATTAACAGCCAACAGGGATTCCTCCATGTGGTGTTTTGCCAAGTCAGAAGGAGAAGAGAGCTAATTTAGGATCATCTGAGATGCTGGCAGAGCCACCCTCCTAAGAGCTTTTACTGCCATGGCCACATAACAATACAAACAAGACAAAAAATACCTACAATCTTATATGGACAGCCTGAACCCCTCCTCATATAGCTTAGGATCTTGTGCAGCCTCATGGTGTCTCAGCTCTTAGTCTTGTGAGTGACATGCAGGGCTGCCAATATTTGTCCTCCAGAACCGGTACCGTGAGGCAGCCATAAGCACCCCGCTACCCTACATGCATATGGCAAACCCTTCACATTGTTGGGATCCTGTTCAAGAGGCCAAATTTCTGAACTTGTCTCGGTCTGACCATTTCTCAAACTTTTTTCTAGTAACACTTTTAAGAATAGATTTAGACTCCAATTTCCGTATGTTTCGGGGGGCGGGGGAGAGGTAGAAGACTGTATGTACAACATGATTCCTATGGTTTAAATTGGTTGTAGAAACTGTATTTTTCAACAAGTCTTCATAATACATTGCATTTTCGGTGCAGCCCTCCTCCTGAGGATTTTAAAGGACTCTCAGCCACCACAGTAAGTCTCAGAAGTGCTTTGCATTTGTAATGAATCCCGAGGGAGGAAACATGATTCATTCTGTAAAACGCCAAGCAAACAGCAATAGCCACAGCCTTTATCTCAAAGGACAAAATGTAGTTACAAGCGCCCAGTTCATAAGTAATGTTCTAAAGAGCTATTTTTGGAGGTAACTTTCCTCACTCCAAGGAGCAAAACAGTTAAAAAAAAAAATCCTGTTCTTTTGGAGGTCCTGGTTTCCTTTTGATGGATAGACACTCATCCATCTCAGAATAAAAACCCTTCAGCAGGAACACTGTCTTTTGTTTCTTTGTTCTTTCAGTAGATCCCACCGGACACAGGAACAGCTTATCCCAGTGCAGGAGCTTTGCCTGTGCAGAGGTGAGGTTCTGGAAAGAGCATGTGCATTTTGCTGTGCATTCAGTCTTATTTTTAGACAGCCAAGTAAACAAGCGAATGCCAGTTCTCTTTAAGCAATGTACAATACCAGTCTCTGCTATGAACAACTCCCCATTAATGCAAATAAAGATCTGCCTTCCCTCGTTCCCAGCCAAGATGGCAGGACTTTCACCTTCACTTGCTACATATAGGTTTAAATTAGAAGTATTAAGTGAGAATATACAAATGTTGACCAAAGGGACAACTAAAATTTGAGACCCGTGGTGACCTGCGATGACAGAAGGAGTGGTATTGATAACATTAAAGTCTGACTGGTTTATATTTCCATTTGTACAGGTCATTCATCTCCTCCTCCTCCCAAATGAGGGGGATCCTCCTTCTTCTAATAGAGCAGCTAGTTCCCATCCTAGGAATCCCCTCCACTGTAATCTTTTTTTTTTTTTCTGAGAACATCTTTTATTCTGTCCATCTTTCCCCATATTTCTTGGGTTATTTCAAGCCTGCTCACTGGAAAGACAACTTTAAATCCATCTATTCTTCTAATTAATTTACTGTCTAATTCACATTTTTTTCATAAAGACCCACCACATGTATAAAACAGTCAAATCAGTAGCAGATAGGTAATGTTTTCTTTGGGTTTTCTTTT
Source organism: Haliaeetus leucocephalus (assembly GCF_000737465.1). NCBI lineage: Eukaryota > Metazoa > Chordata > Aves > Accipitriformes > Accipitridae > Haliaeetus > Haliaeetus leucocephalus. The sequence goes on from NW_010972664.1 coordinate 12,149,928, forward strand.
CTATCAGACCATATTTCCCCTACACCACCACCTTTTCAGATTTAAACAAGAGGTCCAGGAATCAAAAAAATACCTTAGTTTTCTCTACCCGTTATGGGGTATTGCCTGCATCATCCCCCCCTTACACCAGTCATGACCACTGTAGTTCAGTTCCTCGTAGACTTTGCTGACTACACAGTGCTCTGTTGGGGGCTCACATCTCACCACCATGATGTTGAACAAAGAAATCCAGCTGTTTCCATCCTCCATTTTCTGATACTCTAAAAATATGACTGCAAGGAAAGGTTTTGAAGTTTAAAGCACACTAACTGTTCTCAGCTGACCTTAATCACACATTATACCTAGTACAGATTAAACTAACAATATCATTTTAGGAAGATCATCCCAAGCAAAAAGCTAAAGTGCTCCTTTCATTTCAAAATTACTATGAAGAAGGTAACATTTCCTGAAATTCATTGTCTTCAAAACTAAAGATTCATTCTAGATGAACGCTAAGGTTTATGATTCATCCCATTATAGCTAGTACGCAGCCTCTTAAAGAAAGTAGACAATGTTCAGAACTGAAACCTCCTTCTTCCATTCCTCCTGCTTTTGTAAGAGACAGAATTTATACTTATTTGAAGGGCATGAGCATCATCACTCCTTCAGTTAAGTGCTCCCTAGGCCCATTTATCTCCAGTTAATAATCCAATTTGCCTGGAGGTACTTGACACCAGTGGGAACACAATTCACAGAGCGACTGCAGAAGGTAGTTCTTAAGAGACTCACCATATTACACAGAGACAGACATTTTAAATACAGAACATATTCTGCCAAAGCGAGGTTCACTCATGCAGCCTGCTTCAGTGACACGGCAGGACTACGGCTTACCTTTATTTCACAACTCCCACTTAAAAAGCAAACAGCACAAAAACTGTTTAATCATTCATGGATTCATTTTACAGAATATAGACACTGCTGAATCTGGCTGTAAGCAGTAATTTTTCTTTTGATCCTCATCCTACACCAAGTATATTAAAAGAAAGAGAAAAAGAGAAGTAATAGGAAAAAAGAAAAATACCCAATTACTACAAATGCACTACTCTTTTTTTCTACTTACTTTGACTCAACTGGTTACAGGTGTTTCACATCCAGAAAACATAAAAACCTACCACACCTTCACATAATACTTTGCTTCGTATTCTCTTTTGAAACATTACGGCAATAGCTTGACTTAACACACACACACGAAAAAAAAAACACAAAACCATCTCTGTTCCAGCCATTGTATTTGGCACCTCATAAAACAGCTTGTATTGTGGTAATGCTTCTGGGGGAAGGATTCACGTAACGTAACAGCAGGAAAAGAAAGTAACTTTTGTTTTTAAGCAAGACCTCTAGGGCTAAGTAAATCTCTTATGAAATGCACACTATGATTTCAATGGGTCTCTTTGAGACCTGAGCAGAAACACTTTTTAATCACACTAAGAAATCCTAAAGAATGCATCTCCGATACAAACGGCAGAGAACAAAACTGAATGCACAGGAGTCTGAAAAATTATACCCAGGACTTAGGAACTGCAGGTCCGTTCTTTCAAACTCACTACATTGACCTTCGTGGTGGCAGTCAGCACGTCTCAGATATGAGCTTTCTCACGTGAGAGAGCTGTCCTCTGCCCCCAGCAGCTCCTGCAGGGACCAAGTACACTCAGGAGACAGATGCCTTCGTACCCCTGCACTTCTACACAGTTCACTTTCGGCTGCGGCCACACTGCCCCTGGTTAATAACGGCTCCATCTACATCCAGCAATAAAACGCAGTCAATAACAAACAGCCAAGAAAGATTAACAGCTGCTTTGCTACATTCCCAGCAGATCCTGCCACTGCTGAGCCATTTTAGGGACACTGCCCCAGAGCAAAAGGTCCCACAACAGGACAGCAAAGCGCACTTCAGCTTATGCACATGAACCTAAGTTTTGCTTACCTCGCCTTATCTTTCTCAGGCAAGGCCTGACCCTTGCACTGCAGTTCCTTCATGCAATCCAGCAACCAAATCCAGCTGGCTACAGCTCAAACTCTTGCTTTTCAGTAGCAAAACCTTCTCCACCTGCTATTTGTGTGGGGACACAGCTGTAGCCCATCTTCATAGAATCATTTAGGTTGGAAAAGACCTTTAAGATCATCGAGTCCAACCATTAACCATATTCCAAAATACCCTTCTGAGGTAGGGGGAATCTAAGAAATACTGCTTTGATTTAACACCACTGCCACAACCGTGGCACCGTGCTTGATTCATCTGAACTGTCGTGGCAGATCAGGGGAAAAGGTCTCTTCAGAGGATGTCAGGAGATGATGATCGCTCCTGACACATGCACAGGTTCCCTTGATATCCCACTTGCACCTTCCAAACTGCTACCTCAAGTACTGATTTTTTTTTCCTCCTTGCATCAAAAGCTTTTTCTATGCACTTGGAAAACCAATGTTGCCATGGTATCCAAGCACTTTAAAGCCAGACCTGCATTGATGTGACTGTTTTCCTGCGAGATGAGGAAGTGGTTTTGTCCCCCTTTTACCAAGAACCAAACCCACAAAGACCAGGTCGGGTGCTCAGCAGCTCTGCGGGGGTGTTAAGGTGGGGAGGAGTGCTCCAGCATCTTTAAGAACCTGCTCAAAACAACACCTCTTGGGTTCCATGTTGGAAGAAGCTGGAAGCAGCAGAGCTATCCTCCCTTCTGCATTCTGTGTGGGAGCTAATACAAAGAAACTTAGAATGAAGTGTTGACTCATAATGACACTAATGCAAAACCTGCTCTCAAAACAATCCCTGCTCACTTTTGCCTTTCTCTTTTTCTGTGCCTTAACAGGAAATGAGAGAAACAGAGCGTTTAGCTGATTTTTGTGCAGACACAAAAGCTGTCACCCACCTCACACCTTTATTGACAAGATGACAATGCATACCCTTTCTTAAAATCCAGTTTGGAAATACCCAGCAGTCCTCGGTCTGTCTCAGACACGTTGTGCTGCCTCGAGCCCCCGCAAGCCACGTGCCTGGGGGTGGCTGTTCCTTCCCTCCCCTCGCCAGGCGAGCCTGGCCCTGCAGATCCGCAGAGCAGACACCTCTCCTGCTTCTCTGGACATCGCTTCTTCTGAACCTAGACATAGGCATTGAACCTGCCACACGGTCTGCAGAGCACGGGCTCGCTAGAGCATAGGATTTACTCCTGCCCAATAACGGAGTAACATTTCTACCGAAGTGAGCCATTTAACAGAAACTTCATTAGGGAGAAAGGTCACCTTTCTAATTTCCGCTATAAATCCAATAGGACTACAGACAAATTTATTTCTGCATCTGAGAAATGGCATTATAACTTTACTTAAATGTCACAGCATCGTGCACTGTGCTGTCGCACAAACTGCAAGATGAGAGGCAAAAAATTTCCTTCCATCCAAGGCTGTGACTTTCCCCTATAGTAATGGTTAATATCTTGTTTTTCATCCCCCCCTTCCATTTTGCCTCATGATTTTCTATTGCTTGAGCTTAGTCACAGACCTGTGGTGTTTTTATTTTGGAGATTCAGCTGTGAAGAGCAACCTCAGCAAAGTTTAAATAGGTAAATCTGTTTGTTGGAATGGGGAGAGGTGGCTGCCTGCACCTGTTTTCCTAGCAATCGCTTGTGCTGTCTTTGTGCCTGTGTCACTTGCCTTTTCTGCGGGACACCAAGCCCCACAGAGAGGGAAAACACATTTCCAGTCAAGAGCATACTGTGCGCAATACCTGTGCTGACAAAATTGCCTGTTCCTCTCCCCATCTGTTTGGGGATCACCTTAAATTTAGGGTGTCACAGGTTGTTTGCCTCAGTAGCTTATGCATGCATTACAAAATCAGCTTTTGTGTTTAAGTTTATAGAAGACCAAATAGCCGGAGGGGGTCTGTGTACACATGCTCATCTGCAGCCTTGGCGGCTCCTCGCTCCCTGGCTCAGGAACTGCCGTGGCAGTCACAGAAGGGGCTTGGAGTCAGTGGCTGGATTTCTTTCATCTAAAGGCGCTCGCTTGCCTTCTCAAGATATTTAAAGCTTATTTCTAGTTAGGGGACGTTACCATATCACCGAAGCTATTAACGCCTGAGCTGTTCAGGCCATGGCTGGTAAGGGAGAAGAGAAACAGCGAAGGCAAACAATGCAGCCAGAGCCAAAGGCAATCGATTACAGGCATAGAAATGAAACCCTGGTGCCCTCAGTCCTCACCCTTCCTCCCCGGTGGCTCTGTTTTGGCCTAAGCAGTTAGTAAAACAAGTCAGCTTGGTCCGAACGTGCTGTGGCTGGGGTGCGAACAGCCCACGCTGGCAGCTGGCAGCAGAAGGGACGGCTCGGCTGGCGCCCGTTGCTGCCAGCAGCACCTTCTCCTCGCACCCTCGCTGAGCGCGGGGGATGCTGCTCAGCAGGAGCATGTTGCGAAGTGATGCTACGGACAAATTTACGGAAGAGCGAAGCCTCTTCATGCCGTTCACCCTCAGTAGTTTTTATTTAAAACGTGTCATGTTATGTTAGCCTAATAGTCCTCAAGCTCCAGCTTAATTGAACTGGCTGAACTTAATATTGACTTTCTGTTCATTGTATTTGCCGTCTGCTCTCCTTATACATGGGGATAAACTTGGATTCCACGCTCGTGTATGTGGTTCTTCCTTACTCACACACCCATACAGCATCTTTTCAGAAGGCCGTTAGATGTCACCTTAACGGTGAAAAGAAGTTACTAAGCAATTGTTCATAATGAGGACATGATTACAAGACCTTCATGAAGGCAGATAAACGTCATTACATTTCTACAGGTATGGCAAACCGAAGCACAAGGGCAGCAATGTTTAAGCTGTTTCTGGTCCAGCCTGCTATGATGAGGCTTTCTCTGGTACAGCTGTTGGGGGCCGGGGGGGATGTGGAGGATATTTAAAGCACTTTCTCACAAAAATATTTTATTTTGGTTTTAAGCTGGGATGGTAGACCAAATTACAGCCAGGCTTCAAGAAGGGTTATAGGCAGCATGCAAACAGTCTTACCTTAGCTCATACTTGATGTCAAACTGAGTCCACAGCCTTAAGTAAGATGTTCGTGATCTGCGGAGGGAACCCTCCCCTAAGCGTTAGAGAGCCCAATAGCTAGGAGAGGGCTTTCTCTCCGTCCCCTCCCAAGTACTCACGCCATACCCTTCCGTATGTGTTCAAAGCTCCCGTATGTCTCTATTCTAATGTATATCAAGGCTTTTAGTAGTAACAATGCAGAAGATTGTCATAGAAATTAATTGGGCTTCTGGGAGACCTGCATAAGTGTTTTTGATGCGGTAGAAGTGAACTCGCAATGGTTTATTGTTAACATAAGAAAAGCAATAATGTTTCCTGTTAACTTGGTTACTAAAATAGCCTTGTACTATATTAATTTACTTCTTAGCTTAAGATGTTGGTAGACTTACTAGTAAGGATGTTTTAGTAAGACAACATTAGTAGGCCAGAGTGTGTTAATATTTAATTAATAATAACATCAATATTTCTGTATCCATCATATGGGAATATGGAAGGATAAGGTTAACCCACAGAATAAAGTGTACTTTGCAGCATCTACTGCCAGATGTTAACAGCTAGATTAGTTTGATGGTTTAAGGTAATGAAAGAATATGTTGTGAGCTTGGGGAGGGCATACCAAAAATAAGATCCTGGAGAATCCGTCTTTCTTGCTGTTGTTCCCACACTAACCAGGTCCTGTGTCTGCAGCCACAGGGTATAGATTTTCTTTCCTGGAGCACTTAGGTGATGTTGCTAAAATGATTTTTAAAATTACCATGTGGGGTTTTTTTCTGCACAAGCACACAATGTTTTCTATAACTTCAATGAGGCTGTTAGAATGCCAAACCTAATGAAAGCACATTTAACTAGGGGATGTAGCTCTGATGAACGAACACTTAATTGGGGCATGGTCTTTCTTCTGCTGAGATACATCCCATCCCTATTGCAACAATTGCAGATGCTGATGGAGAAGGAAGGGCAGGGACCACAGCAAGTGGCTGGGCGCAAGTGTTCTTTCTAAGTAAGTAGCCTCTTCTTTTGCCACTGCCAGAAGCAGAGTGCCGGGCTACATGGCCCACTGCTCAGACCAGTAGGTCTGTCTGCTCTTCTGAGTCAGCTGTGTTAATGGTGGAGAGCTGAATTTGCCCAGGTCCCCTCTGCAGGCTGTAAGGCCAGGGAGAAAATGTGACAGAGAAGGGGGGGCAGGTGATGCCACAGTGTGGCATCAGGGATACAGAAAATCAGTAACATACTCTGGGAAAGCAATTGGCATGTGGCACTTAAAAATGGTAATTCCAGGCATACAGAAAGGCAATTCTGCAGCCAAGTGGAGGGAGAGACGCAGGTCACCAAGCTCAGGCCCAGGTCCTGCAGGCTGTGTCCCCCAGGCGTGTGGTGTGGGGCAGAGGGGCCAGGCTGTGACCTCTCAGACCTCTTACCTGCAGGCAGTTCTTCCAGCTCCTCTCATCCGGCCATTTTGTCTGCTGTGGCTGTGACTTTCTAGTTTCTGTTAGGGGAAGGTGGTCCCTGTTGACATTCACAAAGGTGAAATTTCTGGTGGCAGTCGTTTGTCTTGCCATCAGCCCAGATTTTCTTAATCGGCTTATTTGCTTTTAGCAAGAAAAACTGCTATTCTCTTCACGTTACACCTAATGTAACATTACATGACCTAACGTGATATCTAGGGGGAAGTTACGTGTTATACTTTGCACGGAGCTAACACCCCACCACAGCTGAAAGGTGAGCTCCTACCCCACCATCTGGGGCGGTCATCTGATCCCCTGCTGAGCTAATTGACCTAAACAGCAGAAAAACAGCCCTAAACAGGTAGTAAACACAAAAAAGTGCTTGACGAGCACAGTGGAGGAGCGGAGATGCCCTGGCAGCTGTAAGAGGAGGTACAAGTGGGGGCAGGACCTTTCAGTGGCAGCTGCTACAGATTTCCTCAGCCCCAACCATGTAACATGACCTTTACATCCCTCCTCACTTGCTGTGCTCCACACTGCTTCAGCAAAGCTTGACTCAAGTGGGGAGGTGTTATTCCCATCCTTCTCCCGACAGGGAAGATAGAGCTTCATCTGAGCTGGGGGAATCACCCTTTCAGTTTACGCAGTGGTAGAAACTTTTGAAACCACATCAATCTGTGTGTCGCTGGCTCCAGGGCAACATAGTGGACAATTAGCTGCCACCACATGTCACTAGGTTCAAACCCAGACAGAAGTCACCCCCACCTATCTACATAGGGAGACAGCTGTCAGAACAGATTACCCCTTCATTTGTTACCTGCCCAGATATTACCTTTTCAGGCCTTCTTGGAAGTCTGTCATGAATTTTTAAAAAAAAGCCCACAGAGTTCAATTATAATTTGATAATTTTGATAAATTTGATAAGTTTCCTGTGGGCAAGAAGCGATTGGGCTTTGTGACTGAAGCTGGCAGAGATAGTTAACAGCAAGAAAACCCTGCAGAGAAAATAGCGTGCATCCCCTGAGCGCACGTGCCACGCAGCCGCAAGGCAACCTGCGCTGACTAGCAGCTCCACTGCTCTGGTAAGCTTCTGTGGCCAGATGACTACGTCAGCCAGTTCTTCACCCGAGTCTCCAGGAAACTGTCCCAAAATGAATTACCAGCCACATTTACAGCCCATCACAGGTGAGCATAACAGATTATTTGAACGGTGGGCGTTTTTAAGGTCAGAAGCATTCTAGCACTTTTCTTCTATTTTTTCCTTCGCGTTTAAAACGCGCTTTGTTTTGCAGCATTTTGTTTGATATATTATCAACTATCACAAGGTAAAGCCTGTTCTCACCTCTGTCTGACGGATTGTCCTTTCATGGTGAAGAATTCCCCAGGTTTGGAGACTCACCTGCTACTGGGCGTACTGGGTCTGGCTGGGATGGAGTTAACCTTCTCCCCAGCATCCCGTAGGGTGCTGTGCTTTGGATTTGTAACTAAAGCAGTTGATAACAGACCCCCAGTGTGGTGGCTATTGTTAAACAGTGCCTGCACAGTGTCAAGGTCTTCTCCCTTTCTCATTCTGCCCTCGAAGCTGGGAGGGGACACAGCTGGGACAGCTGACCCCAACTGACCAAAGGGATATTCCAGACCATAAGGTGTCCTGGTCAGCAGCAGAAGCTCAGGGAAAAAGAGGAGGAAATGGGTACGTCTGTGGTAACAAGTAACCATCGTGCATACCGAGGCCCTGCTTTCTGGGAAGTGGCTAAATGTCTGCCTGCCAGTGGGAAGGTGTGAATTAATTCCTTATTTTGCTTTGTTTTCACACACAGCTTTTGCTTTCCCTTTTAAACTGATTTTAGCTTGATCTACAAGTTTGCCAGCTGCAGTCAACCCAGCACACTAAGTCAAGGGAACTCTGAGCTAAACTGGGTGGGACTACATGAATCAGACTCGAAGGATAATACATCTTTTCTTCTTTTTAGGAAAATACATTGGGTGTGCCTTTAAACAAACACTAAATTGAGCATGTAACACACAACTGTAAACACTATAGCAAGGAGTCAGTCAGAGAGGGCTCTGGGTTAGGGGTGAGACAGGTTGACCATTCAAAACATTTAACTCCTTAGTACTGTACCACATGGTCGTTGGTTTTAATTGCTTTTACCTCCTTTAAATAACAAGTCTAAGAGGTGTCTTTAATTTGTCTTTATTATTAGGTCAAACAATATCATCACTGAATTGAAGAACGAGGTTACTGGTTGAAATACAAGTGCAGTGTGAGACAAACATGGAAGATAACACTTTGCAAATAAATTAATACAGAATAATTGTCTTTGCATAGTTCAGAAGTGAAAAGTAGGAGGCAGCAGTGCGCACGTGCTGTGAACTGACACACACCACCACGATAAACCCAAGTTCCTAGATGAACTTTGCAGCTGCAAATAAAACAAACCAAAAATACCCCAAACCTCAGAGAGCGCTAACTATTAAAAAACAGGCAGAAAGGGAACTAAAGAGCTTTTTTTTTGACTTTGCCTTTTTTTTTTTTTTAACAGACCATGCTGCAGAAGGAGTGTTTTCTCTACAGACAGAGATGCTTTTAGATAATCTGCCTTGGCATCCCATAGCCTGTCATACCCGACTGTGATGCTCCTTTGTTGCTGCCCATCTGAAGGCCTATTACGTTCTGCCCCTGACGAAGCTGCTCTTCTGAAAATCCTCGTCGATTCTGCTGTGCTTTCCTGTCCAGATAGACACAAAAAAGCAACATAAACACATACCATCATTCTGCATATGCCCAGAGGATCATGAAAGGTAATCTGAAATTGGCTCATGTTAACTGATGTGTCCCCCGTAATGCAATATTTCATTTGCACCATCCCATGGGCTGGACAATACTGGCTGGGCTAATTGCTTTCCTGCAGTTAGAAGTAATGCTCTAGTCAAACCTACACCACTTCAGACTTTCACTGTAGTACTTATTCCAGATCCTCAAGAGACTTCCCCAGCAGCTATGATAGGTAAAATATTTATGTAGTGCTGTATATAACACACATAATAGGGTTAATTTTTGTTAAGCCCTATGGCTCTTAACAGCTGTAGTCCATGGAATCTAATCAATGGGACACCTGTGCTATAATACAAGTTGATACCCATCTCCAGCAACAGCACAAATTGGTATAATTTAACTCAGTGGAGTAAATAAGGGCTGAATGTACCCAGAGAGACAATGGGACAGAGAAGTGATTTGCTCATTTTCGCAGAGCGGATGGTGGTTTCCTGCAGGACGGAACAATTGCTCTGCTGCCATTTCCAGATCTCTCTCCTCTAAGCAATAGACTTTCCCCTTTGCACCTGTGTCTTAACTGTATGACAGTCCTTTATCTTCTGTCAAAACATACTGACCACTTTTGTTCCGTGTCCCTGGTCTCAAAAGCCCTTTGGATCAATGAACCTTTGTTGGAGTTTAAAAGGAGCCTCTTTTCCCTGAAAATAGCACTGAGCGCCAAAGTGGCGGTTAAGAAGCAGCTCAAACGTTTGTACCCTGCTGCCTTACGAGAAATTGTTCATCTTAGATTAATCTTTCATTTATACAAGGAGGGGAAAACAAGTAATTTACAAGGGAGAAGGATCAGTCCGTCGCTACCAAATAAGCTGTATGAATCGGCAGAGCCCCAGACAGAGGGAGGCTCTCACTCAAGCAGACTCTACTCCCACCCAGGTACAATCTTTCTCCCCACTGGGTCTGTTTGTCCTTGGATCGGGTTACCCTGCAATATGGCATCCCCTTGCAATTCCCCTTTTCTCCCCACCCCACCACTAGATGAGAATGCTAGATTAGGCGCCTGCTGTGATTGAAAACCATCAAAATGATCCTCTCTGTGAGGGTCTGATCCTGTACTGTGCTGAGCACGCTAGCTCTTTGGTAGGCTCAGGGTGTTCAGGACATTGCAGGAGAAGATCTCACGTCGACTTGAAAGCCCAGCAAAACAGAAAGGTGAGAAAGATCCACAGGAAACTAGTACTGACCTGTCATTTTTTAGTACGTGTCTCCAGTGTTAATGTATAGACTAGTAAGAGGGCTTACAGAAGCCCATCACAGGCTCTCGGATCCCACAGCTCTTGCCAGAAGGCATGCCGGTTTGGAGGGAGGCACACAGAACTGCAGGCGCCTCAGAAAGCAACCCCCAATCACTGCTGCTTAATTTCTTTTCCAGAATACTTACACGGGCACCGAATTACTGCCAGGATCTCCAGGAGAGGATGTTTTTAGAACTACTCCTATTACCTAATTGAATCTCAGGTTCACTGTGTCTGCCTTTATTTTAATTAAAATCCCAGGAATACATTCTATTTTTTTTTTTTTCTCTTTTTTCCTAAAATTTTCAGCTGTGTTGTGGAGTAATTCCACAGAAAGTTGAAAAGTAACTCTGAACAGGAAAAAAATGAGAACTGCAAAGCAGAAATAAAAAGAGATACTAAAGGGAAGCCTGGATATGCTAATAGAAGTTGATTACGTATACAGTTTGGATAATACAGTGTTATTTTTACCATCATAAACACCGCATTTAGTATGTGATAGTCTTACAGATAACAAGACGTACTTGCATTTTGCTTTTAGGATGGTGGAAATGGCCTTAACTGAGACCGTAGAAAAAGAGGTGAGGGCAAGTCTATTCCCTGCGGTGTCTCACACTATGTCAAGGTCTGGCCTGTCTGCCATCACCTGGCATCGCTCTTACCACAAACTGAGCCCGCCAGGTCTGTTAACTTTTTGTGCCAACTTTGCACCAGTGCTTGTGGTTGCCAGCACACAAGGTAACAAACAGCCGTGGATCCATGAACCTTGCTAGGGCACACAAGGAAGCGGGGAATCAGGTCTGGTGGGACTGCGTATGCCAGACCCTGGCAATGGAAAGTTAAATGGCCTAGCTCAAGTGGGGAGGTATCTTAATCTCTGTAGATCCGTGCATGGATACACTTAATTTAATCTTGACTTCTTTAACTTAAGGCAATTAAGAATCAGCCTGAAAGCCCTGACTCCTGACTAACACTGGGTGGCAGTGAGGGGGCTTGGTCTGCCTGATGGGATGCGTAAGCTACTCAGAAAACAGCTCCTGATCTGCAATATGTTATTTCCTTACAGAAATAACACCAGTTTTCCTTAAGGCAGTGGCTATAAAATGATATTTCAGGGGCTGCAATAGATATGGATTGGCTATCCAAGCAGTACGGGCAGGACAGACAGCTAGGGGAGAAGGGAGGTGATCACATCTTCGTTTATGCCAATGAAAACTGTTCCCACCCACAATTAAGAGTCCAGATGAAAATTAATTTTTCCATGTAGGATTTTGTTTTAGTAACATAAAGCAAATAAGCCTGTCTGGGCCATAGTGATTTCATGTCTGGTTTATATTAAAGCATGTAACTGGATTTGAACCCAATTTTAAACCCAATTATATTCCATAAATACAAATCTATTTGTGCACTGTATTGTATTAAGTTAATTCAAACTAATTTCATATAAAGAATGCATAGGACTTATTCATCTAAAAGTCAAGTGTCCCTTAGCCTCAGTTAAACCAGCTCAAGGTTTAAGACAACCCAAGTGAAGTTTGCCTTACTTTTGCTGAGCCTCATCAAGACATCCGAAAATTCAAGGAAACCGAAAACAAGCAGCCAGCACTCTTTTTGCTAACATGCCTTAGACATTTTGGCATAAGAAGTACTCTTGGGTGGCAGAATCTCATGTCAATAATATGCCTGTGGGGCAGGAGGGCTAACTGTGGGAGGATTGCCTTTTCTTCCTGTCCCTGCTTCTCAGCCTCCCTAGCCAAAACAAATGGAGTTTTAGAGCAAATAAACAGTTTTGCCAAGGCAGAGAATTCTTCACAGATAAGTGGTACTCCCCAAGAAAAAAAGATGACTAGGAAATGAAATCATTTTTAGTTTGATGACAAATGGAAGGAGGCTTCATGCCTTCTCTTTGCTCAGTAAAGGGGTCACTATATGGGGGTATGCAGACATCCGTGACACCCTTGTCTTCATTAGTCTGTTATCTGATGTCAGGCAAAAGTACACTTTTCCTGCCAGCTAATCCTAGGACACACATATCTGCATGGCCGCTGCCATTTTCGTTCCCTTTTCTTCATAAATGGATATAAAGGATTAGCCGAAGCTGCTAAATAGATGAATGTCCTCAAAGTGGTGACTGAATTTCCTAAGTATCACTGCTCTCCTTCTAGGGAATAAGAGTCAGGGATAACGTCAGTGGACAAGAAAATGATGTCTCTTTTTCAGTGATCAGTGTGCTCACGCAGCAAGACGGCTATGCTACGCAGGTGCCTGCAGCAGGATGCTGCACTCCTGCCTGTGTGCACTACCAAAAGCCAGCCGGCAGGGTCCCCACGCACGTCCACGTCCACCAACACAGCCTGTAACAGCCTCCTCCAAAAGCAGCACCTCCAAGAGGAAACCAGCGCTGGAGCCACGGGCAATGCGCTCCTTAGCTCCAGTAGTGCTGTCCCTGCTCCGGGCCAGGAGGGAGAAGTAAGGTGGTGCGACAGGGCTGCATGAGAAAAGGCTGCGCTACACAGCTCCCACAGGGCTCCTCCCCAGCAGCCCTGGTGTAACTTCAGGCCGACAAGATATGGTGGGACGTGGGCCTAGCCGTGATGCTGATAAAGTTGGGAACCAGCGAAGGGTAGAAAATGTTGCTGCCTGGTTGGGTCTTTGCTTCCTCCTCTAGACTCTTGAGAGAAAATCTCTCCATTACAAGGAAACTGTGGAAAAATTCTTCTCTTCCTTTCCCATTAAATCTCCTCAAAGCCTAAAGGCAGACAGTATTACCACCTTCCCGGGGAAGACAGCTTGGAGCAGCTGAGCTTTGGACTTTACCTGTGAAACCAGGATGGATCCCCTTTGTAGCAGCCGTCATCCTTGGTGACTGCCAAACTGCCTAGAGCCATTAAGGTTCTCTGCACTGCTGCCATGTCCTTCCCTAGAAAGCCAGACAGTGAAATTAATATAAGAAATCCTCGCACAACAAATAGCTTGGCACACTGATAAACAGTCTTATCCAATGTATTAACAAACTCCCTCAGCTCCCCTGAAAAAGTTCACTAATAGCATTTTAAATGCTATTTTACTGTTGCTGAAATGGAGGTACTGACATGCAAGAGCTTATTAAAAGTCATCAAAGGAACAGTGTTAAAGTGAAACTTAACAATTCAGACTTTTCCAGGCCTCTGGCTATTTTAATGCCTTCCCCCATGCTCTTTTAAGTCCTTCTAGATAATCCTTTTGGCAAAATTTTCTCCTAAGAAGAGATCACTTTGGTGTACAAAGAATGGTAATATACACAGTAAAACATGGCTTAAGGTGTACAGTGTGTTGAATAACAGTGCTGTGTCTCAGTTTCTTCACCTGTAAACTGGTAAGACTGATCCCACCATTTAACCCCTGGCAATTCCAGACAGTCCCTGTGCTAACAGAGCTCACAGCAGTCCTGGAGACCTCCTCTGCAGATAACTCCTATCAGTCCTTCCCAATTTCACCATCAGATTTCACCTCCCAAATCCTTCCTTTCTCAAGCTGCCAAAAATCATAGAATGGTTTGGGTTGGAAAGGACCTTACAGATCACCTAGTTCCAACCCCCCTGCCACGGACAGGGACACCTTCCACTAGACCAGGTTGCTCAAAGCCCCATCCAACCCGGCCTTGAACACTTCCAGGGATGGGGCATCCACGACCTCTCTGGGCAACCTGTTCCAGTGGCTCCTGCCATCCAGCCCACTATTCTTCTACTTCCTCCCTAAGTTACCTCACTTCATTCCTCATTTCAAAAAGTCAGGGCTCATCTCATCTTTAGCCAAGTAAAAGTTACATATCTGGTCATCACTGGTCCTTTAGGTTCCCTCCATAAACAACAGTGAGAGAAAAGCTTCTCAGGGGATAATTTATGCCATCTGTATTGGGAAGGGTGAAATTGCCTATTGCTTGCTTAGACGCACAACTTCCACCTAACTGAAAATTCACCGGGTTTCCAAAAGGGCACCTTACACTTTTTGAAATATAAGGCTTATTTTCAATAGAGGTTTGCATTTAAAAACTGGTATCCCCTCCTCCTGTGTCTCCTTCCAAAATGAGGATAATAAAAAAATTTTGCTTTTTGGTCAACATCTTTTCTGATTCCTCCAGTGAATTTAAAAAAAAAAAAAAAAAATCACAAATGAAACCAAACCAAAACCAACAGGGGAAACACAGAAATTTAAAAAAAGTTAACATTGCTCCTTTTTTCTTGCTTCTTCCCCTGCACTTTGTCACTTGGTGTAAAAAGGGCAGGGAACATATAGACATCAGAGTCAGACAGACTTTAACTCATTACCCAATGCAGACACGTTAACTTTTGGAAAACTTTCTAGCAAAAATGAGTTGCAGCATGTATTTCCAATTGTGTGAGGTGGTAAGTTGTTTGAAATCTGCCTTTTGCCTCTCCCTTCATCTGAAATCCTTCTGTAAGTGTTTCTATGACTCTCCTCCCTTTCTTCCTGTTCCAGTTCTTCCTCTTTTCTAAAATAATTTATCTAGTTAAGAGATCTGATTCAGACTGTAAGTTCTTCACATGGGAAAATAAGTAATTCATAAAAACATGAGAGACTAGAGACATGATGATGATAACAGATTTCAGAAATACTTCCAGTAGACCAATATTAATGAAAATCCCTGTAGACCAGCCGGAGCGTAGAGGGAAGCGAGCGCTGCGCATTTCTGTTTACGCTATGCATCACCCTGATTATAGGCAGATGCAGTTCAGGGCTTTGGTTCATACAAACCCAAATGTGTAACACACTGGCTCAGGTGAGGAAGACACCCTAAAGCTGAAAACATATAGCAGCTTCCAACTGTGGCTGTCATACACAGCCTATTAAAGTTTATAGCAATCCTATCTGCAGGGGACCATTTGCTCAGAAAATAAACTGTCAGCCATCCAGAATCCTCATTTTACTGTATTTGCTAACACAAACTGCATCAGACGGGGTCCTTGCTTAAGAGGGCAGCTGAAGAGCCGACATCCCACACGCGCACATACACAGGCGCGCATAGAAGAGTGCGAGGCAGAAACCCTCAGAGCTCCCCGAAGCAGCAGATGTACCATATGCTGTCACAGCTGCCACATACAACGTCCTTGGGATGCCTCCCATATAACGGGGAGCGCGGCGATGGGCTGGGATGAAGAGGGACGTGAAGAAGGATTTAAAAGTGAATGAGCAGAATAATGACGGCAAAGGCAGAAAAAAAAGAAAAACAAAAGACGGGTAGCAAAATATGATGATCGGCCTCGCGGAGCCATCTGGCAGTGTCCCCCCCCCTCCAGCTCTGCGCTCAGCTCTGCTTTATTTGTCACTGGTGAGTGGGAGATGCTGCAGGGGAAAAACAGACCGAGTGGGAGCCGAGTGCCACATGACAAAACAAAGCCGCGGCCACGGCGCTGCTTTGCAGAGCCTCCTTGCTGCGTCCGAGGGGTGCTGTGGGTGAGGAACACCCCAAATCCCTGTGGTCTTGTGACATCTGCCCTCTTCCACCAAAGGATACGGGGGGCTCGGTGGGCAGCATAAAAAGGGCTGTGAAAAATTTCAAATTCCCACTGAGAAACTCACCTACCGCTACAGCCACCTGACAGAAGGGATAACCCGCATCCTCTGAAGCCAGGCTTGATGCTGGCATTGCAAAAAACTGCGGTCAGTGCCTTCTCCCAGCTCCAGTATCTGCTCACTGACAGCCACGTGGGCTGCCTGGGCCCCCAGCCTCAGCCTCCCCGAATCCAGCCGCGGGGACCCACGCCGACAGCATTGCCTCTGCATCTTCAGTGTCCTCTTTGCCTCTGCATCTTCAGTGTCCTCTTTGCCTCTGCATCTTCAGTGTCCTCTGCTTCGTGCTTTGAACAGCACAGCCTCGCAGGGGATCCTGGCACTGCCTGCACAAGGAGGAAGGGGTCTTTGCTCACTTCGTACGGTAAACCTTTCTCTTTGGGGGAAACCTGGCTGGAAGGCCACCTTCTCCAGGTCCAGAAAGGGGAAGGTTCAAACCCAAAGATGGAGAACTGCTCCGCATAGGATTCCTGAAATGCTTTTTTGTAAAGGCTGAACGAGTACTCAGAGGTACAGCTGCCTCCTGCCTGCCTGGAAGGATACCAGGGCGGTATCTGTAAAAACCAGCAAACATGGTATCTTGGGCATGGATTCGGGAAAGCTGCTCAGCACAGTACATTTAAGTAAGAAGGGACCAGAAGAGAGGCGATGCTTCTCCTGGGCCAAGAAGTCACAGAGATGAAGAAAAATGCACCAGATGGACTGAGTGAGTTCGAAACAGCCAACAGCAGATTGCATCCTAAAACATTTCCGTTAATCATTACTAAGAATTTCAAAGCAAAAGCTCTCAGAAAACAATTAGCGCCAGAGAAAAGCTGTTTTTCAGTCACACATACTTTTCTTTCCCTATAAACATACAATGACATCTCCTCTCTTTCTAAAGAGGTTATGGCCTGAAGTGTAGGAGCGCTGTAATTATGACATAGTGAAAAAGAGACTGTCCTTTCTCTCCAGCTAATGCATCCAGGTTCAGACGATTCAGCCCTGAAGCAGCACAGATGATAGAGGTCAGAGTTATGGTTAGACACAAAAAGCTTGCAGTGACTCACTGCTGGAGCGACATACTGTTTCATCTCAGCACTGAAATGAGCAGCGGGAGGGATGAAAAAGGAGTGGGAAAGTGAGGAGACACAGATTAGTTTGGGGAAGTCCTAAAATAACAGCGGAGAAAAGTCTTGCCTGTCTCCTTCCTAGGTTGGGAGTTGTGTTTGACTTCCTGTCCCCTGGAAGTTACCAGCTTTTTTCCTTACGTCTGTCGAGAAAAGGTCATGAGTGAAAGGAAGAGAAATGAGGAGAAAGCCACCGTCATTAGGAGCTTTTTGTCTTCAAAGCAAGTCCTTTTCGTCGTAAGGATCAATGTACCATACTTCCATTTGCATGGTGTGAAGCCATTATGAGATGCAAAAGACTGCAAAGATCAGCCATCTGAAATGAGCTATTATCATCCCTTACAAGATAGATGGAGCTTCTCTTTCAACAGCCTGCTAGGCTGGGGGTGGACGGTGGGGGTGTTACTCCAGGGAAGTGAAAATGCCTTCATTTAAGACATTTAAAGGTAGATTGGATGAAACACTAAAGGCTGAACTGGAAGAAACAGTCCTGCCCTTGTGCCCAAAGGTGGCATTTGTCAAGCAAATCTGGCACCCTGAGAACGTTACGGATCCCAGTAACTCCAGCTGTCAGTATGTCCTTCCCTTCTAACCCATCCACAAAGAGCTCCCTAGGCTTTCATTCCTCAAGCTGTCCTTCAGAGGAGTGGTCTCTTCCACATATCCCGACAGCCTGTGAAAACAGACCCCACTTGTTTTGCTCCATGCGTGTTCCTACACAAACTATACTGACCAGCTTTCTCGATGGATCGTTTTCCTCTTTCCACTGTTTCATTCTCATGGCAGATTTTTGACCCTCCGCGCCTGCCTTTCACTACCCTGCAGCCATCCTTGCTCCGAGCCCTCGCACAAAGCGTTTTGCCTCACCTTGTCCAGAGAGAGACGGGATATACAGTGTATTTGGCTACAGCACCAGGAAGGGATGCGTCACCCCAGAAGAGGGCAAAGCCAGCCGTGCGAACGCACAAATGACTCAGCTCTTCAGGAACCAGAACTCGCAGCTTCCATTTCGAGCATGGGGTGGAGATAGCCTGCGCCTGGGTTACTGCAAAACCACAGGGGCACTCTGAATTTTTTTTGCTGTTGCCATAGTGACCTGTCTTAACAGACTGTATCCTCAGAGAGAGATGCTCAGCTAACATGGTGCTAGCAGCGAGTTTTGCTTCTCGCTAGTCATAAATGAGCCCTTGTAAGCTTCGCAGGGGCATATATGCTCCTGGGAATGTATTTTATAGCTGTAATTTAAGCTTTGCTTGTAATTTGAAAACTGCAATAAAATTTTGTCATCAGAAAATAAGGGGTTTCCATATTTGCTATTAGAAGCTATTTGCTTGGAAATAATTAGCATAGAGAACATTTGTTTTATTATGTCTGTGGATTTCTATCAGAATGATGGGCTTTTGGATAACACATGAGCTTGGAAATGCTCCGTTATGTCCTCAGGGTAATATAAATCCCTCAGAGGAGATAACGCACCACCGGAAGAACATGGTAATGAGGTAAGGCAAACAGAAACAAAAGATAATTACATTAGAGAATATGCCTTAGACAAAATGCACCATTACAACCCATCAAAGCGAAGTAAAATGAAGACTGCAAGCTGACTTCCAGTTTATTATTTTTACCTTCCCATAAATCCACTGTCTGGAAAATATCTGTTGTTCTTACTCCGTAGATTTCAGCAGCTTTTAAGAACTGAGAAATTTGTTCCATCTGCTTGAAAGCCATTTTTGATTCAGAGATCTTTGCAATGGGCTCATTTCCCTTTGGATGTAAACTGTTTATTAACTTGCATAACAGCTGAGAGACAAATACAGAAACAAAATTAGAAAGCAGTCACCAAACTAGAAGGCAATTTCTGCACATGAAATAATGCTGCGAAATGCTTTTGACCTGGCCGGGTTCTGTCAGGGACATAATTTCTTCAATTAAAATCAAAGAAGTGAATTGATAATACTTAAAGTATATTAGAAATGCATTAAAGCTTTCATTAACTAATAGCAATAGCCTGACCATCTAAATCCTAATCTGCTAGAAACAACAAAGCAATCACTGGTAAAGGTTATATAACAACTGACAGAGAAGAAACCACATGCCCGAGCCAAAAAACTAAGCAATGTCAATAGAAATATTGTTAAAGTCACATTGGCAGAGAATCAACGATTAGCGTATTCTTGCAGCCCACTGCAAACAGCAGCATCTGCCTGTTGTTCAATAAACCAACGGAATACAATGTTTCAGCTACAGAATTATCCCCAAGAAGCAAACAATTATGACATAATCCAATCCTTCAAATTTTCTATATCTCTTCACATTTCCCTGTCAACGCTGATTATTTCATAAAGAGAAAAGTATACATCTGATTTTAAAACAGTTCTCATTTAACTCTATGAGAAAAGGTGCTGAAGGAATGAGTCATACTCATATATAACATGCATGACTCATAAGAATCATAAGTACTGTACTAATTTCAGTGCACTAGTAAAATAATTTTCTTCTGAGATTTAGACTCCTGGTCAAAAGGAAATAAATCAGATACTAAGATCTATATTTTTGCACTGGCCATGAGCTCTGACCAATATAGCTAGATGAAGACAAAACCCAAGGACACTGTGCATATGAACACATGCAAGTATATAATTGAACAAAACACTTACCGTTCCATCCATCAACCAGGTCTGAAAATGTTGCCTTCCAGGAGGAGGGTGCTCTATCTGTTCTCCACACTGTACAATAATCCAGTTCACCAGCCTAGACTCTAATTCCGGGTCATATTTCTGTTCAATCTTTTCCTGAACTTCTCGGCTTAAGCCATAGCTTGGTCCTCTGTTAGCCATCTCTGGAACCAAAGCAGAACTTACTTAGTGGGTAGAGTCCTGATCTGCAGCTTTGAAGTCCGCACCGGAAAATTAAAGAATAAAAGAGTGAGCAGCCTGCCCTATACGTTAGACAGTTGAACAGATGTTCGTCAACACTGAAAGTAACTGTATGGCACCGGTTATAGCTGTTGTGCAGAACAGGGGAGGGATCAACGAGGGAATATCCTTTTCCAAAAGCACAAATCAGCTACAACATTTTTTTTTCTTTAAAGAAGGAAAAAACAGCAGTCCCCCCTGCCCAACCACAAAAACAGAAGAAAAGCAAGATTTAAAACAGAGAGGCTTCTGCTATGTTTACAGAGAATACAATAGAGTTCTCAGATCAATGTTAAAGCTGCCTGCAAATCCGAAAGCACTTTAAAATTGCCTACCTAATACTTGCTAATAAGAAGAAGGCTGTACATGGGAGCTCAAGCAATCCGATTAAAGATGCAGTCAGGGTCTTCCTCGGCAGAGATGCGGGGAGGGATATCCAGAGATCAGCAAATTGGAAAGCCTCGGTGAATTTAAGAGACGAAGGCTGCCACAATGCCCTGCTGCTGCTGCAGCATCCTGGTTTGAAGAACAGTGTATCGATTTGATTTTCCTCACATATGAGGAGGGTCAAAGCAGGGGCGTTGCTAAGAGCCATTAAAGAGGCCTGCCTACTCAGTCACAGCCCGGGATCCTGTTCATCTCGCCCATCTGCAGTCTGGTTTCATGCATGTTTCCTCAGCCTTGCGCTGTACACCCCACAGTCTCAGTTTTACTCCACCTAGTCTGCATCAACCCAAACTGCACCAAGCATCCCAGCGCCAGATAGTTCGAAATACAAATAGAGGGACCCCGCCAGACTTCACTCTGTTAAACAAAGGTAACAGAAACGACTACGCATCTTGTTTATTTTTAATTACAAAGCAGAAGCAAATCCTTTTTCTCCTTGTTCTGCATCACGATGCTAACAGGCTTAGAGTGTGAAAAAATAATTTCTCCTCTGCCCTGTTCAAGCGCTGGTAAAAAGTTTCAACAAGGGGACAATAGGATGAAAAGTCAAGGAGGAGAAGGCAGGTAGTAGAATATTATTATCACCCTATCGTTAGTATATATTAGGCTATCAAATAGTGCAATAGCGTCCCGAGAACACAACTTGAACCGCTAAAAACAAGGGGAAATCACCGAAAACTAGCAAACCTACTATAAAGCACAAGGATCGTATTTTCTGCTGGTATGAGTCAGCATACATCCCGTGATAGAAGGGAGCTATGCCCATGTACAGTAGTTTAAATTTTGATTATACCACTGCAGTGGTGGGAGGGGAGAGAAGGAAAGTTAAGACAAGAGACTTTTCTTCTGTTCTGATTTGCACAGATTTATCCTTTATTAAATAAAATCATTTTGCTCCCCTCTGAGTTGCACCAGACCTTGTCAAATGTCTTTCATCCACGCTGTATTATCCACCCTGCTACGAAATAGTTCCCTTTTGCCAAGTGATTCATGTTCAGCTTAATATGAAAGGAGGCTGATAAACCTGAGGTGGATTCACGGTCAGCTTTGCCAAAAAAAAAGTCCTTCTGCTGCATTTAAAAAGAAAAAAAAAAATACAGCTCCTTGTATATCTATCTCATAATGGTCTCTTCATCCATTACTTTCTCATTTTTAGACCATGAATTCTCAGATTTATACTGCCTTGGATGCTGCAGGGCTTGAGCAGACTCAAGAGATGAAAAATTTAATAGATCACCTAATTCATTGGTGTCCTCCACAGGCATTTCTTTTAGTGCTTTCCCTTCTCTGCACTGGTAGTTTTAAAACCTTATGAAATATTTGATTACATAACTCAGAGCCTGCTACGTGACAGGGCCACCACTTGAGCACTTTCCATCCCAGCGAACACGCTGTCGAAGGCACAGCAAATGCGCAGGAACCAAGACTGCAAACAGAGCCTGGAGATCAGAGGAGCAGTAAACTGCAGCTGCAACAGTAAAAGGCAGTACATGAATTTGACGTCCTTTCCATTCAAGCAACTGTTAAGGGCCAGGCCTTACACTCCTCAGCCAGTCCCACAAAGCTTTATTTTGCACTTTCAGGTCTTTTTGTGTTCTGTTTAGAAGGGAGCTACCCAGGTTGCTTGGCTGTTTCTGGTCCCACAAGGGTGTTCGGTGCTCCCTGGTAATGAGATTTCATGAAAGCCACCTACCTTTGCATCAGCCTCTGACCCCGTTTCCTAACTTGGGGCCAGGCATGGGTAATTTAACTCTCCTAAGCTGCAGAGCAGAGGTCTCCCCCTTCACAGATGTTGGCTATGCAACCTGTTCTCGAGGGACCGTTCCATACTGTGAAAGCTGAAAAGCAAGCTTGGCCGTCAATATCAATTTTTAATAAGGCTTTGAAAACCAGGAAAGCTGCAGAGGATTGGAAACATGCCAGCCCTCCCCCCCGATATTTCCAAAGTACGAGTAATCAAATTATAAGTCTGTTTCTGTGCCATCAATCCTGGGAAAAACAATGGAATGAATTAATTTTTTTAAAGCCATAGTGTTGATGCAATTTACTAAAAGCTCTGCAATACATTAGAGCTGCCTACTGCACGACACGTTGATTAGGGAACTAAAGTGACTCTGAAACAACATGACACATTAAAGAGGTTAAAGCTGACTAACTAGTAGGTCCTATAACGTGACTGTAACTGAAAAATCATTAATGATTGCGTATATTTTTATTCAGTTTGTACAAGAATGTGTTCCCAGGCCTGCACTATTTAATATGTTATTAGAAGTCACAAAAAAAAGCCCAGAATCCCAAGAACATCCCAGCTTATGCAAGCTGTGATGAATAAACAACAAAGATAAAGAAAACTCCTTGAAAGCAGTCTACCTGGAAGCAGGCAAAAATGCGTCTCATTGCAGCCAAAGTCTAGCCATCTTCAGAACAGTGCTTTTCAGAACGTAGCACTCTGTCCTATGAAAACGCAGATGTTAAGAAAAAATGCAGAGCGTGATGGAAGATAAGCAGGTGGGCACAGAGGCTGGGCAAGACACTGTGACTGAAAGTCTTGGCTGAGTAAAACAAGAGGTGCAACAGCAATGGGAATATCCTATCCAGTTCTGCAATCGCTCTCCAGAAAAAGCGGTGAAAGAATGAAGTAAATTCAAATAGTCACTTCAGTAACCAGAGGATTGAAAATTAGAGCCTTTACAGTAACCACTTCAGAAGGATTATCTGTTTAGCTCGTCAAAACTAGAAGTTAAGAAATGGCAAGCACATGTGGCTACAAAGCAAAGAAGAACTGAAGGAACTCGAGTTGCTTCTGTTGGACACAGGCATATTAAAGCCTGATGGCTAGAAATGTAACGTGTGGAAGAAAGGGGCAGGTTTCCAGCAGCAAAGGTACTACCATTAGAACACTTCACCTACTGCTTCCAATGGATTTTGTCCTCTTATTTTTCTTGGAAACACAAGATTGGAACTTATGACTAAAAACAGAGATGAAGTTTGAATTCTTGAAGTAGGATTTCACGCCTGTAAGCACTATGGCTCATCTTATGCTTTCAGATAACCACAGTATTACCCTATAAATCTTTGAAAATCTATAAACAAATGCTGCCAACAACAAAAAACCCTGACATTAATTAGCTCACTACCCATGTTTAGATCCAGGGTAACTCAATAGGTTTCAGTGTCTTCCAGCTGGAACACAGAGGGAAAAGTAAAACTTATCCTGCTACAGAGCAACCCTTAATATTTGTTAGATTCACTGTTTGGCAATTCCCTCCTTAGAAAGAGCTTCGTATTTCAGCCATCCCAAAGCACTATCTTTCAAAGTATGCTGGGTCAATTCCCATCAGACCAAGCTACCCAGCAATCAGAATAACTGGGAAGTCCAAGCTCCATTTCCCAGGTCTGCCACTGTGCAATAATGGACCTTTCATAATGACAACAACAACAACAAAAATCAGGAAATTTTCCAAAGCTATAAAACAGTTTACAACACCTCCCTTCACAAGGAAATTTCTGAAGAGCTGCTGAAAAATGCTCCCTGCATATACGCCTATGTCATGATGTCACATTTTCTAGAGTTGCGAGAGGCTGCTAAGGTTCAATACAAGCTCAGTGCAAGTACAGGGCCTTTTTCAGGGTGACGCAAGACCAGGGAAGTGCTCTGTAGACCCTTGGTTTTATTCATGGCCTTGCTTTGTCATAAGATACCTGGAGATGTTCTACGCAAGGGAAATAGTCAGACTCGGGGAAAAAAGCAGCTATTGTAATATTGCCATCTTTTTAGCTGTGCAAACCAGGTGGCAGAGATATCAGAACCAGGGTACATTAATTTGAAAAATTCTAACTTCCCCATTAATTTGAAATCTAAAATCTGGAGAGCCTTGAAGACAAAAAGTGTTGACTTAAGCAAGTATCTTCTCTTTCACCTGCAAAAGGGTTTCTTTGCCAGCTCTGAAGATGTTAAGTCCCAAGCAAGTGCATAGTTTGAACACCTCAAATTTGGGATTAAAAGCAAAGTAATTCAGGAAGGAAGGACCTTCCTATTTGTGGGACAGAACAGAATACACCGACGCTCCGGTCTGCGAAACAAGGCAGCTCCTAAGGCTGCCATGACCAGAAGTGTTTCTGGGATTCACAAGTCATTGACCACCTTCCAGGCAGCTCGCCAGCAGAAAGGTACCACTTACCACTGGAAACCAACTCCCGTGGATATAATTGCCAGCATTCCTGATATTCAATACGACCTTGGAAGTGAATTGTGCATTTTAATTCTCAGGATCTTTTGTGCTGATTTGACAGACTCCTTGAAAGAAAACCAACACATTTCATCATATCAATTTTTTATCTGTCCCCAGTAAAAACAATACCTTCTGAGAACTACCTTGGTTTGAAAATTATGCATTGCGATACACATTTACCAGAAGAACAGAAAAGAAGTAATATCTTTATTTCACTGAAATACAGGTCAAAACAGACAGCAAGATTTACAAATAAACAACCAAACAAGATCAAATCCCTTAACTAAATAAATGCTTCTTAAGATTAGGGATTTAGCTTGTCTGTCAGGGACTTTTTCAAGAGTTGCTGTCCTAAGGACTAGCACACCCTGGCGCACTTTCTACCAGCAAACCATGTTCAACACAGAAGCAAAGGAGAGGATTCTTACAAGGCCCAGACCTGATCCTAGGCAGCCCACATCCTTCAGGGATTGCTTTTCCAGGACCAAAGTCTGGGCAGGCCATTTACATCACTTCAACCTTCAAGCGTGCTACTGTTCAGCATACCTTGGGCACCTGCTTCCACCCGGACAGGCAGCAGTGACCTTCTCATGTTGCCATGTGGGAGGCAAGCAGACAAAACGGTGCAGGTCAGAAGCCCCCAAAGAACACAACCTTTCAGATCCCAGCCTAAAAACATTTTAAATTTGTATTTTAGTTTCAGAACCAAGTGACTGGAAGTTTTAGCAGCTGTCATTTGCTTTTCATTCCAAATATAAATGCAGAGCTAGCCAAAGCTCCTTGCCAAACACAAATCAAGACACTGCAGCAGGCTGAGAACATGTCTATTCCTCACCCGTGAGCAGATCACACGCTACAATTACTGACTGCATCATATGGAGGACGCCCATTTCTCTTTAATGGAATAGAAGCATTGAACCATATAACATACATATGCAGGACTTGAAAGAGCAACACAAGGTCAAGCCTGCAACTAGACTGCAATAGGTCCTGTAATTTAGATCTATGCATAACACGGCCAAGGCTGCAACTAACATTTTTCTGCTCTAGGCAAATATATATTGAAGAGAGATGAGGTCCTACACTCACAAAGTAAATCCGAGCTATATAAACTGATCTACGAGCAGTAAATCTGTGAGCAGTATATTTTTGTCCTTTGTCTCTTCTTCCCAACCGTTACAGTAATCTCTTCCCCTAGAAGACACCTGCCAGGAGAAAAGCAACATGCACAGTGGCATTAAAACCATCTACGTAGCAAGCCACCTGCTATTAACAGAATGGTGAGGTCCCTCTGCCTTTCCTGTCCCTGCTGGGCTTGAGAACAAGGGCAGAAGGACAAGAATGCGCACTGATTTTTGGTATTTCTGTATGTGTTCCTCCCACAGTTGTTGAATTTTCACCAAGCTTTAGTGACATTCTGCATTCTCACACATCTGACTGAATTTGTACATCAGCCCAAAGCAGAGACCACTGATCTTGAGACAGGTGAAACACATAACCCCGTTCTATTTCCAGGGAAACCTTTACCTTTAACATAGTTTTTTAGCACTTAAAAAAACAAACAAAAAAAAAAAAAACCCCAAAAAAAACCCTGAAAGGGTAAGGTAGGCCTCTCTGTAACAGCACAGCTGAGTAACTTAAAAATCAAAGAGGTTAAAAATCTCATTATTCCCCAGGACACGATTTTCCCTCCCACTTCCCCCCCCCCCCCCCGAGGGAACAGGGGCCCAGGAAAAATGACAAGTACAGAGCTAATGTAGCAACTCTGACCAAGGCACTGGTTCAGAAAATGTTGTAACTCTGTATTGCAGTACAACTAGAGCATTGAAAACATTTGAGCAGCTGCAGACACATAGCCGGTTGAAAGTTTCTCTCTAAGCACGTTTTAATTTGATATGAAAAGTATGGTACCATAAATCTCAGCCTCACTGAATAACTGCGTGGCCAAGAGAGCCTGTAATCAAAATTAACATACAAATGAAACAGCAGGAGGCAGTTCTTCTAAGGCCTATCCAGCTAAGTTTTTTTGTGAACACTGCTTTGTTTGTATTTAGTGTTGATGCAAGAGAAAATAAGTTAACTGAAACTACATGAAACACTTAATACCATTTAACTCCCCCCCCAAAAAAGTTAAAGTGTGTAATACAAACCCAAACAACAGAAGAGACAGAACAAGTAGAATACTTGACAAGATAAAAATAAGCGTATATGAAACTGCTCAATATACACAGAATAAGAGCACTTGTTTATTAGGAAACAAGTTGAATGAGCTCAAGAGACTCTTTCAACACATACAGGTCTACTGCAGAGTTTAATGCCAAACACGGGAAAACATGCCTCACCATTTTCTTCCTTTTCAGAAAGCAGGATTGTTTGTTTCACAAGTCTGAAGTAGTTTGATTTTGCAACAGACCTGAAATGAAAATGTTGGTAAGGGCTAGGGACAGTTGAAGTCAGCTGGTAATGCTTTTGTTTCTTTTTAATGAAAAGTGTTACCCCTTTTTTCTGGTATTATATGCTCATTAAGCTTCCTGCCTAGCTATAAAAGCTTTTTGTTATTTACTCATGAAATTTGAATGACTGTAACTAACTCCTCAGCAGGAGTTAATGTTATGTAGTTTAAGCATTACATATAAGATAAATACCTTGAGGTGCTTATTCAACTACTATTGTTTGATCAAAATCACCACCACAAGCAGCTGAGTTGCTCAGTTACTGTCCAGAGCTTCCTTGTACTGCAACAGCAGTGTCAGCTCCAACATGTCCGTACTACGCTCAGTGACAGATGAGCCCAGAACTCATTTTCAGACCTGTCAAAAGTGAAAGACAATGAGAATGCTAATGACTTAAGCTAAGAGCGCTACTGAAAATAATTAAGTGTAGATTAGGGTATTTGGAGAAAACCAACACCCCTCAGGCAGCACAAGACAGAGTTGGTAAATTCGAAAGACGCTGATTGTTTCATGTGAGTCAAGCTTACTGTTGAGGAAATGTATGCTATATATTCACAAAACATACTTTGTATTTGGCAACAAATTAGAAGTCCATAACAAAAAAAAAAAAAACAAACCAGAACATAGGAATTCATTACAAAGGATTTTAAAAACTTGCACCATGCAGAGCCTTCCAAACGTGTAATACCTAGTTTAATACAGTATTTTTACAGAAGAAAGAAATACTTGTTTTTAAACATGACTAATCTTGAAAATAGTTCACTATCTAGGCATCTACTGGCAAAGACAAAAGATATGCCACAGGCGTTAACTCGGGGCACAAAACATAGCAACAAATAAAATCGGAATGACACCATATGTGAATATTACATTATTCAAGATTGTGAAAACTTCCTGATAGGTCAAGAGCTAGTCACATGTAGGATGTTAGTCTCCTGGTTATGATCTAACCATTCTTTCAGGCATTTGAACATGCCAAGTTGACAGTAATCAAAATGCTGGCAATTTCCAACATGAACACAAGAAAAATGCTATGCTTGTGAAGAAAAATACCAATGGAACTACTGTGGCAAAGTTAGAGGAAAAAGTCTGTCTGCCTAAGGTCTACCTCAAAGACACCTCTTCATATTTAAGGAATATAGACTGAATTTAGAAAACGGTAAGTGAACACAGAGAGATGGGCGCTAGCATTCACTGATCTCAAAATGCTATCTGGAATACTGTCTCTGTGATGAAAGTATCACCTCTGCCTTCACTGTATGTAGCAAATTTTGGGTGTACCTGTAATGTAAATGCTACCACTAACCTCCATTTAGCAAGCGAGAAAAATAGAACTACAAAACAAGTGGCATGCAAAAAAACCCCACCTCCCTATAATTAGGTTTCAGTAATGCTGTGGTTTAAGCAACTGATGCTGCAGTTTTGTATCTTCAACAATTGTGTCAACACTGTTATGCTGCCTTCTCCCACCTAATGTTATTACAGCAGAATAATGGGGGAAAAAAATCCAACAAACACAAAAACCCCACCACCAAACAAGAAAAAAAACCCATAACCCTGAAAACTACTCACACAACTGCTCCCCTTCGCATTTGTTTTCAGCCATCTTGCTCTAAGGCATTGTAACAAAAACACCTTACCCATAAAATATCAATTATTTAATAGAGGCTAAGATGAAGCTTTGAATGAATACAATGCAATTCTTTCAAAGAAATACACAGCTACAGTTTACACAGACAGATAAAGACTTTCCCTATCTGAAGTACTACAGTTAGATTGTTTATAGGTATAACTCCCAATTCAAAAAAATAGCTCAAAACTTTTCAGTTACTGAAGTAACTTTAATACATGTAAATAAAAAGTAGATCTATCACAACTGGTAATTTTGCACCTTAATTAAAACTAACTACTTTGGAATTATTGCCGTCCACTTTTTTCAAATTTTTCTTCCAATTAATCAAAGAGCTGTACAAAAGTGGATTAAAAACTGCCATAGGTAAGCTAAGAGCAGAAAGTTTTCAAGTAACTTAAAGACACAGTCAAATCACAATTAAAACTCACAAAATCTATTTTTCAGATTTTATCAGATGCAAGTCACATAAATACATATAAAGATGACAACTGTTTAACAATACATAAACATGGCTCAACCTTCAGGAATGGAAGTGGCTGAGCAATTTGCATAAATTATCTGAACTAATTTTTCTCAAAAGTAAAAAACACACTGAAGAGGTTTTAAATCTTAAGAAAGTAGTGAATTGCATATTCATATAGACAGAAAAAAAAAAAAAATCTACTCCAGAAACAGAAATCCTTGGAAACAATTTTTATTTCATGGAATGTTGTAATTTCTCAAACAAGTATCCCGAGCTAGATTGAATTGGGGAATTCGTACACTTGAATTAGAACATTTGCATCTAAACTAGAGCCATCTTTTTTACTCTTATAGCAGAATTGCAGCTTCTTGCGTTTTGCAGTATTGAAGCCTAAATAAAACCATACTACAGGAACTCATCTGAAATTTAGGGGTTTTTTGTTTTGTTGTTGGTTCTAGTTTATTTTAGTTTGTGGGAGTTTTTTTAATTAAAAACCACTACCTCAGCAAAGCTCCATACAACACACTTCTACTGACAATGCTAACTCTGAAAATTACAAACTCTCTAGAAATACCTTACCCCCAGGAGCTTTAGTCTTTTAAGGTAGCAGTAGTGATGCCATTTACTACTTAAAATAATAAAGCCAGAAACCACCATATACTTCTGACTGATGTTTCATATTAAGGCCAGCCTGAACTAATTCCAGCCTCTCACCTAAGTTCCTCTTTTCTCTCTCAAATATATGATGGCACCATATTTTCAGACATTTGCAATTAAATCCATTTACTATTAAATTCTATGGATTTACATTACAAGAATTATCAAGTTTCATTTACAGTTTTCAGGCTTGCACTCATGCACCTCAAATTCCAAACTCTGGAAGGCACTGTTCCTGGTAATCCACAGTTCTCAAGTCATAGAAAAGAGGCAGTGATGCTCTATGGTACTGTACTCCCCACTTGAAGGAAGTTACTATAAAAGAGTCACTGTATTGATCCAGTTTCCGTTTACACCAAGATTATATATTGTTCCCTTAACAGTAGACCCACAAATTAACTATTACAAAAAGACAGCCTGGAGAAGAGGACATAAACCCTAATGATAAGCACAGATAAGAGGTCTATCTGCACTTTGAGGCCCTGCGTTCTTAGAAGTTAACTTCTTCCTTATGTAGTACCCCAAGCACACCATCAGGGTGTGCCTTCCGCTTTTCAATTTTAACAGTACTTAAGAACAATATAATAATTTATCTGAAATCTGTTTATTATGCTTCATGTTATTCACTATTTCTAATAACAATAACTTCAGTAAAGAAGTTTTATTTTGCCTTGCACAGATGGTTTCAGACAAAAGATACAAGAATGTTACAGGAAAAGGACAATACTGAAAAGGTGTCAAAGACATGGGAAATTAAAAGTTTTACTGTACAGGCCAACAGTAACAAAAATGAATCAATATTTCAGTACAAAAGTGTAGGAAGTTTGCAAAAGAAGGTTTAAGTGGTGAAGGAGAGGTTCTGAACACAACAGCAGCACTCCTTCACATTTTGGACTGTCTGTGCAAATGCAGCATTAATAAAATACCTGTATTTACGAAACAGAGGTAAGGAAACAGCAGATAAAGCTCAGTTCCTACTGTGATAGTCACAGGCTTCGTATCATCTTGTTAAGAACAGGGTTTCTGCTACTCATGGAAAAGAGTCAGGTATAGAGTTCATGCACTTATGCTACTCTGTGGCTTATATTAGTGTTGCCAGCTTGTCAATTAAATCATCAACAGTATTCACAAGGAGTTTTGTATCCTCCTTCTCACTCATCCGATGTTGGCCAATTTTGCGGAGGATAACATCGACATCTTTGCTCAAAACACGATCAGCAACTTGCATAGAGATCTGCCAAGGGACATCACCATCCTTCATGCCATGAATAAGTCGTATGGGACATGTTATAGGAATAGGACTATTTAGCACACAGTGATTTTCTGCTTCTCTGATAAAGTCATATGTCAAGGAGTAATATCCTTCCTCATTATGCTTTGTTGGAAACTTCCATTCACCTTTTTCTTCTATTTCTTTCTGTGCCTATAAAAAAGAAAACAAAGAATAGACAAGACAGATGTTACACGATCTTTAGAGCGCCTCAGCTTATTTCTGTGCTAAATGCAGTAAAACTTTCCCAGGTGTAAAATTTCACTTTGTTCATTTTTATTAGCAGAGAAGGTATATTCCTGTTCACCTTCCAGCATCTGAGAAGACAAACCCCCTATCATGTCACAAAAGCTACTCTGTACATCTTTCCTGCAAATTAATCTAGTTAGGATTCACCAGTGAAATTTTCTCAGCCAGAACCTATCAGAAAGAAAAAGATGTATAGCCACTGTGAACAGTAAGTCTCTTCGGCTTCAATCAGTTAACTGAACCTCAAACAAGGAGAATCCTAGGAAAAAGGAATTTTCCAGTGATGGGTCTTTTCAGTTCTTGCCACAATAGCTGTGTCTAAATACTGTATTTCCAGAATCTTACCTTAGTCTTAAAGTAGAAACACTGACACTATGAAGTGCCTCAGAAAAAAAAAAAAAAATCAGGAAAATAATTTAATTATTCTATAGTATGAGTTATTTATTGGCATATTTGTCACATTATAACACATGGTTTACTTTCCTGAAGACTGGACATTATCATAATCAAGGAAGCAACTTAGAAAGAGACATCCCACTACCTAAATCTTATAAGTCTTTACAAACACACTAATCTGAAGAATTCCCCTTCTAGACACACAACCTGTGTCAGACTCATCTTATCCAATGTCATCTCAATTACTTTAGCAGCTACTTCTCTGTCCTTGAAAGCACAAGGATTCAATCTGGATGCAAATAATATTATATTCAACACTGAAATCTAACAGACTGCTGAACTACAGGGACCTGACTTCACACCCTATATGCCACAGTAATAATATAAACACAATCTAGGTAGTCCTCACACTAGCTTCATGCTAGAAGCACAGTATTTTTCAGACTTCTAAATTAATGTAAATTTTCAGCTTACCTCCACCACAAACACAGAAAACTTACCAGAAGACTTGCAGGAAAACTAGTTTGAACAATAGAATTTCTTAAATGCTTGATAGATTTTTAGATTGCACAAAAGCCAACCGTCAACATTTACCTCAATGGGAAGCTTCTTGAAAGTTGTTACCAGATGGTCTGCTGCTACAGCTACTCCAACTAGAGCAGCTACTTTATCTGGGCGTGCTATTGCAGCATGGAGCATCAGCCATCCACCCAAGCTGGAGCCCACCAGAATCTGAAAAAGAGAGAAAATAAGATATTATTTTACAGGAAACAGCTAATAATTTTTTTCTTCTTCTACAAAGTATCAGTTTTCATTTTTTTTTTAACTACTTAAACCTTGGGCATAATCCTGCTGTCCTTACCCAGGCAGAACTGCTGTCACCTCCAGTGGAAATTTTGCCTGAGTAAGCACCATAGGATCTGGTATTTTATTATTCTTTTTGTTTGGCATGGCTGGTTATTGCTGTCTGAGACTGAAACACTGTAAACAAAATGAGAGTTGAAACAATTCAGTATCACTTGCATACTTTATGTTTCCTTCTCAAAATAAATGCACATGGTAAAGGTTCAGTGCAGTGAAAGAGGTCAACACAAGGAATTCATAATACAAAATTGTCTTAAACATAATACTAGGTATTTCCAGGTTGCAGGAGATTTCGTTTCTCACAGTCATTTCTAAAGTAATAGAAGAAGTCAAATGCTGCTTCTGCTGATTTTTTTTTTTAAGCTATTTTGTCATATAGAGTATCTTAACTTGTAACATTCCTGCAAATCCTTTAATTAATGCATCAGCATGGGACAGTGACACATTTTTTCATTAAAAGGGCTGCGCCGCACTGGAACATCTCCCTGTCTCCTGTCAGGTGGAACCTCCACCATGAGGCTTTCTCAGACTCCCTAGGATGACAGCCCTGCTCTAAGCAGGAGGCTCTAGTAAACAACCTCCAGGAGGTCCTGCCAACCCATCTTTCCATGATTATGTGATCTACCTTGCTTGCAAAAGAGTTCTGATGAATATGACCTCTCAAATGATTCAGCTTGAAAGCAAGCAGGTGTCAGCTGTTAAATGGAAGCTACTATGGACCAGACCTATTATGGCATTTTTTTGATTAATGTTCTACCTTGAGGACAAAAAGCATTCTATATTTAAAAATAAAATATAACCTGTGGTCCATCTGTAAGTTCATCCAGTACAGACAGAACATCTTTTCTCCACTTCCCAATTGTACACTCCTCAAATTTACCATCTGAACTTCCACATCCTGTATAATCAAATCTGAAAAAGGAACCATCAAAATGAAAGTCATAGTACTGTCCACAGCAACATAGAAGCTAACTAAACAGTACCATTTAATCAAATTAAACGGGGGACAAGATACCGCACTGAATATTTTCTTACTTGGTCCCACATATCACTAGCACCAGAAATCACACGAAAAGAGGTTTAAACACAACATATGCAACTAAGTGATGCAGCATTCTGTTATCATTTGACATAACAATATCCACATTTACCAGTATATTTCCCAGACAAAGAATTTCCCTTACAAACAAAAAACCCCAAATACTTCAGTTTTAAAAGTATTTTTAAAATGTACAAACACTCTTTCAAATGCTATACCCAAATACGAAGACTTAGGAAACTCAGCATTCAACCTAGTCTATCAAAGGAGAGTATCACCAAGCACGTACATGTTCTTCTAAAACCGGAAGATACTGGATAATTTAGTAAGATTTGGCAGTTAAGAAGCATGCTTATAGTGGCAACGTAAAAAATTAGAACTCCAGGTTCTTTCTTTTTCATTGTGGTGCCTATAGCCTTAACGTAGCACATAGCACTGGCTAGACTACAGAAATTTATCAGAGAATTTTCTGAATTACTTTCAGAATACATTCTCCTGATTTACCTCAGTCTCACTACAGACAGAAAACCTACATTTGAAATGGAAGACAGACACTTCTTAGCTTGCATACAGCATGCATTCCAATCCAAATGCCAAAGTTTACATATTTTTGTTAAAACCCCTTCCCTCAACACATGATACCAGTTTCATTTTCTCAAGAACAATGCTCTGCATGTACCTGATGAAGGCATGACCTAGAGACTTGCAGAAATCTTCAAGGGCAGTTGCTTTCTGACCATTCATATTTGAATTAAAGCCTGGAAGGAAAACAACCCCTGGATTCCTGCCTTTTAGTTTATGATAAGCAAGGTTTGGTCGATCTGGTCGAGTAAGAAAGCTGACTGAAGATTTCAGCCTGCAAACTAATAAAAAGAGCTATTTAGTACAATCATCATGATAACCTTGGCAGAAATACTAATATTTTATAAAACTAGGATTCAGGAAATACGGGCATATTATGTGAAAATAAGATACTCTGGCTCAAGAGAAAAGTATCTCCTGTATTCCTTAATGACTAACCAATATTGATCAACTTCAAAGGGAAAGCTGATTGTGATTCATTCTCAAATCATGAAATGCCAACCATGTAAGGAGTTCACTCAACAATTAGCAAAGTGGTTGACTGAAGCCAAATGCTAAGATTTCCTACACTTCACTTGTCCTCAGGTTTTATACCATCTTGAATATATTTATTAATTTCACATGAAATGGTAAGATTTTTCATCTGCTTAGTTTAAGTTTTTATTTTTCCTTTTTGTTTTTTCCAAACTGAATTTAAAAAAAAAAAAATTTTGGAACTGAAGTACTCTGTGCAATGGTAAGTTTACAAGTACATGAGGTGACAAATTTTTGATGAAAATTAAAACTGAAGGACAAAACAACATCTTCATCAAAACTCCAGATCCACAAGATCTATGAAGGAGATATACAATGGGGAAGTTCAAAAGTGGGAATTGGGAAAGAATCTTGTGTCTAACTTTCTCAACATGATGAACACAAACCAACATTGGCATTGTTTAAAACCAAATTAAATAAATAACACCTAGCCTTTTTCATCATATCATCAGTAGCTATTTCTGCTTAAGTTAAAGATTATTGCCAGGGACACTGAAAAAGAGGGTCATTTTAAAACTATGCCATCTTAACATCAATCTTTTTCTCAGATATGAAGCACAGAAGGTAAAAAAAAAAACAAAATAAAGCTACATTTTCTGTAAATACGGAGCAATACATTAAAAATATCCCATAAGAAACAGAGTCGACCATTGCAGAGCTATGATTTTCTTATGCATCTCCAGAAGAGGCACAGATACCCATTACATGGTTTGGTGTATTCTCACTGGAGAGGTTACATTATTCCAGTACTCAGATTGTTCTATGTTTATCCAGAATGAAACAGCACTTTGCAAACCTAAATATTTTGCAAATATTTAAAAATTGAAAGATCCTTTAGTGCAACTTCTGTCAAAGTGATCTGCAACATATTACATGAGCAAGAAGTTTTCCTATCAGCATAAACTTAAAATTATTTTGTTTTGTTTTAGTTCAAGATAACAAACCAGACACATCTGGAAAGCAAACACTAGGGCGGACTCTGTTGTTCACACTAATAACCATCAGAAAGTTGAGTTGGTTTCAAACAAGGAAAAAAAGATTAACAAAGGAAATTCTAACTAATGAATAACTATGCTGAATCTCAACAGCTGCTATAGTATTCAATCTAAGTTTAGCAGTCAGTTGTACCTCTGCTGTGGGTGGGGGCAAGTGATTTGTAGAGAGGTGTTATGGAGACTTAATCCACTCTATTATCCCACTCAGCAAGATAATTTGTTAAACTGAAAGCTTGGTCGAGACTTCTAAGACTTTGATACTCTTAATTCTTAGATTAGAAGAAGACTGGTTTTCCAATACTGTCAATCAATAGGGGGCTACAAAAACTATGCAACCGCAAATACCTCAGGGCTTCCTAGTGGTACAACAACTGGATAAATACTGCAAAAACAGGCCGTGACAGCATCACACCGCTTAACTGTTCCACAGCTTTGAGTTCTGTTTTCTCACTATCAGAGAGATAACATTCAAGGGGTTTGGGGAGTTTTGTTTGTTGTTAAATTTGCATGTGCATTAGTAAATGTGGATGCATGGAAGATGCAGGATGCAGCTAGTATCCAGGGCTTTCCTACAGTCTAACAGAAATTATACCATTTAAACTATAGATTAAAAACATTAAATCTTTCCTGAAACAATGCAATGATTCTTTATCCTATTGATGCACCAATTATTATAAAGGGTATAAATACCACATCAAAGGTATATATACTCAAGATGCATCCATGCTACGGCTTTTGGTTTGTGTCTCTATCAGTAAGCCAGTCACTTCTTCACCTGCCACTAACAGAGGAGATACACCAAGAAGTGCTAAACTTGATAGAAAAAGGAATATTTTTTTTTCCCCTTAAGCCCTGGTAACCATCTCTGAAGTCACTCGTTTTCCGTCCTGCAGCACTCTGGAGGTACGCTCAAACTGATTCGACACATTTGGGCAGGGTTTAAACTGCAGCTACAAGACACAACTGCTAAGCTATTCCAAAAACTAGTATTCTGCATTTAACAAGTTACTGTAAGTGCATCAGCAGCAATCCTAACCTGAATAATGCAAAACCCTAAAGCAACTACCCCAGCCAATCCAAAAGCAAGGCTCACTGGAGTCATGCTCTCAGACTTCCCTTTAGACAAACAAAAACATCAACAACTGAGCAGCTATCCAGTAATTTCTCCTCCTGATTTCAGTGAAAGACCTTAGTGAGAGCAGGGAAGCACATCTCAAAGGTGCAAGGTGGTACTTAATATTTACAAAAGCAAGTTACAGACAGAAGGAGCTAGCCACAGGAAGACCACAGGACCCCTGCCCAATGCTATGGAATTCTCTTCATATCAGAATCACTGTGCAATTTTAATTGTGTTATGACCAGCAGACACTGTGATCGAGACCAGTGCTACACGCAAAGCCAAAGAAATCCTCCAAAAAACCTTGGGAATGGTCCAGCACTGTGACCTACCCACTGCCAGTAGCAGCAGCAGATTAACACAGCTCTGGTAGATAACGGACACAACATTGTCCACACCTTGTTTCATGCAATCACCTAGACTACAGCAGTAAGGCGGCCACCAGTTCTGCCAGCAGGAACTGCTGCTTAGCCCGGTCTCAGAGCACCTAAGGGCACACTCATGAACCAGCTGTTCTGATCACACTATCACTCTGAACACACAGAAAGAACATCAACAAAACCCCACCGCATTCATGTCTTTATGCGGATATGACACGTGCACCCTTAGTGTCAAGTCAGTTTGACTCACTCCTACGTCGGGCAAACTCAGACGAGGTTCATTACCTCATCAAGAAGAGCAGCCGTCTCTCAAAATTTAAGGCAATGAGTAAACTCAACAAGTCAGACGACCGCTGCACCTGGAGCGGCAAGGAGGGGCACTACGCGTTTGGGCAGAGGCTCCTCTCCCTCAGAAGTGACCGCCAGCAAAGCTTTCCAGGTGCCTGGTGAAGCCTCCCACGCAGGCGTGTTCCACCCCCAAGCAAGCGAACTGTCCCACTGACGTCCAGCTCCCCGGAGAGCCGCGGCGGCAGGAGGAGCTCACAGCGAACTCGACACCCGCGGGAGAGCAGCTGCTCTGCGGCGACGCACACCTTTGCGCGGCCCCTGCCCCCCCCCCGACCACCGGCCCCGGCCCGGCCCCGCAGGCTCGGCAAGGCCCGTCACAAACCCCGTGCCCCCCCCGCGCCGGGTACGCGGCCCGGCCGTTCCCGACCCAGACGGCGCTGAAGGGGAGAGGGGGCCGTCACCTCCTGCTGCCCGCCCCGCGCTCTGCCGAGAGCAAACGCACCTCCCCACGGACACTACACACGGCAGATACACCCGCCACAGACACGCACCCTTCCCCCCCGGGCTCCCAGGCCGCCGGCGGCGGAGGAGGAGCGCCGGAGTGCCAGCAGAAGTGCCCCAAGGCCCTTCCCTTACCCGGGAGCCCCAGGGCCGCCCTCAGCGGCGACAGCAATATCACCACGGCCGAGGCACGACGTAGCGCGCCCGCCGCCGCCATGCC
>NW_010972664.1:12188424-12192618 GCF_000737465.1 Haliaeetus leucocephalus
CCGCCATGCCCGCTGCCGCCCCGCCCGTCCCCCCCCCCGCCACGGCCGGCGGCGGGGGAAGGCGCCTCACGACGCAGGCGCCACCTGCGGCGCCGGGGCCACCGCGCATGCGCCGCACGGCCTCCCACCTTCCCGGGCTGGCGTGGCACCGCCGTGCGCGTGAACCGGCGCTCGCCCGCGGCGGGCGGGAGGGGATAGGGGCGCGCATGCGCCCTGGCGTGGGCGGGAGGGTGAAGGTTGCGGGTGGGCTTCGATCAGTGTATTAATGCCGTACGCTTGTTTGTGAGGTAAAGAAACCAGGATCCGTCAATAAAAACACTTAATGAGCATTTCCCTAAGTGCGTGTGTATTGTGGACCCTCCTTGAAGGCCTCTCTGTACCAGACAAGGCTGGTAAGACCCACTCTGGAAACCCCCGTACTTCAGGTTGCCTAGATATATTAGGGTATAGACCGTTATGAAATGTACATTTTGGTGTATATACGTACAGCGTAATGCTTGCAGACTGATCGTAAAAGATAGTGCCTACTGCTGTACTCATATGTTTGAGTTATGGCCTAGCCCTGGTGATACTGCTCAGTTTAGGGTTAAATATGGTGCCTTGTCTTTCCAGGAGGACCATTACTCAATAGTTTCACTATGTAGGCCTGGTTACTTTGAATAAATGATGCATGCTTTGCTAATACTATGTCCTTGAAGAAGGAACTCGAGACCGATGAAAAGGAAACATCCTGCTCCAGAAGGCACCCAAAGCCGGATGATTGCCAAAGCATGAACTAGGGGAAAGATAAAGGTGGCAGGGGGAGATCATGACCTCCAACTCAGCTCAAGACTAGAAAGACTTAACCCACACACCTGCAAGGAGCGTGCTTGCTCATTTTCATAACAAGCGAGGCTAATTTAAATGTAGCTAATAGTAGATGAGATGGTGACTACCAACCAATGAATGTAAACTTAGGTGGGTTTTAACTAATCATGTAACAGAATAAATACATTGTAGTTCTTTGGTGTGGCGTGCTAGCTTTGTGGAATTATCACCTAGCACCCATCTTTGCGCAAACATGAAATAAATACATATCCCAGCTCTGTGTATATGATTGGCTTATTGCACATTGGGTAACGAACCCCGCTTGTGGGACAACACCGCCGTGCTTTGCTTACGTTGTCTTGATGTGCACCACTACAAAACCCACCACACTTTGTGATGACATTAGCAAACTTAGTGAAAAAAATCATAAAACCACATGGGCTGCTACAATGAGCTAATGCTTCCTGCAATTGAAGTCATGTCTAAGTCAAATACTGGGAAAACTGGGAAACCCTTAAACTTCAGCAATTTCTGTTTTGCAGTTAAACAAAAAAATTGTCTATGTCCAAGGCTGGTGATAAATTTTTCAAACAGGGTCATAAAAAATGCAAAAGGTATTATATACATGCAGTAAACAGACTACGCTCCTAATTTCACTGCCATCTGAAAGATTATTTTCCATAGCTCTTTTATGGGGAAACACATGGAATGGTTAGATTAAGCTCTACTAAGAAATACAAAATTGCTTGCACAACTGTCTATGACTATTTAAAAGACAAGCAGAAATGTCCCAAGATGAAGCAGCAAGTGAATATTTAAAACAAATGTATTTTTAAAAATGTTTATTGAAATGCCTTCATTGCATCATGCAGGATACAAAAATCATTATTAGAAAACCTTTATAACATACTTAGGAGTAAAATCAAGATACATCAGGGAAAAATAATAATTATATAAATCAAAGCAATTTATTTCTGATAGGGTTTTAAATCATTAGATTACAAGCTGTGATCTGCACAGATGATAACAATTATCTTGCAATAACAGTCCCTTTCATGATTCAAGTGGAAACTGATGTTCGTCATGCTAGAGCAACCGTATCACCTGTGTATACCACAAAAAATTCAACCCGTTCATTACAGATACAGCGTTTAAAAAGTATAACAAAAAATATTCTGCCAGCATACTTCTATTCTGCTTTCAGTTTTTTATTTGTTCCATCAAAAGCCGTTAACTTTTCATCAAGGAAAAAAAAAAAGGCTAATGTACTTTCTTCTATTACACAAACCACATAGCACATAAGTTTTGATTACTGAAATAGAACCTCTTTAAAGTCATATTATAAGAGACTTTCTTGAAGTTCAGTTCAATTAAATAATTTATGTTTTTGCAATATTAGTCAAGGACTTGGAAGTGATTTTAGAATGGAAGACCACTGCACCCTCAGTATTTTTGTTGTTTTAGGAATCTCAATCTCTGCTTCTTAAAATGTTCAGGGTTTTTTATTCATACACTGCTTAGTGTAAACTCTTGGAACTTGCCTCTCTCTTGTTATTCTATTTGACAGCATAATTCTGTGCAGATAATGCATTTTAAAAAAACTCTCCAGGGCTGAAAACTTGGCTCCAAAGAATTCAGATAGGTAGAGATTTTGATGCTGGCTTCAAGGGGACCAACGTTTGAGAGGTTTCAGTAGAGCATTCACTTGGCACAGAGTCAGGTTAGGACCATGCCAGGACCTTACTACATAAGAAAATTGCTGTAGGGTCTAGAATCGGCTCATTCTATTCAACAGGGAAGATTAAAAAAACCCCTTCTTATGAGGAAGTTAATACATGTGTTTCCGTTTCATATCCTTGTGGAAAAATGCATCTTTATAAAGCTATCCTCGTTTTTTTGTTGAGCTCCATAGATGCAGACTTTAAACAAACAGTTGGTGTCACTGAGTGTTTGAACACACAGAATATTGTAACAATTTAATTACATTGAAAGTCATGAAGAGTTTTGGCACTGTCCCCTTACAGAAAGTTAGGTGCAACTAACAATATGAAAACATTATGATAAGGGAATTGTATAACTAACTCTTTGGCTCTGTTGTAATACTCTAACTACTAAGGCAAGAACTGTGTGTACCTTAGGGTTGCTTTTTTGTTTATATTTTTGTAAAATACTTGACTAGAAGTTTTAAAAAGTCACCTAATCATCTATAAATGTCAAATGCTGCATATTAAAATATATGCTTATTACACCTTTTTTGTTCCATTACTAGAATTTTTGCATACTGATGAGAAAACACACATTTGTAAACTGTTCAGTATGAGTTTATGAAGACATTCTCCATATAAGAGAATTTGGAGAAAATTATCATTGAATCAAGATACTGTAATTAAAATTGCCTGATTATCCATTTTGGAGCACTATGACTCTCTCAACACCTTTAACTCTTTCATTCCTATAAAGATCAACTAAAACAAGTAACGACACCCCCCCGCTCCCCCTTTTCAATGCATTTGTAAACCCCTCTCATTCTGAGGTTTCTGGTGCACATCATAAGGAGGATATTTCAGAGTATTCACTGGCTTTTCAGATTTCACTACATATGGCTAACTTCATATGTTACGTTATTGCAGTATGCCCTATTGCCCCCTTTGATTATAACATGAAGTGGGTGTAGCCTTCTGCACCTGTAACAATAACATCCATCCATATCCTCATGGCTTCTGGCGAAGGAGCAACCATATAGTATATCCGATCATGTGTCTTAACACTGAAAGTGAGCAACGGGTTGGGACTCTAAAATAAAACAGAAAGAAGGATATCAAAAGAATGAAATCAAAGCCATTTATTGGTACTAGAAGTGAAATTACTTACAGGGAGATTTACAGTAGGGTTAAGGAGAAAGATAAAATGGTGTACCACTGCATCCTACATTGCAGCACTGGAAGCAGAGATGTGTTTAAAGTGTTTGTATCCACCATAAACGGTTCTTACAATGTATTTCCACTAGAATATTACACAGTAGTACAGGGCTCCAACTGTTGTTTCTTGCTCAGAGAACTAACTCCCCCACTCTGTCCAGTGGTCAAAACCACCTTGGCTTTCACAAACTCACGTGCCAAGGATATATTCAGTTTGTTCGCAGCTCATTTAAATTACAGGCAAGAGGCAGGGATGCCGTGAGCTGCCGGCGCGAGTTAACTCCCTCCCTGTGACAGATGCATAGAGCCCTTTCTTGATTTGCCAAAGCCACTGATTTCAGTGGTCTCACCACTGGACTAATGAATTCCTCGCAGCAAATCCCACTTGGCAGGCAGACACTCTTCTCTCTGCTTTCATCAGTATAAAAAAAAAGGGGGGGGGGGGGGGGCTACTCCCCGCTCTGGCTTC
>NW_010972664.1:12192628-12260330 GCF_000737465.1 Haliaeetus leucocephalus
TAATAAGAAAAAAAAAAAGGGGGGGGGGGGGGCGCTAATCCCTGATCTGGCTTCATCTTCCTTTTCCTCCACTCCATTTTTTTTTCTAATAATGTCAGCTCTCCCTTTGACTTTACCATGCTTTGGGTACTGCTACATGATACTCAGTTAAAAAAAGAATAACAAAGTTTACCTTGTATGCATTCTTTAGATGATCATAATAGACTTCTTCAATAGCTTGAAAATATATTACACCTTTTAATTTAGTTTCGTGTTTGTCTAAAATGGAAAAGAGGGAATCACTTGAGAACTGAAACGAACAGTACTTCAAGAAGCAAAAGCTTAATTTGTATTTCCATATATGTTCAGCTGATAAGTAACTGGATTAACACTTCTGCTTGTGAAATCCCACAGAAATCTCCAACCTTTCTTACTAGTTGGTCGGTTTAATTGAGAGATGCATTTCCTACTTTAATATATTTTCTTTTCCACCTGGTTTCCAAGGAAATAAAGCTTTTACAATTTCCTCATCTATTTGCAAGTCACTCCCTTCACTGAAGTGTCTAAACATTATGGCTGGTATCAGCCAACAGAAGGACAGAAGTCTCTGAGATACATCCGATCTTCCAATTCCATGAAAGCCAGCCAGACTTCACATAGCTCGCAGGCCAAGACCTACACTTTGCCTTCAAAGGAAAGCTGTCATGATAAGCAAATTTGAAATACAATTTGATAGCAAAAGCTTTACGTTAGAACATCACTGCTTGTACTTACGAAAGAAGATGCTTCTTCCCATTTACAATAATCTCCCTCAGTCTCAAGCTAATATTTATTATTCAAGTGTGAGGCTAGCAGATTGTAGGCGAATTTCTATGAGCTCTGACATGGAAGAGTTTACAGGAGATTAAAAGTTCCTGGGCACCAGCTGCAGCATCATAGTTGTCTCTTTGTACTCTGCTACTCTGACACCCACGTTAAAAGCCAAATTAATTAGACGTGGTTTGCCCCTGTTGCGAAAGGTAACTCCCCATTTGCTTCGGAGTGCCCAAGACAAGAACGCCTGAATGGATAGTTACTCCAGGGAGGCTGCTAACAAGGAGTAGGTTGTTACCCAGTGGTACTGTGTTTCTGGTACCAATATCCCACTGCAGCAAAACTGAAAGACAGGGTGGGAGTCTTCGCACCTAAGTTTTGATACCTACAATGGAGACACAGCTGACTTAATCTCCCTTTAAAAGCAATGGAAAGAAGCAGACACTTGCAGAGGGTCAATTTTAAACTATTTTAGATATCATCTAATATTGCCTTCTGTCCCAGCATTAGCTAGTGAATCGTTAGGGCAAGGAGGATAGACTGTGAACTTAACACCTTAACAGTCACAACTATAATGTTTAACAAGAAAAAAGGAACAGGGCAGGTCAGCATCTACAGTACCCTCTGTTTTCCTGCAACAGAAGTGGAACTGTTAAATAATCCCAGAGGGTGTTAAGAAGCATCACAACTGCATGTGACACTGAAGGGCAAACTTCCTTCCACTCCCAGTTCTTTTATATTAGGGGAATATAATGCCTTCTGACCCCAAGTTAGTATCACCTTAACACTGAACAGTCACGCCGAACAT
Source organism: Haliaeetus leucocephalus (assembly GCF_000737465.1). Lineage (NCBI taxonomy): Eukaryota > Metazoa > Chordata > Aves > Accipitriformes > Accipitridae > Haliaeetus > Haliaeetus leucocephalus. The sequence goes on from NW_010972664.1 coordinate 12,194,229, forward strand.
CTTTATCAGTCCCATGAGAGATTCTGCTGTCATTTTGAACACTCACGAAACTCAGCTTACATCCTACCGGTAGCTGCAGGCAGTTTTGAAAGCTTCATATGATGGCAAAAAGAAATCCCAGAGACCAAACAATATAGTGTTGGGAATCTCCCTGCCAGCCCCCAGGGGACCAGTAGAAGTACTGAGGTATAGGTTACAACATTATACCACACATTATACTAAGCTAAATGCAATACCATACAAAGTATACTGTCTATGCAGTACAAGCAAACAGAGATCCACTCTCCTGTCAAGCCCCAGCTGGGGTCTTGGTTACAAGAGCATTTCAGGTACCCACAAGCTCCCAGTCTTTGTGGAGCTCCCTGTGCGCTTCAGGTCAGAAACTGCAGATGCTTCAGCTGCTGCGCCAAATTGTCAGACTTTAGGGTAAGTTCTTTGTTCAGTACACTTGCAGAACTAAAACAATATACCAGTATATTCACTTAGACTTCAATTACTCTGAATTTACAGCATCAATATTTATTTTGGAAGTCTAACTATATATTTAAAGATCTAGATGGATCCTCACTCATACAAACTATGTTTGTTGGCTGCAGTTCTTGAGACATTATGAAAAGTTTTCTTTGGTAATTCAAATTGCATTATGGCAACTGTACTGCACTCAAAACCAAACCTGTTAACTATTAACATAACTGCTACTAAAAAAAAGAAAAAAACAGTACCAGATGGGAACACTACTGTATGTTACAGGCCTTGCTAAACAATAAATCAGATGTTAAGAACAAAATAAAAAAAAGTTTGTCACATTCTTCATAGTATTACTGCAAACTAGTAAGAAATACTCGGTGGGTATGTAATGAATGAATGTAATGAATTCAAATATGTGTTTTAAAAAAGATGGACTGAGTAATGCATAACCCTACCATCAATTTTAAGTTCCTTATAAGTTGCTGGAAAGCAGTAATGTCATAAAAGGAAATGGAACTGTTTGGGTGGGTTTTGTACTCGATGTTTTCTTCTGCTTCTTAGCAATGAACATCCTACATATGCCCCTGTCTGGCCTCTCCTAACAATAAATATTCAGAACACAAAGTCATTTTTCTGGATTCTTCTGAAACTTCAAAGTCAAACCATGTGTAGATTAGCACAGCAATCGGAGAGACATATATGTCCTTAAATTCCAAATTCCTGGGCTTACCCCAAGATAACAAATTAACGTAATGCTTATGACGGCTCCAGATACCGTATAACACAACTTAGTGTACAGAAACCTCTGCAGAGTATTGCATGTTGTTCATTTGAAATTCCTTAGACTCTCAAAATACGGCAAACTCAAAAAGTCTACTCCTGTACATTTAATCTCCTGAAAGACTTTTCAGCACATCAAGCAACGGGACTGCAAAAGCATTCCATTTAATTTTCATGGTAAGTATAATAAATTATATTCTTGTATGAAGGGTGCAAGAAATCATTCTGTCATGAGGGGAAGTATATAATAGTTAAAAATAAATTATGTGGAGCCATTATTCTGTGTGCTAGGAACCTGATGATCTTCCATTTTTTCTTCTTGCCTATCCACATCTCTCCCTTTGTCTATAACGCTCATTTCTGCCTTACCTGGCATTAGGACTGAACACTATAGGGAAGGGATTGCACAAGCTCTAAGTGTGCATGTAAAACACCTGATGAAATGGAAATGTAAGTTTTATTCAGGACTCCCTACATGTTCATAACTCATCCGAGGTTGATAGGAAAATAGAGGGACAGATGTACCCTAGTAGTGATCCTGCAACCTACCTGCATAATAAGTAAAAGTTCTCTTGTTTCTGTCAAAAACAAACCATCGTTTTTTCCATGTTTTAATTTTTCCTCCCATTTTAATCAGAAAGCCTCGGCAGGTCTTCTCTGTGAGGGAGACATGGTAACAGGTCTCTATGTTGTGACCAGCTGTTTCGATGTGACTTCGTAGGTCAAAGTCTTCCTTTCTAATGGGCAAATAGCGAGTCAAGGGACGGGCCTACAATAAAGAAAATCATATTATTTTTAACAGAAGTCTTAACTTCTTCACTCTTTCTGCTGCAAGGACATAACTGCAAACTGCCCATAGATTCCAATAATGAACATAAGAAAAATAAAGAGCTTTTGCTACAGCCCTGATTTTCTTTAAAAAAAAAAAATCCTTAAAACTTGTAACTTTACATAGTGTTGGGTAACTTTATAAAAGCCAGATTAGAGCATAGGAGTTTCTTGAAATAATCAGTTGGTAAGCTGGTAAAACAGAGGCCACACCATAGAAAGGTTGTTTTAGAATTGAAACATTAATTAAATGTAAAGGTGTGTTGCTGCTTTAGATGAAGTGTAAGAACTTCATTTGCATGATGTTAAGTTAACCCTTTATTTCTCTGGGCTAGGTACTCACTACATATATCTCACTCATTAATATTTTACTGCTACAGGTATTTTCGTGCAAAGTATAATATCAATAATAAGAACATGCTACTACAGGAAAAATTAATAATGGGAGTGAACTGTAATCACTCGTTAGTCTCACAGAGATTGCTGTGAACAAAACAGAATTGTTTTCTTCTGAACAAATTAAGCGTGGTATCTAGTTCACAGTCTGGAATACGGTATAGAGAGCTGAAGTGCACCCCCCTGCTAGAGACGGCAAAGCAGCACAGGAAACGGTGCCTCATTCTTGACTGCAGTTCAAGGCTTTGCATCAAGCCTGGATAGCATCAGTTGGGAGAACAAGCAGGAGGAGGCAGTGATTTGGGACCTCTGCCAGCTGAGGGAATATGCTTGTTTTCTGTGCCTGAGGGGTCTATGCGTAACCCCCCTCCATTTTAAACATGTAAGACAAGTCTCCCAAGGCTCCCGCTGCAGACAAGGCAGCCAGAGGCTACATCACAGGGCGATTCGGAACAGAAGCTGAATGTAGGTGCTTTGAATGACCTGTGAAAGGAGCATCTTCCTCCCCCTCTCCCCCCAACTCCAGAGAAGTCAGTGACCTGGAGGGTCTAATCTGCCCCTGCTCCATGCCTAAAGTTAGCCTGTTAAATCCCACTGTGAGTCACAAATTGAAGGGACTTTTCCTCATGGCATTCTCATGACCCTCACTCCTTCCCCCAGTTTACATTTCTAAGTGTCAGGAGGTGCTGAAAAAAAGTAAAAAATTGGGTCTTACTGTACAGAGGAAAGAAAAAAGTTAACAAAAAAATTGTAGTTATTTTTGACACATAAGTTTTGTCTTCTGGCCAATTCAGACTTCAGCCCCTCTGCCAAGTCCGCCAATTAGCAGTAACTGATAGGGCATTCTATTACAACACATGCATGCTCCAATTTGGGATAGATATAAGCATTGCACCGTTGTTTACAACATACTGGAGTTGTCATTAAAACTTCTTAGAAAAAAGAAGGCATTCAAGTAAAGTACACATAAAATTTAACATGTGGTAATTGCATTTTATATAAAAACAAAGGAATGGTTATATTTAACCAGAAACAACTTAAAGTTCCTCTGGCGTTGTCCTATTGTTCTGATTTAGTGTTATCAATTAGAAAGGCAAGTTATGTAGGTATGTTCATAACAAAATATAATAGTAAGTCATAAAACAAAGATTTAGCAAAGGTAGCACAGATAAAAGCAGAAAGATATTAAGATATGATAGGGAATCTTCTGCACTCAGATACATATATTAAGATGGAGACATTGTCTTGCTATATTATACTAATGATAAAATGACTGCCTAGCCTATTTGCTGTACCATGTAGATCTTATTAGTTGTGGTAGAATAAACAAATAGGTAAGACCTTTTTAAGCCTAAATAAAGCTCAAGATGCCTCTAAATCCTAACACGAAGCAAGAAGATGTAGGAGGTAACACTGTTTCAATTAAATAATGTTTCTCATGTTGTATAGTCCCAGTAACATTAGAAAAAAATACTATTTCCTCCATACAGTAGATGTGGAGCTGGAAAAGCTTATCTGTCTTTTTTTTCAGTCAAGTATTTGGAAATGACAATTCACATTCCAAGATATTTTATGTATTAAAAGAAAGAAAAAAAACAAACCAATTGTTTATAAAATTAAACACACTCACAAATTTCTGTTGTTCAGGCTAAAAAATTCTGCTCTGCCCATACTTAGTAACAAACCTGATAGAATTAATATTTATACTTTTAGATATAAGATGTTAAACAGATATCTATGCTATTATTTACTTTACATGAATACTCAGACATCTATCTAAGGCTCCAAGAGCCCAAACATAGTTTTAGCAGCACAGTTATACCTCAGAAATACTAAATCCATCTATTCAACTGAAAGTGGTTCTGTTTACCATTGGCAGAAATACATTTAGTCCCTTCTGTATATCAAGGGGAAGTCTTGCACTTAAAAACCATTTCATGTCAACGTCTCACCTGTGCTCTTTGTTTCTCTCGTATTTTGACTTCCTTTTCAATTAATTTTTGTCTCTGGCTAGTTTCTTCTTCCAATCTTTTCTCCAGTTGCTCTCTGCGGCGCTTCTCTTCTTCCAGAGCTCGTTTTTTAGCTTCCATCTCCCGTTCCTAAATACCACAGGACATGCAGAACTTCCATTAAATGTGAAACTGTAGTTGGTAATGTAATTTCTAACCTAGGACTAAATCCGGTTTTGCCTCTTAAGTAGGCAGAAATACATATCCAGCAAAGTAGACCAAGAATTGGAAGCAGAATTGCAAATATTACCACTCTAGAAATGAAGGTTCTTCTTAAGCAGCTCTTCTAGAAGGCGTAGGAGCAATGCTGACCTAGCTTCTGATGGGATTTTGCCATCAACTCACCCAATGAGATAGCAGCTGTTGCTCAAAGATGTAGTATGAAGGTGAAACCAGACCAAACTAAGGGCGAAGAGGTAATTTTTTAAGTGACTATTAGCTATAAACTATTTAGGGTCCAGTGTTGCATTTAGGAGGATATTACCTAACTAATGTGCCCACTCTTAGTTTCACTCATTAAATTATGCTTACCCTGGTCTCAAGCAGCCTAGTTTTTTCAGCATGTGCTTGTTTCAGAAGTCTCTCCATCTCTTCTATTCTTGCAACATTTGAAGTGCTAGCACTGAACAAAAAATTCAGAGTTATTTAAAAAGAATACTTGGTATTTAAAGACGTATTTTACAGTCCAACATTAGACAGTTTAAGAATGGAGTTGATACTGTTCTGATCCAATTCAGTGCACTAGGCACTAACAAAAAAATTATGTATAAAGTATATGGTACACTCTCAATGTATATATTCCCCATGCAGAGTTGTGAAAAATGCAGACTTGAGTGCCTAAAAATGCATCTTGTCAGTCTCCTGTGATCTGTCATCTTCTCCCAGATAACAGAATATGCATGGAGATGGTCACCGTGTTCTAACAAAATAAACTACTGATCCTCAGAGCTGGCATTAGCAGCCATCTGAATATACCAGTCTTTCTGGCTGTAGACTGTCTTTGTTTTGTGTCTCACTGAGCTTTTTATTTTATTATTTATTTATTTCATTATTTTATTTTTCATCTTATGCTGTTCAAGAAAAACAGTTGATGTTAAATATTACTGTACTACCATTAATAATGCCATTAGACTAAAGCACAATGTGAGGAAATAGAATGGATTCAAATGTTTAGGGCAGAGAGAGAAACTTGACTTGGGATTATACTGAAAATGCTATATGACCACTGAAGTGGAATTGGGTGTCAGATGGCAGATTTGTTCATGCTACTTAATAGCATACAGACCAACTGTGAAGGGACACAGGTGGAATGGAAGTAGTCCAAATATGTGTCCTGAGCAAGGAAAAGAAAAAAGTAGGAACAACATCCTTCACTTTCTGAGCACGCCTCTCATGCTTATGTCTGTAAGACCAGAATTTCTGTCAGAAGTATGACAGTCTTCAGAAGACATTTCTCTGTCTGATACTGGGGATATGTCTCATGAGAGGATAAAATGCAATATAAAAATAACATACCTCATTTAACCCAAGCTTGCAGAAAAGGTATAATCCATCTGAAATTTATCTGAACTCTAAAAGCTTACTGTCTCTGAAAAAAATGAGGCCACTGACTTAGATGCCTAAGCCTAGTTTGGTCAAAGTACGTTTAGTTGATGGGCCGAGAGAATCTGGGTCAAATAACTTCAGTAAAAGCAGTGGGGCCATAAATTAAAAGTCATTTGAGCAACCTGGAAGATAGTTAATTGCAGTAGGTTTTCCCATATTAAACAGGTTAACACTTCAGCTTATTTAAATTCTTTCATCCTTGATTTGCTTATCCTGCACACAGAAATTAATGCATAGCAGAAGATCAGTGTCTCTGAAACCTCAGCCATGAAAAATAAGTTGCTAATGAACCTTGGAACAACTACTGTTTGGTGAGTTGATGAATGACTACAGTGGTTCTCTCTCTCCTGTACTTTGAGCACAGACAGATTTTACGCATTTCCAGCAAAAAAAGTCTCTCTCACCCTATACAAGGTAGAATATAACTTACATATTTTAAATATATCAGAACAAAGCATCATAAATTGTTTTCCTCTAAAGTCTGATATGGCTAGAAAAGATCCTCAAACACCACCTAAACCAATCTGAATTAATTTTGCTTAAGGGAAGTTTTGTCAAGGAAAACTAACTGCCTATCTTCCAAGTTTTATCAACAAAATCAGCCCACGCTCTTTTCTTCCCTCACCAAAGTTTGCCTTGCGAGAAACTGAAAGAACTGTTGGAATGGGTCCTTTTCTGGTTTTTGGATTGGTTTGGTTTTTTGGTTTTTTTTTCTTCCGGCATTGGCTGGAAGCTGCAGAAGAGCCAGAGGAAGGCAGAAGGGCAAACAGCACCAGTGAAATTCAACAGCCATCAGGGCTCCCCCATCCTTGGCCGGAGATTCCACTTATGAGATGGCCCCAAGGTAGCTCAGACACACACCATCTTCCTCCAAAATGGTCAGAGCAGCAAGTCAAAAAGAGACAGATTTCACACCACTGCCATGTTAGATCACTGCAGAGACAGAGTTAATTCCCAGCCCGTCTCCAGCTATCAGAAACTTGCTGACTGTGTATCTATTTAAAACAGAAATTCTCAAAACCCGAGTCCTAATGTTTTTACTTTAAAAAACCCCAAACCAACCAAACAAAAAAAATCACCAGCCAGCAGAGTGAGTGCCACTGGTATTTTCTGAAACCCTTATCACTGCAGTGATAAAGACTACAAGAGGAAATCAGTGGGCCGGTACCCTGTTACAGGAAACAGATGCTGAATAAAACACAACATGCTAGCCAAAAAAGCTGTCCTTGTGTTCACAAGGGAGTCTTAATCCTGTGACAACACTGTACTTAATTATCAGCCTCTATTTATGCTTGTGAAACTGCTGGGGCAGGACTGTGAGCAGAAGTGAAAGCATTATCATCAAAACCAGACTGTCAGAAGAAAATTGTTTGCACACAATTTTGAGACTCAGCTGGACTTTCAACACAGATCATTGATGTTTCTTTCATCTGAGGAGTGGTGTCTCAGCTGACAGTCTCTGAGGATGAGAAAAGCAGTGGAGGGCTCTAAGCCTTTCAGTGTCATCTCTTCATTTTTACGGACCCAGAAAAGGGAGAGGAAATGGCAAAAAAGACCACTGAAGGAGCCCTAAGTGTTTAGCGTAAGGCTCTAGTAAGTTAACATGCTGGACTTGCAGAACAAGTGTACTTCATGGCTGGCAGATGTCTGAGAGATTTCCTATCACGGGAAATTCCTTCCCTGTAGTGGCTCTGAAAAGAGCATCGACAACTTGATAATTTCAGTTCAGGACTGACACTGATTTCTCTGTGGCCCTCAACATTATCACTTAGCTTCTCCATATTTTTATTTTCCATCTTCAGATAAAGAGGTGAGATGATAGTTAAACCTGATTATGAAGGGCTACACAAATACTAAATATTATGCCTGTCTAATGGTCATGTATTTTCTTAACCAGTTAGCAGCATTCACATTACCATAGCATCAACATGTGCATATTCTCTTTTTTCGTTACAACTCTATGACCATTACAACACTGGGAAGAAAGATGATTTACCTGGAAATGTTATCTGGTGAGCATGCTGATATGCTTGTCTCCATACTGTCAGAACTGTCTAAGCTTAATGTATCAAAGGCATGGTCCTTGTAACTACGATCTGGGTAATGGAAACTATTCAAATACACATTCGATTCGGATGCTGTTCTGCTGTAGAATTCAGGAGACTTCTGCCTTTGGTTTTCACAGATACGCTGATGATTATACCCTACAGAGTACAGAGGAAACATATATTTTACACAGAAATTTTGTGACCCGAACATAACGTGTTAGCAGCACAAGCGTTTTGAACATCACCTTGGTCTTAACTGCACCATGACCAAGGTACTACAATATTACGGTTAATTTCACAAGTTAAATCATAACTGAAATAAAACCTTTAAATACCTGTTTTATCTATGATGGACACAAACATATGCAGATTAGTATGGCTGACTTTTCAACACATATTCTTATATGTGTATTATGAAAATTTAATTTGAATGAATTAAATTTTCATTTTAAAATGAAAATTAGGCCTAATCTGGAAAGTAATGCAGCTAACTTCAGGGATCTAGAAGAATTGACACTGATTAAAGTAAAGAGAAAAAAAAAAGTCCTTATATTCGATGGTCTTGAGTACTTGTTTGGTTGATTTTACTGAATATGGATTATTTTTTGTCTGTTTGGGGAACTTTGCCTTCTGGTAACTGCAAGTTGAGCTTTTAGTTTCAGCTGAAATAATATAGGCTACTTAGCACATCATCATAGTTACTAGTGTAGAGGTACTTTCCTGGAGTTTTGAAACTGCAGTTCGCCCTACATGATTGAAGCAGATCCCTATAGCTCAATGACTGTAAAGAAAAACAAGGTTTATGCAACATTTAAGTTCTTTGTGCTGTTATTTTTCAACAAAATCATCCTTTCTGAAAAGCCATCCATCTTGAACACAGGTAGCTTTGTTTGGCAACGTCTCCTTTAAAAAATATTTCTTCAGAATTATTTTTATCTCATGTCTCCATTGCTCTTTGTAAATAATGCAGCAGTATTTATTCAGACTTACAGAGAGGTTGTTGAGCTTGCCTGATGAAGAGGAGAGTATAATGACAGTTGTCATTTTAACTGCTGAAGTTATTTTACAGTGCCCTTTTAAGGTTTGTTTAATCTATGTGATTACAAATGCAGCTGCACTGCTCATCTTTTCCTTCAATCAATGCCAGAAGTGAGACTTTCTCACAGTTCTGATACTCAGTCAAGTTTATAATACTCTCTGCACATTCCTGACCCCAAATCTGAGCTGGGGGCAGAGTTGGAGATTAGGAGGGACTGTTAGACTACATGAAAACCTCCCATTCGTACAGGAAGGCAGCCACTGAAATTCCACATATTTAAGATAAACAGACGCTGGAAAAATGCAGACAAATGTACAAATGCAGCAAAGTCCAGATAAGAATTTCTACTAGACATCATTACGACACTGATGTTAGGAAAACATGCTTAAAGTGGGAATATTTTCCTGCCTTATTCTCATTCTCTGCACATACAAGGTTACTGTCTGGTATTTTTTGCCATGCTGGAGTAGAGAGCATCCCAGTTCAAGGAGCCAACAACTGCAGCTCTACCTTGGGAAGGCTGTAATATTTGCCAAAAGGTATCTGAAAAGCATGACTGAAGCTGAATAATTAAAGCATATTATTAAGGAAATCACGCCTTACAAGCATTTCCAAGGCGGATAGTTTCCTCTTTCCTCCTCCCTTCCCTCTGTACCATACCATTGTCTGGCAGACAATTAAAGCTGGTTTCTAAGGAACTAATAGGACTTCACTTGCCATTTGAAAAACACTAAATTTCAATAAAAGTTCAACTGCACCTATTAGTAAAAGAGACAAAAGGGACACAAGTACACCTCAGCAGTCATAGATAATAGCATCACACAACACAGGTGTTACTGACTCACATGTGCAATTTGGTTTTTTTCCCATTATTATAGCAAATGCTGATGTTATTGCAGATAAAAAATTACCTTTCATACTCGAACCTTTGGAATGACTAATTGCTCCTGTGAAATGGTTATCAATTATTCATTATGGAAAGAGAGAAAAAATATATTACTGAAAGAACTTTATTCAAATGCATGTTTTTCTGTTAAGCCCTTTGCAAAACCTTGTCTACTCTGAAATCTTAATTCCGTATCTTGTATTTCACTGAAAAATAAACCCATCTAAAAGGCACAGAGAAACAGCAGTTTTACAAACGCTCTCCTAAAGGAAAGTCAACTTTCCATGAAGATAAAGAACCCATTTTTAAGTAAAAGATTTATCAGTTAAATTTATGTAATCATGCAAATGTAACTACACACTGCAAGAACTATGCAGTTGTTAGGTCGCAAAATGAGATGCATTCACAGAAACAAAGCATAACTGAATGTTCTCTTTTTCTCCTCATGCTGTAAGGAACAGGCAGTTCAAAGCTCAGCATCAGCTGCATACCGACACCGAGAAGCCTCACAACCAACCTGCCTCCATTGCAGCCCCACTTACACATCACACAGGCACAATCTGCCGCCTAAGGAATTTTTAACTGCTCAGGTGCCTATCCATAGAACATGCACTTAAAAATATTAGACTCCTCTTAAGAGCCAGCACTTCACTAAAAGTTTCCCACAAGCCAAGCCAAGACTTGTATCAGCCAAGTCTAAGGTGATACAGAGCTAAAATGTTTCTTGCTGCATTGACTTGTATTCTCTGTAGTAAAACAGTAAACTTAACACTGTTAACAGACATACTGTGGAGCAAAATATTGCAAATATCCATAAAGCCATATCATTAAAAAAAATATTCCAAAGGAGTTATTGCAGAATCACAAAAAACAGATATACCACCACAAAATTATGGTGAGATCAGAACTATAGGTGAAAGCTGTTATTGAAAGTGGCACTGTCAAGTATTTAAACCCCCCCCCAGTATTTCATAAAAAAGATCACAGTACATTCTTCTTTATTTCTATTCTTTCTTCTTTTTTGTTTTTAAAAGATTGACATTAACATGTCAAGATAAATCTTTTGTATGGAAACATGCCAAAGTAGGAAGCCCAAGTCTGTCTACCTTGTCATTGTCACCCACTGATCTGCAAAGATTTCTAAATTTTCTGCTCTACTTGTGTGGCTATCAGCAAAGAAGCAAAAAATTAGGCCTGCACAAAGCTGTAGCTCTGCAGAGATTAGCATTAATCAGAAGTTTTGTTGTGACAGGTTATTTGACAGCAGGAAAAAAAAAGAAATTTTGAAATGCTATCATTATTTAACAATTATTGAAAAGTTTTCCAAGATTTTGGGAAGTACTTGACAGTGCTGATGCATTCAGTACTTTTGCCAAAACATGACAATGACAGATTCAGCCAGGTAAGGGGATGTTTTCATACCTTTTCTGGTTTTTCCTGAGTTCAAGAAGAGAAAGAGTTTAAAAAAAAAAATAAAAGCAAACTGCTTTGAAAAGCTTATAATTTGTACGTATATACCTGCCCTCAGTATACTGTTTTTCTGTAGAGCTTAGAAAGAATACAAATAATCATCTTGCTGGTACCTAACTTCTCTGTCCCAACAGTTTTGTTCCCAGCGCTGTGTCTGGTCCTACATCTTAACTCCCAGATTCCCTCTTCCCTTCTGGAGTCCATTCTGCAATCAATGGGACTGAATTAGCCAACCCTCCCTCCTGCCTGTCCTTGCGCAGGCTTCTGGCACCCAGCACCCCATGGGCGCTTCCTGGGGCCAAGCTTCCACTTGTTCATGCAGAGTGAAATCTCTACATTGTACCAAATAGTAGCTTCTTCATTCCTTTTTTTTGCACCTGGTTTGCTTACAAAGGCGTGTACACAGGAGGTGAAGGTATAAATACAGTCCTTCAAAAACACCTCATGAATGGCTGCTAAGAAACCGTTTTTTCCACTAATGATTTATATCAAAGATGCATCCTCTTAAACATTTTGTAAGTTGCTCTTAACTCACGCTATGATTACTGACAGTGACCGTTTCTTTCAAGAACAATCTTGAACTCACATGACTGACTAAATACAGTTTTGGTAATCCTGGAATAAAGACTATTTAGTACTTAAGAATCTATGAAAATATTTCCTACTGGATCCAGCCTACAATTTATTCATAGACATTACTTGTTCCTGCACAAAGAAAATGAGGTTGAAATCCACATTCAAAATCAAGTGGCTGTTCTTCATTTCCTGACTCCATTTCTAACTTTCAATTTTTCATCTCAGACTTTTACATTTACCTTCTTGGACCGAAATAAGAAAAACTGGAGACAGCGTATTAGAGAAAACTCATTTTAGACCATTACTAGTTGAGTGATAATTCTCAGGAAATATCTTTAAACTAGCTGAGCTGCCATTTCCTTGAGGCACCATTGAATATACTTGTTTTCAGACCTATACAAACACGCCAAAACATCTGGTCTAGAAGTTTGCACAATGCTTTTACGGCCTAAGGAATGCGGTAAGCTACTGATAACCGCTTCAGGAGCGCATCATCCTCTTTGTATAGCAGTTTGTGGGACACTGCATGATAGCCAGTGCTCCAGACTGAGTGGATGCATTTACCCTGTGAGACCCTGGCTCTCCGCTGAGCCGAGCACACCCAGCTCCGATGCACTTGGCGCAGCTCTGTGCTCAAGGTAGCAGTAACCAGAGGCCCCCACGCCGTTTGCAATACGTCACCTTGAACATGGAAAACTGACAGAGTGAAAAACCTCTCAAGTGGAAAAAAAAACGCAAGGAAAGCAAGCAGTGGCTCAGTACACATGACAGGTCGAGAACGCTTTTTACCTATTTGTCACCTATTTTAGGTGAACAACTAATTTTTGAAGCAGGAAGAGAAGTGAGCGCGTATTTATCAGTATAAGCCGTATCTATACATTTGCAGAGTTCCACTGATTTGGTAGAAAATCTTACTCCTCAAAAATACTCACTTAGTCCAAAAAGGCAAACCTGATCTACCTCAAGAATGTTATTGTAAGAAATACAGTGTATTTATTACATCATGAACATTTATCGCAGAGTGATGGAATAAAAGAACATTGCCAAGGATGTCCACTGACATGACATTTGGCTTGGTTTTCAATGATGTATTTAAGGATGTCTGCTGAAATTAACCTTAGTTACAAAGACTCAAGTCCTGCTGATTTTAGTGGAAGCCACATAAGATTTCAGCATTTTAACTGACAATAGTATTCCATTTCAGTTGTACTGTGTGGTATGTTTAAATACTACACCATGTTCAAAACATTTCCCAACTCTCACTGTCCCACAGAAATGCACTTTCTTTACTCATTACTTTGAAGAAAAGCTTGTTTTTCCTCTGCACGCGGAGTGTGGTTATGAGGTGCTAGGGGAAACAGAAATCACACCAAGTTGAACTCAGTCCGTTCCCAGCTCATACCATGACATTAATTAAGGCTATGCCTATAAGGCTGAATGAAAGGTGCCTGAACACTCTTTCTCCGGCCCTTCTGTATAGCTGGATAGCAATACTTCGGGATCTGACCCCAGGCACCTGACTTGGACATCTCTGTCCTTGCTGAGTTCTGCACTGCAGTGCAGAAAGAGCCCTGCAAAAACTTTCATGGTGTGTTACCAAGACAAAGGAGCTTTCCCCAACGTAGAAACATGGCACTTCAGAGCAAGAGAAGGCAGTTATACTCTTCAAGCTCATTCAACAGCAATAAATTCAGTGAGCTCCACGTTGAACGCAAAAGGAATAAACCCTTCACTAAGAGAGGTAGTCAAGCAACAAACAATCCTTGCATTCCTGTATCCATTGTGTTTTGACTCTGTCTCCTACTTTGCAAATCCTGTGACCGTTCAAGTAAAGCACCTGTCAGCAGCATTCTTTCCCTTTGGCAAAGCTGATTTTTCAGAAAAGGAGATCTAGAAGTGTCCTCTTTCCCAGTACAAATTAATCCCTTAAGGGTCTCTTTGTAATTTAGTATTTCCATTCAGACTGTTGGATCTTACAAAAAAATAAGGGTCAACTAGCATGGCAGGCAGTATAGCACACATGATTCCTTGCAGTATATGAAAAGTATTGTGCCAAGTGCCTTAATGAATACATCTCTCTCATTCTCCCCTGCCTCTCTTCTTTGTCAGGCCATAATTCAGTTTTGGTTTGTGAGATTTCTTTCATTCTCACTCTTAGGACACGAAATCTCACTCTACTCTTAGACTCTCTTAGTTGCATGGTGACAAAAAATTAAACATTAAAACTGATTGATTTATTTTTAAAACTCTTATCTTTGCCTGTATTAGGTTTGGTAACACTTTGTGTTTTAGGTCACACACTAGCGCTCTTTTGCAAGCATTTTACAGAAATATTTCCCAGTTTAAACACTTGATCTCTTGTCATCAAAGTTTAACCAAAACATCCTTACTGATTTTCAAACTGAGTGTTTTAAACAAAGTGTTTTCTGCACAACAGCACAACGATGAGTCTGAATGTACTTGCAAGCTATTCCACCCTTACACACATATTACATCAGAGAAGCTTTCCCAGCTGAGTATGAAGCTCCTTTTGTATTGCATCTGAAATACTTCAAGAAAAGTCAGCCACAACACCGTAGGTTTGTGGAAGGCCTGCTGCATAACTAAAGCTCCAACCCAACAAATCACAGCTCTATAAAGTGAATGTAGTTAAGTCACGATCCTTTCTCAGCAAGCTTGTTCCATCCCTGTATTGAGTAATCTCGGTGCGTACCTCAGTCTGACCTCAGTCATCCTCTGACCTTTAGGAGCTGCTAGCTCTGACAAGTCCTGTAACAACAGGATGGATCCTATCTCAGCTCAGGCTTAGCCCGTGCAATTCTACATAAGCACCTCTTGCACTTATATGGATAACAATGAGGCAGATGCTGCAAAGAAAATAAACTGACAGATGGCACTGAGGAGCAACTCCATTTGAAGATAGGATACTTAGGAATAATGCATCTCATTAAAACAGAAATTAAGTGTATCGACTCAGGTCAACAAAACCAGACACAGAATCTCATAGCCCACAAGACTGTGTTTCAAAAGTGTAACTTTCTTTTGGATCCAGGATTGTCATGTCCCTATGACAAAAACGTAGCTATCTATCCATGATAGAACACCTCTCTCCTTTCATATTTTGTAGCCCAAATATTTAAGACCACTTATAATACCGCAGTTACAGATTCTCAAAGGTATCTCTGTCTGGGGAATTTCTCCAGGCAAAAATATATGCCTGTGAAAAACAATTTTTAAGATCACAACATGAAAAGAATTATTAAAAAAAAAAAGGAAGAAAAAAGAAAGCAACATGTAATATATTGCCTCAGAATCACTCACAGAAATTACCCCCTTAACCCAATGTGTATTTTTCAGTATACTTTTCCTGTTTACTAGATTATACTTGGGGACCACGTACTTCAAAACTACACGTGAACCTACATCATAATATTAACATCTTATTTTGCCAATACCTGAAAATTACATTTAGAGCTTGTTTTTTTCACCAAGAAGTAAACTTCTATTTTACAGCCCTCTTGATTATAGCAACACAAGTTGCAGGCTTATTTCCTGAAAAATTGAACACTGACTTTAAACAGAAATGAATCAAATAAAAAGGTCCTACCTTTGTGCATCCTTCTCGACTCTGACTCTTTGGTCATGGTTGCCAGGCAGTGAGGAAGTACGCTGCCACAGCTGTTGCTCTGTCCTAATGGTAAATGTCCCTGCAGGAAATTTTGTAAATATGTGCTTAAAACTACACTTCAAGACTTTTTTTGCATCAGCAACTAATGGTAAAATAACTTGCTTTGTCATGGGTATCAATGCAATGTCATATCAGTCAGCTATGGATATTTTAGCTGTGCACAGTCCCTGTTAGGCCAAAACGTTTTCAAAGTATTAGCTCCACCTTCCCGCTGTTTGTTGGTTTACCGTGTCACAAATAAAGAGTATCTTCACTTTATACATAACTTTATCTTGACCATTTAGAGGCCTTAGGCAGGAAGGAAAACAACCTGTTGTGTCTCTAGAATCAATTTAAACTATCCTGAAAATACAATCCTTGAGATAGTAATCATGCATTTATGAGTTATGTACCACAGCATGGCATTTCCAGAGGCCAGAATAAAGGCTGGAAGTATGGAAGGCTTCATGTATATTCCCATATGTTAATAAACCTGAAGTTCTTTCAAAGTCAATTTCAGATGTGAATTTGGGGGATTACATAATGCTTACAGTGCTACCCAACCTTACCTCTAACATGATATAGGTTTTTATACAGACACTGGAAAGCTATTAATAGCATGCAGCTACGTACTTTAGATGTGACGCTTCGTCCAAGCGTAGCACTATTGAAGTGCGGTGATACAGACGGAGTCGTTTTCTTGCGAGGTAAAGTATCACTCATGTACATGCACTCCCTGTGCTGCTTCTTTCTCTCTTCCAGATTTCTGAAATGCTTCAAATGTAATTTGTTACAGTTTTGACAAAATGAATCGACCTACTTGCTCAGTTATGCTCTATGTGGAATATACTGAAGGTGACAAGTCTGGGAACTTCACTGGAAAGAACGAAATCTAAAATACAGAATACCTCCTGCTTCACAGTGCTTTCTAGGATTTCTACAAATATCACATTAAAATCATGCTGATTAAGGAAATGCATTAAATTCATGTGCGCATTTTGCGTACCTGTCCCTCTACCTATTTTTTGTTTTTAAAACTCAAGTCTAGCGTACAAGTAGAATCCAATTACAAAGAAAAACATTTATTTTCCAGTTATTCTAATAAATTGGTGGCTTAAAACCAATACAGCTTTCAGAGGCATTGTTCAAATGTAAGTGAAAAAATAATTCACGATTTCAAATGTAGCCACTTGTACTTCATTGCTGCAAGTCTTCTGACAGTTACAATGGCTCCTAAATATTAGTATTTGCCTCTGGATTGTTTATGTAAGTAGATTTTTTGTTCACTAACATTCTGTAATGCATTGTGTTGATTTTTAAACGAGCAGTGCCTTTCAGTGCAACACTCTGCAAGCACAAACAACTTATGATCTATCATATCATTCTGTAAACTTCACATGTAAATCAACTTCATGGCCACCATAACAAAAACAAACAAAGAAAATAATCCCAAGGTATCAGCTTTGCATCTGTTACCTGTTGTTGCCTGCGGTGTTTCTTAGCTGGCAGAGGTGGAGGTGTATCAGATAAAGGAATAGGATCTACATGAGTAGCCATGACCTCAGGCCAATGGACTGATGGAAGTTGAGCAATAGAGCGAGGAGAAAGAGAGTGAGGAAACACAAATCCAGAACAGAGAGGTGATCTTAGCTTTATAGAAAAAAGAGAAATTACACACAGAGTTTTCTTTTTGGAATTGCTCAAAAGATACGGCACATACAAGCTGCAGTTTTAGCACTGTGTTTGTTGGAGCATTTAGCAGGAAAGGAGATGTGTTGTATTGCAACTCTCAAGGCATATTGAACTACCAGAAGCAGCACGGAAATGCCAAATTCTAAACCAGTTGCTGCTTTTTTACAACACAAAGCTAGGTGGCTTTACATTCATAAGTTTATTCCGTTCCTTTAAAAGGGGATTTATTCAAAATTTGCTATCGTCATTACAAAGGCAAAAACATCACAAAGGATGACAAAAAGAGAGAGTAAGCTAGAAGACACAGACTGGACAGACTCCGTGGAATAGCTAAGATAAGTAGAAGCTACCCGTCTCCCACAAATATTCAACATATACTTCTACCACCTCACAGAAAAAAATTAAAAAAAACATACAAAATGAACACCTAGGCACCGTTGATCAAGTAATGACTAAGCGTGTCCACGGACCTTTTACCAAAGGTGCATTACATTCTAGTGTTTGACATGCAAGGATTGTCACTTATTGCTGCTTGGGTCATAAGCATTCAGGTTTTTTGGCCTTCAAAGTCCCATCTACATCATCAAAGACACTTTACAATTGGAGCAGTCCTTCAGCTTTACTATTAAACTCTTATCTGACTTGGTAACTGGCAAACAGCAGTTTGCCTTAGGGTCAATTTGTTACATGTTGAATTACCAAAAAATAAAATTAAAAAAAAAAGAAAATAAAAAGGCAGCCATGAAAGAACAATGCAAACAAAGGGAAATGTCTCTCAAACAAACCTCTTTATTTTGTGGCTGGCTCGTCAGCACAGCCGTGGAAGGCTCAGTGGCAACTGCTTCAGCATCTGTGGGGGGCTGAGTGGAAGGGGATATATTCGTGGAATTGCCATACAGCTCACTAATTTCACTTACACTGATATAGCCCTAAAAGGAGGAATTCAGAAGTTAAAAGGAGCAAAAGCCAAAAGACGTGCAAGAGTATTAATGTATCCAGTACGATGAAAGTTAGTTTAGAGTGATACAGCCAAATATTTGTTATCATTGAAATAATCATAAATAAAATAAAATTACCATCAAGGTTTTCAAATGTTAAATCCTTGGATTCTGAAAATTGTTCTTCATTTAATTCCAGAAATCATTTGTGTAATCAAAAAGCAAATGTACATTAAGTGACCAAAAGACTTTACTAAAAAGTAAATACCCTTTAGAAATGATGTAGCTCTTTTCTTGGGAAAGCAGATTGGGGGAAAAGGAAGAACAAATCTTATTTACCCATCTTTTTATTTCTTTTTTTTTTTGGTCCATGTTTAAATAAAATAACCTACCTGATTTGTTTCTTGCCTAACTATTAAGCTAGTTTGAGTAAACCAAATGACTAACGGAACTGGGAAGAACTTACATAAAAACAAGCCATTGGTACTCTATAAATTATGCTGACACAACACCTTCCATTTGCATTGTCTGGAAGTTGCTTCTAACTTTTAGGTGTTACCAGGAGACTCAGGTAAGATGCTGTTATTGTTAGCCTCTGTCCTGGTTTCGGCTGGGATAGAGTTAATTTTCTTTCTAGTAGCTGGTACAGTGCTATGTTTTGGGTTCAGTACGAGAAGAATGTTGATAACACTGATGTTTTCAGTTGTTTCTAAGTAGTGTTTAGTCTAAAGTCAAGGATTTTTCAGCTTCTCATGCCCAGCCAGCAAGAAGGCTGGAGGGGCACAAGAAGTTAGGAGGGGACACAGCCAGGGCACCTGACCCAAACTGGCCAACATGTGACGTCATGCCCAGTATATAAACCGGGGGGAGTTGGCCTGGGGGATCGCTGGTCAGGAACTAACTGGGCATCGGTTGGTGAGTAGCGAGCAACTGCATTGTGCATCACTTGTTTTGTATATTCCAATCCTTTTATTATTATTGTCATTTTAGTATTGTTATTATTAGCATTATTAGTGTCTTCTTTTCTGTTCTATTAATCTGTTCTTATCTCAACCCTCAAGTTTCACCTTTTTCCTTCTGATTCTCTCCCCCATCCCACTGGGTGGGGGGAAGTGAGTGAGCGGCTGCGTGGTGCTTAGTTGCTGGCTGGGGTTAAACCATGACAGCCCCGTAGCCATTACAATTTGATTTTTTATTTATTTTATTTTAAACAATCATACAGGAGGTGATGAATTGAGGAAAGGCACGGACATCAGAGTGTGCTTCTGACTGCAGAGAAGATTTATGGAGCCAGATTTGAGATGTAACAGCAGAATACAATTATTGCATGTGTTTTGGTGTTAACTGAACAACTGTGATCTAAAAAATAAAATACGGATTCTAATCCATGGTGTATAGGATGCCAGACTGTAAAAACTCAAATGTCCTAACTTCTTATCCATAAAAAACAAGGCTATGCAAAAGGAAGAATAAATCACCGTTGAAGCAATATCATAAAAATGAGATAGTAATATGCTTATTTTTTAAATCAAGATGGCAAGCTGCTTTTAAGTTTGGAAGATGTTGAAGGGCCCATGTTTCTATTACTGTACCAGCACACTGACATGCCAGTATGTATACTTCAGCAAATCAGTAAGAGAAGCCACAGACTGCTATAGTATTTCTTCTTTTTAAAAATGCAGAAATTTAGCAATGATCATAGAAGGCAAGCTGAAAAAAATACCAGCCCTACACCCTATTAGCATAATTTTCAAGGTATTTTATCAGTCATTTCAAGCAGATACACAATTCTGGAAAACTAAGTACCATACTGTGAACACAACACTCCAGAAATAGGAGGCAAATCTTAACTCTGATATTATTTGATGAACTATTAAATGAGAAGGAGACTGGGTAAGATACTAAAGTTTACCTCTCAAAACACGCGGCCATATTACAGTAAAACAGAGTCTGGTAAGAATAAACATAAAACTTGCTTAACCATCTTGTAGTAGCAGTATATCAGTAACCAAAACCTGGCAAGTTTATGAATGCAATATCATATTAATTTTTATAGAGGATAAAAGTACTTTCACCATTATATGAAAAACATTCAGTTCAGACTCACAACTCCAGTGAGGATTCACCATGGGGTTAAAAAAACCAACCAACCAAACGACTGTGCTGTGCATTAACTCAGGCCCCTACTACATTAGATTAAATAAATGGTTTCAAGTCAGAGTAGGCATCCAAGCCATTTTGTCAATGCTGGACTTTCAAACAGCATCGATTTTCCTCACTTATTTAAGTACTGGGATAAGCATCCTGCCTCTTTACGTGAGGTCATGTTACTCTATGGCTGTGCACGCAGGGACTAAGCTTCACGATGAATGGAAGAGAGTTAAAAATGTGTGCTTTGGGGAGGAGGGGCTGGGAAACGTTGGACTGCAGACTTGACTGATACGTGAGCAACCGCATGGTGAAATTAACTTCTATGTGCAGGCAGTCTCTTTAAGCCTGTGTACCATTTGGTGCCTGATTTTTAAAGGTGCTGGAACAGTCAGAGAAAAATTAAACTGGACTGAGACAAACATAACATCTGGCAAGGAAAGGCATTTCTTTTATAGGACAGAGCCTATGGGGACACTGAGCGTGAAACAGAAAAACCCATGCTGTTCCTTCTCTCATTTGCCTTGGAGTAAGTCCTAACTGACTTCACTACTGTGAACGGAATGACGCTGCTGAATAATCCGTTTCAATAAAAGGGGTGTCAGGCTCACTTAATGTAGTTGCATTTTGAAATATCTGTGATTAAACAAACCATTATGTGGATATGAAGATAAAAATCAGAGATAGCACCCACCCTTTAGTGAGACAATGAACAGATCCACCTCAAAATGAAAAAAATGAAGCTTAGACTTGCCAGATGTCCTGGTGGGAGGTCAGATGTCCAGGTCAGAACACAACCTAGGACACTGAAAGTCTAAGCATCCGCAACATGGCTTGCAGTGAGGAAGAGCGCTCAGCCCTCGTGGCATGTGCTGGAGGCCACCCAGGTTCACCAGGAACTTGGAGGCCAAATAAGCAAGATGCCATTTCCCAGGTGCTGAAAAGACACGTGGTTGCTTTAGACGTCAAGAGCCCAACTTCACACGGTGAAACCTACATCATTAGATGTGGCAGACCTTGTTCAGGGCTTCAATACAAGCAGATCCAGCAAGTCCAGTCAGACCTCTTAAGCAGAAGTTAATGAAGCAGCCATAGATACCTGTCAGTGTATTTTAAATGCTAGATTTTCCACTTCTCCAGTTACACCTTCATGTTTATCTGCAATTTGCAGATTCATCAAGTCAAGTCAAGAAGATTAATATGGGGAGTTAATGTTAATATCGTACGTGCTAACTGAATCTTTGCAATGGGCTGTGGCTTACCTTATGCTGACTTTGCTCACGGACCTTGAGGCTTAAAGCAGTACCCTCAAACCTATGAAGTCTTGACATCTGAGGTAAGTTCTGGGCCTCATCGTGCATTACACAAACTAACTCACTTTTTTTCAGCAAAAAATACTTGACACCTACTCTAACTATTCAAAACAGTTAAATAAATAGCTCAATAGGTATCTTACAGCCACAATAGCTTGAAGTCTTCAATTCAATGCTTTTTAAAAAGATCAAAATATACAGTAGTCATGCTCTTCTGCAGAGCCTTAGAATAAAGGGAGGGGAGGCAATGATAAAATCTACAGTGCAAAAATAAGACTGAACTGTATTTGTACTTGAACAGTTATTCCTGGACCTCATTCTTCTTCACTTCAATGAGGTTTAATTGTCTATTTTGAGAAAATTAGACACACACACCCCACACATAAACCCGATCATTTTTCCAGAGCGAGAGATTAAGGAGATACCAGTCACATCTGGGAAAATGTCACGAGAAGCTATTTTTGCTCACCCATGCATTTGGACTTCTATGAATAGCTTTACATAGTAATTTCATCACATCTCAAAAAAATTTATGTGAATAGGACTTCACTAAATACTAAAGTGCTTTTGTACGAAGTGTTATTAAAAGTTACTTATGGTAAAGTCAAAAGCAGTGAATCTCTTTACCTCTTTTAGACTATTGGGACTGACAGGAAATCCCTTTCCTCCGGAAAGTGTGGAATATTTCTTTTCCAGATTACAGAGGTTCTCTTTTTCCTGTTAAAAACAGACATTTTATGTTAAAGACCAACAGCCGTGTAGTGAAAATAAATGCTAGCCATTTTCGTAACCGTGTAAAGAAACATGCTGGGATGGAAGGCTAGAAACTGCATAGCAGAGCTTCCACTTCATCCATTTACAGCAGAACTGAACAAAAAATGGAAGTACAGAACAAAAAGCTAGTGAAAGATCTTACTTAATAACTAGAGGCAAACCAAATAGGTCTTCCTTCAGCATTTTGAAAATGCTGATTCTTCTTAATGAACTAAACATGATTTCTCTCACGTTTAAAAGCAAAACATAAAATGGATGCAAAGGGTTCATGGCAGTTTCTTATTAACCAGATGTTAGCTGATGTTACGCAGGTCATCTTGTGGCCTAGCATGAGCTGTTACAAGGCAAAAATCTGAGCTCTCTGTGCACAGCTCCAGCAGCCACACAGGGAACACAGGCTCCTAGCTTCAGCACCCAGGTGGGTGCCTCTGGTTGAGTCCTCTGGAAGGGGGGCACCTCTAAAACCCTCTTGATTATCAAATGCCACTGGCATTTTCTCTTAGGAAATCTGCTGATTAATTACAAAAGATTTTTTTTTTAAAGGTTAATGGAGACAAACAGTGTCTATCACATTATTACATACTTGCTAGCTTCTACACAACTGATGCTTTTCTTGTGCTCTATGTTCTTTTATTCTATGAAATGCTCTTTTGTTACACGCTAAAAATATCTGAAAGACAATAAATACTTACCCTTTGCAGCATCATTATTAAGTTGTTTTTCTCTTTTACAAAATGATCTTGTTCTCTTTGTGCTTGTTGGACAATATGATTGGCTTGTTTTTTGAGAGCAGAAATCTTTTCCTAATATAAAAAGAAAATAATCACAATTTACATGTTTTATTTTCAAAGCACAAGACAACCTGCAGCAAGGATCCTATTCATAAGAGTTCACTCATTCATACGAGTGAAGCAGTAGGAAAAGAAGTTTTTACAAGACAGCTCACTGCTCTGAAGGAGATAATTAAACAAGATTTAGACAGCAAAGAGAATTTATTCAAGAGACAAAAGAATAATTGCACATATTCTTTGAAAATATGGTGACTAGCATCTATATACTGAACAGAACTGGTGTAGAGATTCAACTCCTGATCTCTGCAAAACTGGTATTTAATTGGTTGAGATAGCACCTTTAAAACTGATCTTAAAAATTAAGGCACTTCTTTAATTTGATGTTCTATTATTATTTTAACAAAACCATCTAACATCAACATCAATCATGATCATAAAACAACTGTAGTTTTGTCCAGAGTGTACAAATCTCCTCTCTTAAAGAAGAAAAAACAATGCCTTGGTACTTTTTGTAGCAAATTAAAGGGTTTAATTTGCATATGCAAATATACAAACAGGGCATGGAATTTTATTTATTTATTTCCTTTTGGAGAAGTGCGTAATTTGATCTGTGTGGGATGTTACTGGGCTATCATCTTCACTCTGCTTCAGAAGCTTTTTTCAAAGAGAAAAGTTTTGCATTATTTGTTACAGATGGGCAGATTGTAGCTCCATTTCATCTTCTTTATGCTCAACAACAAAGAACAAATGAAGCGAGTGTTAGTGCTTTTACCTTTCTACTGACAATGCTGCGCTGATATTCAGCTACTTCACGCAGGAGCTGTTGTGTCAGATTTTCTTTCTCTTCATCTAACCTGCTTTCATGTTCAAGTTGCTGAAATTCCAAATCTTCAAAGTGTTTGCTTTCTATGTCCAAAAGATCAGCATCCTTAAGCAAAAAAAAAAAAAAAAAAAAAAAAAAAAAATCATGCAGACACCAGAGTAGAGATACTTACAAACAAACAAACACAAAAATCAGTATAAAACAGTATTTATGTATCTCCTACAACATGTTCAAACAGGACCTCAATGCTTTTAATGACCTACTGTCATAATAAGAGAGCAAATAGGGCTAATCATTATCCTGATGTTGCGTTCTGCATCACTCCTACTGTCTGTCTCCCCCAGCTGAGAAAGATGAAGCACCTGTACATTGAGGGAGCTGTTTTGCAGTGTTCAGAGCAAGCTGGAGCATCCTAAGCACCGAGAGTACCCTGGCTGGGCAGATCACTCTGCTGTAGCCCAGCTGTGACACCGCCAAAGCCTGAACCCATCTGGTGAGGTTGTCACATGCCAAACTGGGAGAGCATCTGCTTACCAACCAAAAAGGACAGCAAATATCATCCCAGTAACACCGGAGAACTGCACACCGAATTAACTAATTATGGGAATACACACTCAAACGAAGGACTCTGAACTGCAGTTAGAATTTCTTCAGGTCCAGCCCAAGTACCAGCACTGTTTTTATTAACAGACATACGGTCAGATAAGACAAAAGATATGTGGAGCTGTGTGCCATCAGCACACTGCCATCACCTCAGCAGTGATGTCCAACCGTGCAAGTTGCTCAGCCAGAGGCTGATCGTGGACCACCGAATTGGTGCTGACAATTGCTCCCTGTGCAAACACGTAATTAAGGACTCTAGTCATCCACCCTAGCCAGTAGATGTATTACTTCAGAAAAGATACCAGCCCGCTTTTATGCATTCCCCTGGACCAATGCCAGGTTTTGTCAGGAAAAAGAGGTTGAATGCTGCAGAAAAGACCCAAGAAATAAGAACACACCTGCCTTCCGCTTAGGGATGATGAGATAAAACTTATGGTGCTTTTCAGCACAAGAACTGAGTGCTAATCTTTCTCCTGCAACATCTCTGTATTCATAACATGAATTCCTACTTGCAAGTGCCAGAGTTCTGAAGAAAAGGGTGCTTTTAATAATCACAGTATTATTAAACGCTAAGGCTCTCTAAAATAGGTTCATTGTATGTAACTTGTTACGCAAGAAAACCTACATCCTGTAAGCAATTTTTTATTTTAGAGAAATGCAAACTTACTCCTTTTCTTATTTTGACCTAGGGCAAAGGTTAGTGACTGAGATAAGCAGACAGGTCTCTATAAAGGCACTCAAAAGCAGCTTCCGATGTACCAGGGAAAGACACGGGATGCAGAAACTGAAGAATCCAGGCTACTATATGAAATACCAATATCTTCCCATTATTCTCCAGATGTGCCTTTCACTTGTACGAGATAGGGAAGAGATCAAAAGCAAAGGTGTGGGCTAAAAATTACAAGAAAGCAGTTACCTACTATACAGAAATGCTTCATTCAAACCAGTCAGCCATCTTCAGTATTCAAAACAAACAGAAGGACTTTGCCCAGGCCATGAAAGTCAACAAATTCAGCCTATTTCATACCACATTAATTGCGACTGAGGTAGAACAACAGACTTCAGAGAAGGCAACTGATACCCAGAAAGGCAACTGGTAGCCAGCTGAGCCCACAAAACGCTATATTCTTTGTGGGATGTGCTATGGAACAAGACCTTCACCACATTCTGTACCACTGTGCCCACTGGGGAAAAACAAACATACCTAATTCAAAACCAAGTCCATTTTCAAATTAAAACCCCTCCAAAGGGTAAATGGCAGTAGCGTAGCTCTACCAGTGGTTGCAGGCACATTGCAGCCAGATCACCAGCCAGGCAGACCCACGGGGACCGAGACCCCGGGCAGCCTGCGGGAGCAGGGCACAGTGGCAGGGGCACGAGATCTGGCTCTGAGACGTGCCCACAGAGTCCTTGCCACAAGGATCCTACTCGGCAGCATAGGATTTGTAGGAGGACTGCCTTCTTGCTGTAGGCAATGGCTTCCTGAACCAAGTAGTACTCCCTCCTTTTTAGTAAAACCGTTGATATCCACATATTGTAATTTATAATCTATTAACAAACAACAGACACAGTGTTTCCATATTGGATTTCCAAACCATAAATTTCTCCTGCATCTTTATTACTTCACTAATGGCACTGGAGAAATCTCAATGGGAGAGAACCTGGCCCTTACTTCAGGATGCGGCGGGAGCTCCACGGGCTGACATCATCTGTAAAAATTAGGAGAATTTTATCTGAAGAGTAAGGTATTTCCTAGCAATGGACAGCGCCTTTTCAGGTCTCTGCAGGAATCCTGGCGTCTATTCTTGTTCTCCATTTATGCGTACCTCTGTGAACCCAGGCACACGAGAACAAACAAGCTTTGATGCTTTCATACTAACAGGGAAGGACGAATCCTGCTAACTAACTTTAAATAAGCCATCAGGAAGATCAGCGTTTTCCCTCAGTGCCTTCCACAAGCCCTTCCTCAGTGTCTTTCCCCAGTCTCTGATGCCCGAGAGGGAGCGCGTATATTCAGGACGGACACCACCGGGTAGCACACAGAGCGTTGCCAGCCACCCGCTGCCAACCCCAGCCTGAAATCCAGACCCCCCCCGCAGCCAGCTGCTGCAGGGAAACTGGCTGCCTGCTCCCCAGGGCACAAATTACGAAGTTACTGAAGTCCCAGAGGTGAAGCAAGAAGGGAATTCATCACCTGCACACCTTTGGTGTTGGCAGTAAAGTTGCACAACGTAACCTGCTGCAGACTCAGGTATTTAATCCTGTACTGGGCTTATTTGGGGGGGGAAAAGATATTTTCTCTATTTTGGGTAAGATACTTACAGTAATTTCATAACTGCTGTCACACTTGATATCCATTTGAGAGCTACGGTACACTAATTCAGTGATAAAATCTACTGCTTCCACCACAGCAGCCACAGTTAACTTTTGCTACAGTTGGCTGGGAATAATATGCAATAGAATTAACTGGACATTTAACTACACCTGCACATTTCAAGTTTTGTCCCACTTTCAAATCCAAAATCATTATTAAGCCAACTTGGAAGGAACAAAAAAATTAAAAGAATTTAACTAAACAGATTTCTAGAAGCTTCTTGGTCGTCAATAGTGAAAAAGGATTTACTACCATCCCACAGCAACAATACTGCAACTTCTCATGTTCACATACCTTCAAGTATGTGACTGCACAGGAAAAGCTTCCTTTCCTTTTAATATATATGAGATACTACATAATTCTGCTTTTTTTTTTTTTTGAAGGTAACTTACAAAAATCCTTAACTGTCTCAAAACCAGCAAACTTCTCAGTTACTACAGAAGAATTTAACATTGTTTTTTCCAAAGGTGGAATTTTTTACTTTTCGCTCTTTGAATAAAAGGAAAAAAAAAAAAAAAAGAATTCTGCAAATAAACCAAAATCTAAAGAATATTTCCTACAAAGCAGAAAAGCCCTTTTTTGGTCACTGCTATTACAGCCCTTATTTCTGATATAAACACTCAAGCCAGAAAAAAAAAAAAAATTAAAAAAATCGAGTTTGACTTTCAGATGGCCTCTTGAGCTTGCTGTATTGATGCTTTGAAAATTATTCCCCCACCCCACTAAAGCTAACTATATGTGCTGTAGAACCCACTTAACATTAATGAATACTAAAATCTTTCCACAGAAAATAACTGTACCTTCACAGACAATATTGTAGCTTTTTTGGTTACAAATAATACAAAACAAAATCAGTTTGCAATTAGACTTTACGCAAAGGTTATTATACCAATGTGCAACTGTTGAAAGTCTAGGAAAAAATAAAGCTATTACAATAAGTAGTATAATCTTCAGAATGAATTTTTCAAAGCACAGTTCAGACTAACAGCTAAGTTATATACTGAAAAAAAGAAGTTATCCATGGCTTCACTGAGACAGCCATTTACAGCTTTGCAAAGGAGGAGTACACAACAGGATCAAACAATTGCAGCAGCAAACTGCTGCTAAAATGGCTGATAGAACTGACCAAAGTTCAATTTCTGTCTTTGCTCACACTGGTAAAGAGTGATGCTCCACCATCCATCTAACAGATTCCACTCCACCCAGCAGGCCTAAGGTGCTGGTTACAGGCAAGTAGCCCAAAGCTTTAAAAACATTCAACACAAAATGATTTCTAATCTGCCCATTCACACTCTACTCATTTGCCATCATACACATTATCTGTTACAAGCATTCCACAAAAAACCATAACCCTCGTGACTATTACCAATTATAAGTTGCAAATATGTTCAGACACTGGATACTTGAAACAGAATATGTTACACTTAACGCAAAAAAAAAAAAATCAACAGAAAAAAAAAGTTAGTGCAATCTTGAAACTTGCTACTGACCCTCTTCAGCTGCTGCTGTAATTGTTCCCTCATGGACTCAGGGCAATTATCAAGCTGCGTCTTCTGCTCGGAGTAAAGCTCCTGAAGCCTCTCTAGTTTTTCCCTCTCAGCATCAAGTTTTAATTTTTCCTGAAGCATGAACCAGAAAATAAACACAATTACCTTCAAACCCAAGCAGTTGTTAGTGATTATGACAGTGTGTGGCAAAACCTTAACAAACAGTTGAAGCACGTAGGTCAAAGACAGAAATCTCTTGTTAGTTGAAATGCAATGGTGGGGTGCAAAATGATCAACACAAAACATTAATCATTTTAGCGCGGTGATTAATTCTCTCCCTCGTCACTGTGTTTTGTACCCATGCCTGGATGATGCCGTTAAAGCCCACTGCCCAAACACTTGTCTCACCTAATAAAAATTAAAAAAAAGGAGAAATAGTAGCCATGTTAGTGAGGTAACTGATGAAGGAGAGAGAAGAGAGTAGCTTTTAGAAAGCAAAATGGATGGAAAATGACTGTAGTCTGGCAGTGAGGGGAAAATGGATCTTCCCAGGAGAATGAATTACATGCCTATGTGCCTCTACAGATAAGTACATTTAGCAAGCAGTGAAAAAATGGAATGAGACAGAGCTTTATAAAGAAATAACTCTGGGCCAGGAAATCCTGTTGCAGCAGAAACACCAAGTGATTTAGCAAATTTGCTTCAGTATACAGGAACTGTAACCTGTTCTCAGGGATCGAAGGGGACAGAGTGCTCAACCTCCCTGGTCTCCTCCAACTAGTTCAGTTTTCCTCTTGTTCCACTCGAGTAGCAGTACTCGGCACACTGCTTCTCACCCTCAAAAGCCTTTAACCTTTAAATCTTTGTAATAAAATACTACATGATTTACTGTGCGGCACTGGTCCAAAGACTGGCTGCAGATCACTTAAAGCGACCTTGTAGACTATTATTTATCTATGGACCAAAGTTTGGGAACCAATAAATCAGACTGCAGACAATTTTTTCAATGCCTTTTACTTGCATCTGCACTGGCCAACGTAGAAGATGCATTTTCTTCAGCTGAGCAACTAATAACTGGAAAAACCAATATGCCTGATATACCAGGCAGAAATAATCAAGTAAGTCCCTGAAGCCCAGCTCTCTGCTACCTTCTAGAGTCACACTGGCATAGTTGCCTTTTCCTACTTCTTGTTCTGTAGTTATGCATGTCCTGTCATATGGCCTCTAACTCTCCTTAATACTCAAAAATTAACAGTATCTGCCCCAAAATTTCAGCTTCTTCTTTTGGATGTTCCAAGAACAGTTGAATTCTGACACAGCATCCACTCATTTGTCCTCTTTCCAGTCCCAACTGTTATTTAATAAAATCCATGGCTCAGCAGGTGTTGTATGATCACACACTCTGCAGCACCGTTACGGCACAGGCCATAGAGAAGGAACTTCTTTTAGTATACAGCACTTGCCATTTCAAACTGTGGGATGGTCTTTCCCCAAAACTTTCTCTTTGTTGTTCCTGACAAGGTTCTCAAATCCTCACACATGGTGGAGGCACAAAAACGAACATGTATTAGCTGCCTGCTTTCTTTATGGTTTTATCTCTAAATCTAAGTGGGATCAGGGGCTGGGATTTCATTTTCCCAGTATTTAAAAACAACAGGAAGCATTCTCATTCAAGCTCAATGTCAACCAAATTCCCAGCTCTGTTATTTTCATTTACACGTGCAGCTTCACGGCTCAAACCACCAGCCAAACAAAATGCTGAACACAAAAGCTTATGTTTTTTTCCTACGCTTGTAAAAGTCAACAACTGCCACCATACTCAATTACCTGGACTTCCTACATCAGCTTCTGTCTTATAACAACAGCAGAAGAGCTCAGAAATACGGAGGATGTAGCACGTGCGAGCTGCACAATGAGGGAGAAGCATGCAGCTCTTGAGAGGTCACCTCTAGACCTCTGTCCCCAAGGAACCCCATTTGCTGAATCATCCTTACTTTCAACACAGAAAGAAATCTATGAATAAACTGGTAGTTCCCCTCCTCGCAAACCTTGCTGTCCGTTTAACATTCAGCCTACGGTCTGCCACGTTGTTTCTCGCTTCCCTTTTCTGCCTGCCCTGCAATCTAAAGCAGCAAGGACTTCTCTGACCTTAGCTGCAGCATCATGCCTCTGAAGCTATTCATAGCTCTCTAAAAGTCTATGCGCTGCCACAAGCACACTCATTCATCAACGAGCAAGTCCATTCTCAAGTGTGAGGAGACATCATCAGCAAGTATAAAACTCCCTGAGAATCCTGCCAGAGATACTGTTACTTCCCTCAAGAAATTAGAAATGTATTCCTTTGAGATTGAAAGCGATACTCATCTGGTCTATTTATAGCCTAGGAAGTGCTAACATCCCACCAAACCGGCTCCTGCAAAATGTGCAGTCTTAACAGGAAATACCACTTTCAGCAATGAGAGGCATTATATGTTTTGCAGCTGTGTAGTTAAGTTCACTGACATCTCTGGCTGTGCATTGGTAAAGTTCATTGAAGTCACAAAAAGGAATTTGATAAATAAATGAATCATCAGAATTTTTTCATACAGTCTCTTCTATAAATGGATCAAGGCAAGTTCTTTTAGAAGGGAAAAGATTAATAACTTTGCAAGCTAAGTGCAAGATGCAGACGAGGCAGGCCTGCGGCCGACTCCGTGAGCTGTTTGCTCAAGAGCAGCCAGCAGCAGAGCTGCGAACAGAACCCATGGGCTCCAGCTGCTCATCCTCATTTAACAGCATGAGCTTGTACTTGTTAAACATTTCTCTGCAGACAACTGCTTCCCAGCCCCGGTGTTGACTCCGGAGTCGCATTAATTGCAGGCTGGCTGAATTCTTAACATCCTGTTTCCAGAGAAAAGAAGTACAGCTCAGTAAAGCATAACATCTGGTCTTAGCCTACTGCCCAACTTGCCCCATGGTCTTCCTCTAGATACATGTTAAATGAACTTGGGATCAGCCCAGATACAGAGCAGGACTGCCTTGGGTTTTGATGATGCTGGGGCACAGCTTGGATCAGTTTTGGAAGATATCTGAATATTGTGATGGATAGCAGTAGAAAAAATTGATGTGTGACAGCATCCCCCAAGAGCACAGACATAGGATGTCAGCAGAGCACCCATGGTATGAACACAGACCAGAAGTGATCAACATGGGTCACAAAGGGAAATCAACCTTTAGATCTGGTAGAATTGATTTTAGGGCAAAGAAAGAAGAAAAAAAGAATATATATCCAACACATCTCACAGATTATGAGGACACAGAGGAGATAAAAGGACAGTATTAAAAACAATCATAGCCCCTAGAAGAACGGGAAAAACAGAAAGAGACCAATTGCCTCAGTGCTGTCTCCTGTGGTTAAGGATGCCCTGTGCTTGATCAATACTGCTACTTAAATCCCCGGCAGGTCCCCACACCCCTTCCGCAGAGAAGTCATCCTACTTTTTGATTTGTCATTCATCACATTCTGCCACTGTAGGCAGGCAGGCTAAAACTGTAGAGCGGCATGTGTCTGCATGTGTATGTGCCTTCTGAATCAACCTTCCTGCTTAAACTGGTAGACTCTGCAGAAATGAGTCAGAGTAAATGTGGATGAAACAGAGAAAGCTTCTCAAAAATCCAGATAAAAATTGGAAAAAAAACAAAGTGAGAAACCTATCATTTTTACCAGGTCACTATGAAATGGCTTGTATGGCTAGGTGAATTGGGCTCACTCTACAACTTTCCAACCCCCATTCCCCAAAAAACCCCCAACAAAAACCCAACTTATGTGTTATTTTCAGAAAGAGAGAGAAACTGCAAAGAAACCTACAAGCCATAAACGAAGCAAAAAAAATACTGAATGCCCTCCCATCCAACAGGCTCTTATACTTTAAATGTTCAAGTCTGAAGTACTCCAGGATCTCCCTCAGCCCAACCCACTGCAACTCATCCTGTTTTAAGGTAGCAACCTCTCATTACCCACACCAAACTTCAGACATGCATGCCCTGTCTCTCAGTATGCAATCGGCTAGTCTCACAACTCTCACAGGTTTCTGAAAAATAAGGAGAAGCACATGCAGTTCTTTGCTCTGAAAAGCTTATCCATCTCATCTTCATGCTTTCATCTCTAGCCAAACTTTATTTTACACTCCAGAAGAACATCCCTCCCCTTCTTCAAAATAATCTACAGCAAACAGAAGGACTGCAAAAGCTAGAAGTGGAGGAGAAAGAGCAGACTACAGAAATTATTCCTTTCCACTTGGAAGTGGTGTGATGCTACAGAGTTTGTCCATTCAGTAAAACAATTTGGAGAATAAGTGGAAGAGCAAAAAAATTTGACTTTAACAACTCACTGATGAAATTGGCCTAACCCTTGCCATGAATTTGTAAGAAAATAGTCTAGTCCCTAACAGAAAGCAGGCTAGGAAATGTTAGCTGCTCCTCAGTGGTTACTTGCTGAAAGGGGCAAATGGTACATTTGGGGAAAGCATTAAACCTGAGGTCTACCAGCTCTTCCAGATTTCTTGCAAATTGAAAGCATTTCCCATGCTATGGCTGATACAAATCAGACTGCATACAACTCTGATTAAAAAAATACTGTTGAAATGAAACAGATAGTCCTGTGCACAAACTGTACATGCTCCTTTTCTATATTTTTCAGACTACTCTTTCCTGCATTCCTTGATCTCTTTCAGGACAGAAGCATAAAACTTATCATGATTTAGTTATTTGTCACTAAATCCCTGTGAGTTTCATGAAAGAAGCCATTAAGAGGAAAACAAAAAAAGTATGCCAGGCATATGAAAAGGAGCATAATATGACAGAAGAATGTATTTCGTAATAGTTCTTTTTACTGTATGAGTGGCAAATAATTTATTATTTGCATCATAACAGACTATACAGTGATGGCATCTGTATGAGATCTCAATGGTTTTGTTTCACATGCATGTATCAAGCCAATGTTAAAAAGCATTTTAAATCAGAGTAAGCAATCCCTCTGCTGTAAGTAAAAAAAATCACAATAGTTGGACACATTAACTTGCTCCTAAGACAACTCAAGATTTTTGGAATTTCTGAGCTCATTCTCCGACCATTGCAATTTGTTGTTCTAGTGAACAGATGGGGAGGCAAAAGAAAACCCCTGATTCTAGAGCACTGCTCTTTCATGAATGTAGAAGTAATCATTCAAAGCAGAAGAAAAAAGTGAGAAAATTAAAATTCTGTATAGTCTTCAACATCTAGACAACGATAAGAGGATTTCCCTTAGTGGTACAATCCATTCTGCTATTTCCCTTGTGACTGTTCTAAAAGAAGGCTTGTGAATACAGATTTTTCTCCTTGAGTCTTCATAATCATCTTTTTCCTCACTAGCGTTCTCTCTACAGGATATCCTTATGTGGATATATCTAGTGGATGCAAGTATTCTGCAGAATACTTAATCTTGTGTATCTTAAAGAGGTTAATAATGTTATAGACATGATAACTCATCCATTTAAATCACTTGCTTACATCTTGCTGAACTGGAATCTTACCAGGAAAGATCTAAAAGGCTACGCTGTGAGGCTTAAATTTGTCAGATTCATCAGGATGAAAAACAACAGCAGGAATTTTGAATCCAGAAGAGAAAGGACTGAGTAGAGACCACCAGTATATTTAACTTTGATTGCTGGTGTCCCCCTTCATATGGCTCATCAGGCAGCTGCTCTTTCCTTGGCTCAGTTCTTGCAAGTCTTTGCAGTACTAATTCAGCAAAGAGGCCGAGCTTCAAACGTTTTGGCATGTCTGGGATATTCTGTTAATGACTGAAAAATATTTCCACAAAAGCATGCGGACAAAATTAAATGTATTCCAAAAAAAGATGAGTTATCTGCTACCAGCTGCTCCTGATTTCTGCTCTCGAAAAGGGACAGGAAACCCAGTCTGATAAAAAGAGTCCCAGAGTACGTATTTCCACCATGCATAAGGCAAAGGCCCTCCAGAAGAAAATGAATAACCTCCCTCTCTTAAAACGCAGTCTAAACTTTTGCATAAATAATTGTTTTGAAACTCTCTGCCAAAACTCCCATTTAGCTATGATTACCTCCTACAGCACTTCTGCTGAATTCATTACTCATTTTCAGTTATTCCTGTTTATTCATGCTTGCTGATCCATTTTTTCTCTCCCCAGCTATGTTGTTACTTTCAACTCATGCTTTAACTTGGAGACATCAGGCATGGCTAATTATTAAGCATCTTTCTCCACATATGCTGGACTGCATGTTTTAAAACTACACAGACTAAGGAAGCACTGTATGAAAAGAAAGTACATTGCAAATCTGGATTGCATCCAATTGGGCAAATACAATTTTCTCCAGCTTCCTTGTAGACATGCGTCAATCCTGAACTAAGTCTCGTGAGCAAAGGGTCATCGGGAGGAAGTCATAATTGTAAATAGCACCAGGGACCTGAGGTGCTATTCCACTTGAAACAATAGCATCATTATTGTACACCTACAGTACAGTAACACGAATAAGTGCTGCAGTAATTACAGGGAGCCGGGCCTGGGTGTCAGGGAAAAGGGAGACTGGCTCACCTGCTTGCTTGTGTCTGGGCACTGCCCAGCGCAGCTCTCTCCAGAGCAGGCTGTACTCAAAGTAATTTTGTCGATACCTGCAGCAAAGCTCTTTCCTGGAAAGCTTCAAGCTACATCTGTCAAATTGTGTTACTAGCAACTTATCAGGGCTGTCCCTGCATAACTGGAACTTGCAATTAATAGCTTAAATGCTGCTATTCAAATATGCAGTTGGTCATCTTTTTCTGTGGATAAAACCAAATATGTAGCACATGGTAGTTAAAAAACAAAAGAAAGAAAGAATGAGACAGTTGTAGGCTGTGCTCAAGAAGCATGGTCATGGAGGCAAAGCCGGACCTTCCTCCATACACTAGCACGATTTCCAGCATAGCTGAAAGCACAGGCCATGCCAAACAGCTCTGGAAGTAGCTACCCCAGCCAGGACAACTGAGTCCTGTCAGCACTTGTACCTGGCAGAGATGCCCCACAGCCAGAACTGTGCCGAGTCCTGCAACGACACTGAAAGGCTCTGTCATCTCCTTTTCAAAACGGCAACCGCTCGTAGCTCTTATTTCCAAAACTTAAGTAAATGAACACTAATTGCTTCGTTCCTTACAATGTGTGTGCTGGCATACTCACAAAAGCAAGGGAAGCACTTCGAACTCACCACAGGGTGTGCGCTACGTTATCTTCCCCACCGATTCACTCGTTCTTCCTCACCATTAGTCCTGCCTGACACGTGTTCAGGTAGGGCTGAGCACAGGACTCGAACGAGATCAGAATGCAGCCTACCATATAATGTACAAACCCGCCTGCAAAATCCGTTCCTGATTTACAAGCAAGGTGCTGGGACACAGAGACATTGTACCACAGCAAAGAGCACAGTGGCACAGCCCAAAACCGAACTCACAACTGTCCTGCCATCTGCCTTCAAGTATGATTTCCAGTCGATTCTCCTGCCTCGCAAGTGCTAGAAACTGTGGCTTTAAAATCATGCAAAAGTTGGCAAAACTTTGTGTCCTCATCCAAACAAATTGTGCACAGGGCATTAAAAACAAATTAAAAAAAAAAATCAAAGAATCGGGTAGAAAGTAGTACAAGAGCTTCTACCTACAGTCTATTTCAAGTACATAACATGGCCCAATAATTAGATTGTAGTTTATGATCTCTCTTTTTAAGAATTTCACAAGTTTTTCAAACAGGTGCATGGGTAAGGATGAAACACAACCGGGCAGGGGTTTCCTGTCAAACAGGTGCTGAGATCAGTGGCAAATTCCAGGAGACACTCAAGTCGCTCCAGAGACAAGTGCCATCATGTACAGTACTAACGCCCCACCACCATTTCGTGAGTGAAATGAACTCTTCTTCTCACTTCAAGACGACACCATGCGGTGTATTCAGATATCACTCCCTTACCCTGACAGAAACGTAACCACTGTCCGAGCAATGGGACGCGACAGCTTCTTGCCAGGAAGCCCCACCAAAACCAAGACCACCAGTATGATTTGGGGTGAAATATTCAGGCAACTAGAAGAAACCATTACCATTGTGCAGACACTGGGACACTTTTTCTTGCAAGAAACAACACAAAAAGTACCATCAGCAGGGTGGCAATCACTAGCCAAAACCTGAGCCTTAACTCTGTTGATGAGGTCATAAGTTTCAAATTATTTCAGCAAAAAGGACCACCTACTACCTCCACCCGAGCACCCCTTTTCTGGGGGGTTGACCCTGTACTGCTACAGAGCCATGATGTTGCCTATCATGCATCAGATCTGCAGGGCTGCAACCTTAAATGTACAGACACACAAATCACGCTTTAAAAAAATGCTTGTTCTTTCAAATCAGCCAGAACTTTTATTTGTTGACATGATGTGTGCCATCTGTTTTGCTGGCTGACACTACTTTCTCCAGAACACTTCAGCTGTCGCTTTATATTTTGCCCGTTTGCAGAAGCTTGTCTCCCATTTCTTTTTTAAACTTTCACTTCTATGCAATGCTGTCAGACATCTTCCAGAACAAAACCTATGGGCTCTCTTAGAGTTTATTTCTGCAAAGATAATTTTGGTATTAACTGAGCCATGGCTTTAAATCTAGAGCATGCACTCACAGCTGGGTTTTTTGTTTGTTTGTTTAAAAAAAAAAGGAACTCAAAAGAAAAGACAAGTAAAAAATCATAACTGATCTGACTAGTGACGTGCTTCATACTGAAAAAAATGTTTTGAGTGAACTTGCCTTTTAAATTACAAAAGTGCTTTTTCTAGGCTGCTCTCCATGTTTCAGTTCAACTGAAAATTTAAACTACACCTGGCATTTTAATTTTCTGAGTGCTACACACTAATGTTCCATCATATGATTGCAAGGAAATTTAAACAACCTACAGGTATTAGAATAATTGCCATTAGTTTTATTGAACTTTGAGGCAACTAGACAACAAATACAAAAGATCTCTTGAATTTCTGGATGTGTTATTTATTACCACCTACCACCCAAAACTTCTATCCTTTTGGAGGGTATCTGCTTGCACCACCCTATCTGCTGTTACCAACTTTAAACTCATCTTTATACCAAAAAGCACGTACGAAACACGTTCCATGGGCAACTTAAAACGTGACCACAGGCAACACTGAAAGCTGAAGGATTGCTGAGGGGTACACAAGAACAGGGAAAAGTGCAAGCTGGAAAGTCCACGGAAGTTCAAGCTTAAACTGGACGTGCACAGTCACTCCGCAGGGCAGAGAGGTGGGAGCACCATCCTCCTCCTCAGACACAGGCTTGGTGAGTACAGCCACAAACCAGCATTCAGGCTCATGACAGGGTAGGCAGAAACCGAAGACAAAAAGCTCAGAATAAAACAATGCAAGCTGCAAGGCGTGAATGAAACGGGAACTGTGAAAGAGCTAAAAATGTGCACCTTGTCTAAGCAAAAGCAAATAATGCACAAGACGTCCAGATATTTCTGGAAAGCTTAAAAAAAGAAGGGGAGAGACTAGCTAGAGTATTTCCACAAGTGACAGGTTTAAATTATGAGGTAGAGGATGAAATTTAAAAAGGAAACATTGCTGGCTGAAAGCCCTGGAAAAACCTCCTGACCTTGAGATATTATTGGCCGTGGCACATGCCCCGTGGAGAAGGGAACTGCCCCCGCGGAGAGGCCAGCAGAGCCTGCCGCAGGGAACCAGCACTCCCTGGTTTGAGGGGGACAGCTTCATCTTGCAGGCCCTTTCCATTTCTGTACTGAAAATCCTATTGCAGTGCTATCCTATTTTGCAAATATACGCATATATACATTTGCTGTGTATTTGAGAGGAATTAAGTCTCTGACTGTATAGGAGAACTAAATAATTCCTCGGACTTCATCACAGAGAGAATGTTCCACAGTACTAAAACTGTCAGTCAGTCAGCAAACAAAACAAACCAAAATAATTGCTTTAAAATTATGTACTTGACAGATGTCTTATGTATACCATTCTGTATAATAATAGATAGAGCCATCTTCTGAAACCACAGCCTTCTTTCATTCTGTTCCTTTGCTGAGAAAGGATTTCTTTTTTAATTCAAAATATATAACCTACAATGGAAGATAGTGGAACAGTTCAATTAATACTGTTCTTTTAAACAACAGGTAACTCAAGTCCAAGGGTTTTTTATTAATCAAAAATATCTTCACAGTAGGTCAGGTCTATTTATTTAAGTGTACTATATTTTGCTTGTCAAGTATACCTTGGGAAACAAGATTGTTACAGGGAGATGATGGTGAGACAACTATTTTTTTCTTCCATATTTATCAAGTAAATTTACTGCTAGACAGTACTTCATAAAAAACTCTGCATCAATATGTTAATCACATAAATGTATTTTGAAGATCAAGGGGAACAGAGCATACAGCTAGCTAAGATAACTCAGTTACCTTTGTCTTTTCACCAATAACATTTCTCTCCAGCTCAGCTATTTTTCTGTTCAGATGATCCAATATTTCCTTCTCTTTCAGCAGCTCTGTTGTTTCAGATTTCTGTTCCCCATCCAAAAGGGCACATTCCATATCCAACTAGGAACACAAAACATTTTTCAGAAGCAGTCCAGATTAAGAAGAAATCTTGATACACATTATTTTCTGGGGGGAAGGGAGTGAGTTGGTGATTATTCACAAGAAAGAAACGTTTTAAAAATAGGAAGAAGAAAAAAAAAACAAGTAAGTTTTACTGCCACAAAAGTAAGTTAAAAAGAGATCAGAAATCTGAGAAAAAGTAAAACTGCAACATAAAATACTGCAAAATAAAGTCCAAACCAACTTTAGTTTGAAGATTCTTTTTTTCCAAAACTTTTCCTTTTCTATCTCTTCTCTGTGCTTCCTCCTGTTATGATACTGTACCGACTCTCTGTGCCCAGGCTCCGTAGGAAACCCTCCTGGAACAGCTGTTTCTTTCCTGTCACTGATAATTGGAGCAAGCACAACCCAAATGCCTGGCCAGCTTAGTCTGCAACTGTGAGATTCCAGAAGGCAAACGGGTGCCAACATACCCTTGCCACCGTAAAGCCAAGCAGGTTTGAAAGGAAGTTGTCTCACTTCCTTTCTCTTTAAACGGTCACAGGAGATACCACCATAAAACTCCAAAGTTACACAAGGTATTTAGATCAATTGAGTGATCCTTAAACAAGCAAGATTGTTCTAATTCCACTGAGGAGTATAATGGTTACAGCTGGGAAAGGCTAATCCGAGCATCACATCCATCTCCCAGCTGGGGAAAAATAACCTTCATAGTAGGACACTGCCAGGTCCGTGATTCTGTGCCTAATGCTGGTGAAAAAGCACAGACTATGAAGGCTACGTACATCCATGAGTTCCCTGTGTACTTGCTGAACCCATCAGACTTATGCTATGTAGACATACCTAACAAGCAAGACATTTAAAACCAAAACATATTTCATACCTCTCTCGAGGATTCATCCATCTGGTCATTTAAATCTTTGATCTTCTGCTCAAGTTCTTCCAAGTTATTCAGTATTACTATGCGCTCCTCCTCCAGTCGACCAAGCTCCTGCCCTCTTTGCTCATCACTTGTGCATTCTGGTATCTGCAGTTGCACGTTACAAGAGGTTCATTAGAAAAAGAGTTAAACACTGTCTTTCCTTCCCCTTTCATATTGTGTTCGTTTTAGACAAGTACGGTACTGCTTGTTCTGAACCCATTACCTATTTCATATCTACTATATTGCTATTTCTATATTTAGAAGGTGCACAAGAGAAACAAACATGATGCTTTACTTCCAGGCATTGGAAGTAAATACTATACTTAACAGTAAATACTATTCATTCTACAGGAATTATTAAAACCTAACTTTTGAGAATACTTTACATGCTGGGCTATTTAGGTCGTAAAAATCCAATTTTTCCCTTATAAAAATAACACAGATAGATGAAGACACTTTTTATGTAAATTTCAGCTGTTCATATAATAAAAGCCAGGAGGTAGGATAGGACATTTTCGTAACTAGCCATTAAGATGGGCAGCTTCTGTAAAATAAGGACAAAAGTTGGTTCTGTCTCCCCGGTTAGCACTGAGGAAGTAGTACCCCTAACGTTGCTCTTTTCATTGCCATTTACTTACTAGATAACTGTGCCAAGAAGTAAACAACATTATTAAGAAAATACCTGTGATCATATACCAGCAAAGGCTAGATCAAAGAGTACTGAGTTTCAAATGTGTTCTTCGTGTTCATCTGACCCCAGGGGCTTTCGATCCAATTACTCTGGTAAGGCTGCTCGCTCATTGTCCCCAAGCGGAATTAGAAGCGGGTTGTGTGCAGGGCTTCGTGTTAACCGCTGGACCACACAGCCTTGCTCAAAAGAGGCTCAGCTCAGCTACTGAATGGCTATTCTGAGAGCTGGCATTTTATCCTGAACAAATCTGATCTCGATATTTTAAAACAATGAGCTGTGTTTCATTAACACAGTTACTTGTTATTGCTTTTCTCAGGGCTTAGCAGAACACCCTTTACAATGAATGAATGAATGGTATTCCTTGATTAGCATTAGTAATCCTAGCAGGAAAGCCTCTTTTTGTCCGGTATCCTGTTCGGATAATGCTGACATAACATCTTCGATTTCAACTTCCTAATAAGGATTTAAAATAGCATCGCTGACTTGCACGAAGAAAGCTACAAATGGGAAAGAAATGCAAGACCACAGTAACTTGTAAGTGGAATGTCTTACTACCTTTTCAACATGGAAAGACCAAGTAAAGCCCTAATAGCACGTTTCTGTTCAGCATAATTTCACACCGAAAGGCTCAGCGGACGGATTTCCAGAGAGATCCCCTTTATAAGATAAAACGTTTTCCTATCACACCTCTCTCTGCTTCTACACATACACACTTCTGTTGACTACAAATTCGTAAGAAAGTTAAGCAGAGGTTAAATACAATTCACGTTAGGCATACAATCATGCTGAAGCTCATACAATGTGTAAATAACAGTAAAAAGGAGAGACACGAAGTGTTTTGAAGGTGTGAGTTTGTTAAACAGAAACCTGCTTTTGCGGCTTTGCTTGGTCTTATTATGCTCCTGATTCTAACTCCTGAATATAGTTATTTCACACACTGCCTGTCACCAGGATTTGCTGCACGGCTGGTCTGGCACGCCAGAGCCCAGGCACTGACCCAAGATGACGAAAGTCCCCTGCCCCAGCCCAAAGGAGGCTGCTGCTGCCCTAGCTGAAGGAAATTGTTACTCGAAGCTCATTTTTCAAAGGACAATTTCCCTGCAGTAACAAAACAGCAGCCCGAGGTACGCAGGAAAGGAGCCGCAGCTTATTAAAGAGAGGAGCTGGGTTAGAGAGGCGGGAGGCTGGCTGCCGCCGCCTGCCCCACGGGAGGCAGCGGCTGATTTGACAAGTGGCTTGGGTCCAACCCCGGGAAAGGAAACAGGACAGTAAATTCGGCTCAGGCAACTCCTCTTCACCTCCCAGGCGACTGTTCTCGTTTGCTCATGAGATAACACCCTCCTCTTACAGAAGACGGGAGCCTCAGGCTGGGAGAAGATGGCAGAGCTTCCCTTCCCTCCTACACCCCAGCACCGTGCTAAGCAGGGTTCCTGAAGCCTTCCTTATTTGAGGAGCTATAATTGTTCAAGCAAATCCTTCTCCCTCAGAAAAATCTTAAAACGCTTCCCGAACTGTACCTACCTCTGAAAAAAAAAACCTTCCAGTGCCACTAGCTTCCACAGAAAATGAAATAATCATTTGCTGGCTGCTAAGTGGTATGAGCTCTGAGATCAATTCTCACACCTAAGCCATCCTAACTGTGGCCCCTGCCAGGACAGCTGACTCCTCGAGGAGGATTTCGGGCAGTCGAACCTGGGTGGTACTCTTTCCTCTTACAGAGCATTACCTTTGGTGTGATGCTTAGGTAGGATGATTCGGTGGCATCCTTCAGGAAGGGGGGAGCAGCGAAATGTGGAGGCTTTGCGCTTTCACTGAAGTGTTCGTCGGCTCTCAACCCTCTAGAGGAGAGGAAAGCAGCAGTGCTGCGACTGTGGCTGCTCAGCTCCGAGAAATCCGAATCGCTTGCAGATGATTTCAAGTGGCCTCTGAACCTCGTTTCCAGATTCATCTGGGAGTCTTCGAACACCGAATCCTCATCGGAGAGCTGAAGTTTTTCGAGTTCTTTGTTAATTTTTTGAACATCAGCAACTGTTGTAGCTGCAGCGGGGTCGCTGTCAGATTTGGAGTATTCTGCACACAGATTGAGGATTGTCTCCAGCCGCTGTCGTTCCTAGTTTTAAAAAAGATAATAGCACTAAGCGTCACATGTGAACTAAAGTAAAGATGAAGTTAAAAAGCTTGCTGGATTTTTGAGGGGGTTTTGTTTTGGGTTTCTTTAGAGTGAAGGATTAAAGTCCTCCAGTTCCATGTATGTCTCTAGCACTTTGAAACAATAAAGAGATACACATAAATAAATTACAGTGCAAGATGAAGAATCAAAGTTAACATGGAAGAATAACTTAAAAAATTAAAAGTACATTTCACAGAAATGAATACCTACTTAAATAAGATGTCCTGTTTATCTTTCCAATGTAGAAAATGTTAATATTAATATTGTTTATTCAGGTTGTTGTAACCATACCCCATTTCTATGTACACATGTCCAGTGAGCTCACTGTATAAATCACCAGTTGTTCCACTTTACACTTACACTATACTCCTACCAAGCTGCAAAATATCGCACAGATTTTCCATGAACTCACTCATTACTGACTTTTTTGGATTTTCTGTTTTGTTAACTTTTATTCCCTTTTTTGGGAGAGAATTAGTCCACATTTTGAAAGAAACATTTTTAGGAGCATTAAGAGAAAAATGAGGCATCACATCTAAAATACAACAGATGTTAAATGTCCAGAAGTGAGGGGAATCTTTATTTACCAGTTAACTCAAATTTCCTATGGATTCATACCGATATTTCAAACTCAAGAATCTGAAAAACTG
The DNA here is from genome assembly GCF_000737465.1 of Haliaeetus leucocephalus. NCBI lineage: Eukaryota > Metazoa > Chordata > Aves > Accipitriformes > Accipitridae > Haliaeetus > Haliaeetus leucocephalus. Next base: position 12,237,993 of record NW_010972664.1, read on the forward strand.
TGCCAGTTTGACCTGATGTGCTTCAAGTTGCTATAAACATTTAATTCCCGAAGGATTTCTAGATCTTTCTGATACTTTATAAAAAGTATCAGAAAGCTACATTTGTTTTATTTTACTGTATGCATAGCTGTATATGTATATGGTCCTGCAACCTCCATTTCAGGTGACATTTTTTTCACCTCTTCATTTTTAAGAGGTAATGCTTTTATGGAAGTTTGTGTTTCTTTTGCTAAAGAAGAAAAATAATGTAAATAAAAAATTGCTTACCATAAGCCTATTGAAAATTCTGCTGGAAAAAAAAGACCATTGTGAGAGTTCCATGCTTGGCATTAATACCTGCACTAATGATCTCATTTCTGATTTCTAGGAAATCCTTCTTATTTTTAATAGTATTTAAAAAGAAAGCCAAAAAACCCAAATCCTCAGCCTCCTTCCTCAGGAACCACTCCAGACATATTCGCCTTCCAAGCTCTATCTGGCATTACATTTGCAAAGCAGCTATTTCTGACAGTCCTAACACTCCCTATGCCCGACAGCAAGTGATAACAAGGATCAGGCAAAACAGTTCGGGCAATGCATTGCCTGCCCTTTCCCTAGAGCAAGCCATTGGAGTTTTATGAAAATTTAACACTGGTTTACAAGCACACAGCTCTTTGTGCAGCTACCAGGAGATTACCCGGTTGTACGCACTACACGTTTACATCACCCCACATCACCCGCAGTTAAGAGCTGCATTTCTGAGCTGGAGAACCCATCTGAACCCATCCGTTTCCAAGCACTACCCAACCGAGAGCGCGCCACGAGACAGAAATTTTGCCTTCAGGTAGCTTATTCCCAGGTTCGCACTGCAGCTTTCCTCTGAAGCCTCCTGTAACAGCACTGGCAGAGACGAGCTGTTGAAATAATGAAGCCTGGGGCAGCTGTGGGGCAGCAACTGAAAGCTTCTATTTTCCACGAAATGGGTCCAGCAGATTGTGCAGACATCCTTCAACCCCAAATGATCGACATAATTATAACTCCCCAAAGCCTCGTTCCCTCCAGGCAACCACTGCCAGACCCTAAGCCTCTTCCCTTACCCCTCCAATGCCGCTATCCTCCCTCTTACTAAGTCTTTTGGCCACACAACCCAATTCCTAAAGCACTGTGCAAGTGCTGGCTGGGATTGCTGGTAATTATGCAGCTCTCCCCGTTGTGACGGCACAGGGCCTGGCCCTTCATACAGTCGTCGTAATGGTTATAGATGGGAAACACGACATCAGGACACAAAGTCCCATCTTTCCCTGCAACAACAGGGTATATCGGGTTGCCCCGTGCCAAACTCCATCCCTTCAATAATAATAGGAAATGGCAAATTTCAAAGCGCAGCTGCTGTTCATCCTAGCCTAAGCGCTCAGGGAAGGGGCTCTCACTGCAAACCTGCCCTTTGCTGAGCAGTCAGGAAAAAACAAGGATTCTTTTTTCCCCCCAAGTCTCAGATGCTCAGGAAAGCTTAAAAATTGCAGGAAAACCTCTGCCAGTCTTCAAAAAATTCCTGATGAACTTTCAGACACACTACAGAAATACTGATACCTCTCACTTCTATTTTGACATGTGCTGAGAGGCTTACGGACAGGAAGCTCTGTGGTTATTTTATACACCCTATTCTCATCATTTCATCTTGGCCAACTCATTCCAGCTCCAGCACACCTGCATTTAACTGTTTCCAGCACAAATTTCTGAGTCAAGCAGCAAGCTAGGAAAGCACCCCTGTGATAAAAAGTGCAAAAGCAGTAGCACATGGAAAATCCAGTCAATAATTTTGCAAGAAATACCACACAAGTTATTTGTGACACTGAACACAGCAGAGGAAAAAAAAGGTATGCCAAAAGAAGGAAATTGGTTTAAAATTGGCTCTGGCAGAAGGGAGGGGTGTTGAATCAAGCCTTGTAAGCCTTTCAGTGTATTTCCCCATAAAATGTTCTTTCTAACAGACTAAAACATCTCCATGTATTTTCTGTGGATCTCTTACCTGCTACAAGAAGGGGTACACAGGTCTCGTGCACTTTCTGCCTGAGCAGTTTCACCACTCCTGGCTTTGACAAAGCTGCACATCACCTATGGATGGCTGCAAATTTAGGTGCTGAAGGAGAAGGGTGGAAAAACAGGAGAACCACCCTCCTCTGTTATTGATTAACAATGACATTAAGAGGCAGGCCTGGCACACTGTAAACAAAAATATTCCAAAATAGCAGAGATAAATACCTCCCACTTTTTTAACAGCAGCCATGTCAGTGATTCCTGGATTTGTTCATCTGCTGCTTGTCACGTATATGAATTTTACAACTGCGTAGAGGTGATGCTATATTTAGATATCAAGGCAAGACTTGGTTAATCAGATGTTGCAAGCAGGAAGCTTTTTAGATAAGTGCCATTAGCAACTGGATAACCCCAGATTTCATTAAAAATACATATGCAGTCTATCCTTTGTGACCAACGCTAATGAGAATTATGGCTAGTCCGTGCAGCCAGGGCTCCCTTTGCCTGAAGAAGAAGCTGTTGCTCTTTTCAGCTACCAAAGAACAGCACTTTTCCACTGTTGCTTTTTAAAACCTCACAGGCAGGCAAACAACCACCTTCACAGCAAAAGCTTGGAGCAGCAGCTAGTCGAAAAGGATGGGGGGTAAAAAGGCAGACATACCAGGCAAGAGAGCAGCAGAAACTCCCCAAACTTTCTGTCTTACAAATACATTCAGTACCCCATGGACAAGAGGCAGGAGAAAGTCTTCTCTTTCCTCTGCATTTCTAAGGAGGTGGTGATTTCACGTCTGTCAGATACCGAGAAACTTATTTCAAAGTTAAACTTTAACTGGGTCTGAGAACAGCTCGCCAACTGTTCTTCCCCTTCCCTCCAGTTTGCACCAGTTTCTCACTCCAGCCTCATTTATTTCCTCATTTTCAGTCCTTGTTTTGCTATAGTTCAATCTTCTGGCTCTGAGGTTACCACTAACAGCACAGAATTCAGAAAAAGTGCCCATATTTCACGTCTGTCTCTTGCAGGCAGCCTTCCACAGCAGAGGCACCTGCACGGAGAAGTGCTGCAGAGACCACCTCAGCTCAGAGCAGAGGGCCAGCTGCAGGGACCAGGTTGGCATGCCTCGTCCTTATCTTCCCAGTACAGGCACAGAAGAACCAGACTGGTAAAAGCACAAGAGATCAGTGGCATGCAGTAGAGCCAGCCTCCAGAGAGAAACTGAGCAGACGACTTTCTGCAGAATTAGCTCCTCTATCTGCAGGCACGTATTCGGCTCCTGAGGAAATGCCATCAGCTTCCAAAATAACAGCGTTGTTCAGACCAGTGCCCTTTTGCCCCTACAGTACCTATGCAGAGGCTCCTTTTCAAATCATGCTGAGGGCAGGAGCCTGAAGACTAGAGCTCCAGTGCAGTACTTAAGTTCTGTAAATGAGAACAGTTCTCCTGAAATTGATTTCTTCCTGGCACATAATGTTCATTTGCATAAAACATATAGCTGCAAAAATTAAGTATATGTAACCCACACTTTGGATTATTAAAGATCTCACAGAAACGTTTTGAAACACAATTAAAACTGAATGTTCCTGAAAATTTACTGAGTTGTCAGTATTAGTTATGTTGGGGGGGGGGGGTTATCCTATTATAGGGCACTTGTTCCTATACCATACTAAATTGATGTTAAGTAGCTATTCTGTAACACTACAGAGACTGTCAAATGCTAGTGGTGGGAAAAATTACCTTGATCCAGCCTTTGTCTACTTGGCTGGGGTTTCTGTAAGAGGTAAGTCACTTACACTTTTACATACAGCTTGGGTACTTTATGTTTAAAGGGTCTATAAAAAGACAGAGTGCCAATATAAATTTATAAAACATGCATATGAAGTTTTTCCAAGCTGTATGGAAGATTTACATAAGCTCTATTAACCATAATTTTAAAGCAGTATCACCTTGAAAATTCCAAAATATTTTCATTTCATTTTCCTCTCGCATGAACACATCTTACTAAATTGTAATGCATCAGTGCAAACCAGGCACAGAGATATTCTGTATTATTTCCTACCTGCTGAATAAACTTAATGAAATTCAATACTTCTCTGACTGTGAAAAAGTGGACAATGGAATAAGCTCCTTGAAATTTATTATTGATCGTTCAGGCATCGGTCATATAAGCTGAAATCTCTCCCAGAACAATTCCTGCATCTAGTAAAACTTCATTAACAAGCATCGTACAACATCCATACAGACAGCTGGACTATGCAAGGTACCACGCAGATACTACACATGTAATTTTTAAGCACCTACCACCATCTAGAGGAAATACATTGTACTGCCTAAAATCTAGCTGTAGAAAAAATCAAGTTCAGTGCTATTCAAATGAGCAGGTACCAAGAAGGGGCAGGCAACTCAGGAGGACTACGAGGATGTTGTAAGGTTATGCAAGAAGAAAATTAGAAGGGCCAAAGCCCAACTAGAGCTTAATCTGGCTACTGCCGTAAAAGACATGAAAAATGTTTCTATAAATACATTAGCAACAAAAGGAAGGCTAAGGAGAATCTCCATCCTTTATTGGATGGAGGGGGAAACACAGTGACAAAGGATGAGGAAAAAGCTGAGGTACTGAATGCCGCCTTCGCCTCAGTCTTTAATAGTACGACCAGTTGTTCTCAAGGTACCCAGCCCCCTGAGCTGGAAGACAGAGACAGGGAGCAGAATGAAGCCCCCACAATCCAAGGGGAAATGATTAGTGACCTGCTACACCACTTAGACACACACAAGTCTATGGGGACACCAAGTTGGGCGGGAGTGTGGATCTGCTCGAAGGTAGGAAGGCTCTACAGAGGGATCTGGACAGGCCGGATCCACGGGCTGAGGCCAACTGTATGGGGTTCAACAAGGCCAAGTGCCGGGTCCTGCACTTGGGTCACGGCAACCCCATGGAGCGCTACAGGCTTGGGGAAGAGTGGCTGGAAAGCTGCCCAGCAGAGAAAGACCTGGGGGTGCTGGTTGACAGCCGGCTGAATATGAGCCAGCAGTGTGCCCAGGTGGCCAAGAAGGCCAACGGCATCCTGGCCTGTATCAGAAATAGTGTGGCCAGCAGGAGCAGGGAGGTGGTTGTCCCCCTGTACTGGGCACTGGTGAGGCCGCACCTCGAGTCCTGTGTTCAGTTTTGGGCCCCTCACTGCAGGAAAGACATTGGGGTGCTGGAGTGTGTCCAGAGAAGGGCAACCAAGTTGGTGAGGGGCCTGGAGCACAAGTCTGATGAGGAGCGGCTGAGGGAGCTGGGGCTGTTTAGCCTGGAGAAGAGGAGGCTGAGGGGAGACCTTATCGCTCTCTACAATTGCCTGAAGGGGGGTTGTAGTGAGGTGGGTGCTGGTCTCTTCTGCCAGGTGGCTGGAGACAGGACAAAACGAAATGACCTCAAGTTACGGCACGGGAGGTTTAGATTGGATATTAGGAAAAATTTCTTCACCGGAAGGGTTGTCCAGCATTGGAACAGGCTGCCCAGGGAAGTGGTTGAGTCACCATCCCTGGAGGTATTTAAAAGATATGTAGATGTGGTGTTCAGGGACGTGGTTTAGTGGTGGACTTGGCAGTGCTAGGTTAACGGTTGGACTTGATGATCTTAAAGGTCTTTTCCAGCCTAAACGATTCTATGATCTAGAAAAACAGATGGCCTTAATATCTACCCGACTATGTCGTCTGTGCTGTTCCACCCCCGACCTCCCCCTGGACTGAAGAGAAAGATTGCCTTTCAGTTCCAGCAACTACCAAAGTTGGGCTTTTATCTCAGAGTGAGATTTCCTCTTTAAAAAAAATAAATAAAATTCAATAGCCAACTGAATCTCACTGAATATCCTTGGCTCACAGTGATAAATTTTTTCCTTGTTTATAAGGCTCCTGGGCTAGCTTCAGCAATAGCTAACCCTGACTTCTACTTGCGTAAAGCTTGTATAAACATCCCTATGCCAAGATGCAGTCTCTGGTCAGCTGGGCTGGAGAGGAAGCAGAAGCAGATTGTGACCCACCAGCCTGCAACCTAGTGCCATCCCACCTGCTCCCACAGCCCACCAGTCCCCAGTGCCAGCAACGGGAACTCCGGTTCCTCCCGCTCCTCAGGTCGCAGAGGAACAGGCTGGCAAAACAGAAGTGGCACCAGTCTTCAGCTAGTTTGGGTGAACCCAGCCGTGAAAGGCAAATCAAAAGAGACAAGGAGAAACACCAAATCCTACACAAGTACATACATGTCTTTTCTGTTTGGTGCATGGGAACAAATTAAAACTCAGACATATAAATAATTAAAAAAAAAAAAAACTGCAATGCTTATTTTCGCTATTTGTACCATTTTTTTTTTAATTGTCTGTTTATTTCTTTGGGCAATGACAGCAGATCATTTTGTTTCATACACAGGCCGTAGCAGCGGCTCAAAATGCAAACTTCCAGAGGAGCCTCTGTCACTTAAAAAGCAAACTAGGCACAAGTAAAACTCATAGAATAATTTATATGGAAAAGAAAAGAAAAAAAAGTGGAAGTAAATACAGGAGACCAAGGACAGATACTAAGTCAGATTACAATGTCTGCATAGATTTTACTAAAAAGAAGTCCAGAAGTTAATAGCAGCTATCAAATGCAATACCCTAAAACTGCTCTGTGCCACCAGGATAGATACAGGGGCAGTGCTGGTGCAAAGATGCTCTCCACTTCATATCTGGGCCATAGAGCAGTCTAATCCTCTAAAAAGGAGGCTTATGTTTCTGATGAAGTTCTCTAAGTGGTCCTACATTTTTCTTCCGCCTACCTTGCTTCAAAAACACAGTATGAAAAGAGTGTCCCTTGTGCACGGAGGGACTACGTCTCCCTTTCTATTTACCTACCAGCACTCAATCTGAGCTTTTCCTTAGCACTGAAAACCCAAAGAACGCAGTTTTGCTATCCATGGGTGCTTGTTTAGTTGGGTTTTTTTATTCACACCTTCCCCCACCCCCAAAAATAGAAAGACCTGCGCAGACCTGGATCTCTAACCTTTGTCCAACTCACGGTACACAAGGTCAGACAAAACTGTTCTTTGGAAGCTCAGGCTGCATATATAAATACCCTGTTTGGATAGACCCATGACTAGATCCACACAGAAGGACAAAAAGAACACAAAACCAAAACAGGACAGGCCCTTATGTACAAAGAGCTGATGTGTGGATTTTTTATTTTTTTTTTAACATATTCCTTCTTCTCAGAGATCTAAAAAACTATTTATGGCATTTTTCAGAATCTCAAATCATTGGAAGGAGGCAGTCTCCTGATACTCAACATTTCCACCAGGTAGCTCTAACAAGGGAAAAAAAAAAAAATATCGAGTGAGATCCTGAACAGAAGATGAACTCAAGCAAGAGGAAGTTCCTTCATGTTCAAATTAGGTGCAACACACAAAGCATCATCTTTTTTCAAAAACTTTAACATGGTCAGAAAAACAGTACACAAATTCTCTTTTTCATGAATCAGGACTTGAAGGAAGTATTGTCTGGCAAGAAAAGAAATTGTGTGTGTGTAGAAATGTAGTCATTACATCCAAATATAAAACCAGAACAATTTTTAGCATTACTGATTACTGAAACAACCCCATATCTTCCATCCCTCACCACAAAAAAAACAAAACCCAAACCCAAAAAGCTGTTCTCTTTGAAATATAAACACGCTCTACTACGTTGTCTTTTATGACTGATTATCTCAGGTTTTACAGCATGACTGTCTGGAAAACCCTCTGATAAGACGCAAACGCCACTTTGCACACACAAAACACCAGGACTAGGGAGAACGGAGATTTCCAAAAGGAGTGGAGGAACGGCAGGCAGAGACAGCAAGAAGAGAGAGAAATAACCCGCCAGCATTTCTGCTGACGCTTCCCACTTTTGCGAGCGTAAAAACCTTTCCTAAGCTGCCCAGTCACCTCCACTGGCAGCTGGCCCTCCTCACCCCAGGGAGCCTGGCCCCTTCTCCCAAGAAGCCACGGCTCCAAGGCGAGCTGGCAGAGGTTTTGGGGGGCAAAGCAGGGCAGGGGCATGCACGCCCTGCCACTGGACTCTACAGCCCTGCCTCTAAGCAGGCAAACCAACCGCCTGTATCCTATAGACTACAGCGCCAAGCGGATTAGGGATGAAAAGGCAGGCTCCTGCCCGCCTAGGTTTCTACATGGATGGTAACATCAGTCCAGTATGAATGCATGTTAATAGGGTCAGAGACTTGTAGCTGCTGAGAAAACTTTTTTCAAAGAAATACTAAGTATCCTTTCAGAGACAGTTTCAATAAGAAACTGCTTCAACCATCTTTGTGTGTTCTGAAGACCTTTTTTTTCCTACCCAAAAGTTGTTTCAGTAATACATAAATTACATTTGACTACCAAGTTTAATCCCGAGCTGAAGCAGTGTGCACTGCTTTACATTGAATAGAGACAAAGAGAGAAACTCTGTCCCACTCTGCTACTCTCCATTTTGGAAGGGGGAGAAGCAAGGAGACCCATATTTTAATGAAAATACTCAGAACCACAACCAAGCAGAGAAAGCTCTGATGATGGATGTTGAACCCACACCAATGTATACCTGACTCCACAGCACACACAGCTTATAGCAGTCTCAATTTTTTTACCCACTTACCCACAAAACAGTGCCATCATCTAAAACAAGAAGTGCTGGATCCCTGCAGTGCAATTTGTGGGTTTTATGTATGTAGACATTTTAACAGAGCCCGCAGGATGACTGAAGGCAATTTACATGGGTTCCAACATTTTTTTAGGATGGCTGAATGGTACTGTCCACCCGAGCTGTTACAGCAGCACGCTATTTAAGCATTACCTTCACAGACTGCAATAATAGAAGGCACGTGAAACAGGTAACATTTGAATTTCAAAACATGGCAGCTTATGCTTTGCTGTACCCTCCTGATGGCTAGATCTGGGATGGACATACCGCAAATGCTAACCACCAAGAAAAACTAAAGGAAGAGAAAAAATTACCAGCCGTTCCATCTCCTGCTCCCTAAGCCGCTCTTCCCTCTGCCTCCTGTGATAGTCCATGAGGTCTTCTCTTCCTGAAATGGAGCTAATGCTGTTCTTCCGCTCTCGCATGGACGTTTGCAGTGAGTTTGGCGTCTGTCTGTAACTTTCCAGATCTGGGTCGTCAAGTTCCATGGAACTGGTGGAAAGGTTTCTTCGGACAGAGAAAGACCTGTCAAAATCCACTGGGGAGAAAGAACTACTAGGACTTGTTCCTGAGAGTCCAAGTCTATCGAAATCATCGGAAAGATATGGGGAAGAAGGTGCCAAAAGCATCTTTTTAGCAATTCGAGGGCTTGCAGGAACACTAAGAGTTGAACTGACGTAGGGATTATTCCCAGAGACAGAGTTGGCATGTGGTGAAACCCCTGAGCTGCAAGAAGAAAAATTCAGGTAATTATCAGCATCTAAAGCATTCTGAGGTAGATCTTTTTCTCCGATTTTTTTCCTTTTAGTATTACCCAGAGAGCTTCTGGGAGGCAAACTTAATGGCACCAGCTGGCTTTCTGTTGATTTATAAAGTCTGGGTAGGGAACGACTGTACATTCCCATATGACTTAGAGATCCACCAGAGTATTTCCTAGGCCGTGAACCCAGAGTGTCCATCACCACATCCTTGTGCTTAACTGGTTTTATGTGAAGGGCCAGGCTGTCTTCAATATTCATCCTCCTGCCCTGCTTTGGGCTAGAAGGCATGCTGGCCGCCCCCGAATTGCTAGCAGGTGAAAGCATCAGTTCGTTCCCCGAGCTTCCATTCCACATTGTCAGAAGAGAGCCCGAGATCTTCTTTGTCTCCAGCATTCCTGGGAAGTAGACGTTGTCATACGATTTGTTTTTCTGACTGTACTTTGAGTAGTGAAACTTATCCATGTGTCCAAGGGATTTTTCATTTTCTCTGCCGGTATGAATATCAAAGTCTGTCCTTCCTAAACTGTACCCGCTGAGGGATGGAGACGTGCCTGATACAGAACCCAAATGCTTTACAGAGGTGCTTTTATCTGGAAGATATGGGCTTTCACAGGGGAACTGCTTGCCTCCTTGAATTTTGGTAATAGAGTGTGTATTTTTAACACTGGAGGAAGGATTAGGTTTAACTGGCATAGGTTGTGAAAGGGTTAAATACGAGCCAGCATAGTCCCCGTTTGTTTTAAATTTGAGACTTGATGAATATTTCTTCGGGTTGAGGTTTTCCATAATATCCTGGAGGCCATTTTCAAGGGAATTTGCCACAGAACCCTTTCCCAAACTAGCATTTTGTAATTCCATCTGGTTTTGTGTGTGGCTATACTCTGCCATAATCTTACTGGAATCTGTAAGGAAGAGAAAACAAGAAAAAAAAGTTTTTAGCAAGTAAGCAGCCTCTTGCATGTGCATGCCTGCACATTAACTTGAAAAGAACATATTTTGTAATAATTACTGTGCTTGTAATAAATGTGGGTAGAGGGATATCGCCAAATTCATCCTACAAATCAGCAACACAGTTGGAAAGAGGCTAGACCCTTTCTTTGGTGTCCTATCCATTGCATGATTCTATGGCTCAGCCTTTATAATCCTGAGCCTCCTAAGATGTCCATGAAGTAAGGAAGCATTAGTGTCCTGATGTTTTACAGCTGAGGAACTGAGGTGCAGGGAGAAGATGCAAAGCAGACAGCAAGGTAAGGAACTGAGCGCAGGTCTCCCAGGGCTCAGGATACAGAACATAGGATACTGCTCTGGACCACCTCTTCTTTTAACCTGTGCAGCTAGTGCATCCAAGCCCCAGTACACTAAATGAGCTCAATTCAAATTTGTCACCTTTCTGCTTACTCTGTGAATTGTCATGCAAAGCTTCATGGAAAAGTACAAAACGGAGGCCCTTTTTTCAAGGTGTTTCAGCTCAGTGCTCTTAAAATACAAAGCTGTAACTACATCTGCAAAGGGCACTTTAGTGAAAAGATAGTCTTAAGAAGTATAATGCTAAGCTCCATGACTTCATTCAAAACAACAACAAAAACACATGACCATTAAAGACACTGACGGGGTTTAAGGTTCCAGGTCCCGACGCTTGTTCAGAATTATCATTTATATTCTGGAAGAGGACACCGACCGAAAAAGCCTTTGCTGTGGTGGATGTTACTGTTCAACAACGTGTCAAGCTCCAGCCTACAGTTCTGAGCCCCAGTTTGCCGAAAGCAACGAAAGAAATTCAGCTCCTGACAGTGTCAGTCACTGCCAGAGATAAACAGGACCCCCAGCAGGCCACACTTAGACCTCAGCTGATGTAGAAATGGCACCATTAACATTTACAGCAGCTCCTTGGATGTGCTAGGCTGTGCTTTGAGTTAATAAAGCACTCTTCAGTGTCAGTTCCTGCAGTGCCAGTGAGTATTGCTTCTGAAAATAAGGGTAATTTCTGGGATTTACTCTTGACTCAGTCACATTTCACCTGTGACTTCAGCCACCTCATGAGAAACCTAATTTCAGCTTGTCACTCGGCAGGAAAACCTAACATCCAAATGTGTTAAGTGCCTTTAAAATCCTTAGCGGCAATACTTTAATCCTCTTCCAAGTACCACTTCAGACAATTATATGAACTTAGACACAAAATGGATTCCCACCCCCCACCAGAGCTTATACGATCTGGTTTCATCGAGGACCGCTAAGTTCAGCTATCTAGTCAAAGGTGGCAATACATTCTTTGAGCAGGTCCTCATTTCTGGGACCTTCCTTGCTAACAAGGCAAAAAACCCTGGAATTCATTACTGTCCAGGGCATCATTCAATAGACCTCTGTTGCACAGGCTTCCTCCACGCAAACTGTGGTAAGTCTAAGTGCATAACAAGACATTCTCCTCAATTCTTAAGGAACAAACCCATAAGTTTAAGAACAAAGGTAACCATCATTAATTATGTAATTGAATAGGCAGAAGATAAATAGGAGGCAGCATCGGGGGGAGGGGGAGACCAAAAAAAAAAAAAAAGAAAAAAGAAAAAACCAAACCCCACCAAAACCCAAACACCGTCTTGAGCATAGTGGACCTGGCTAAGCATGTGTTAAACACAAGCTCTGGTAGTCTCCAAAAACATTAACTTGCAGCTTCAAAACCAAGCCTCAGGTTTACTACTACACAGAATTTAATATTTTTATTCTGACTGATTTTTTTTCCTGTAGTTTTAACATGTTTGTTATAATGATACAACTAAGTTGCCTTTGAACCAGTAAGTTCACAGAACTCTGTCAGACCATCACCACTGAGCAGTGAAACTGCAGTTTCTTATAATTTGACATTTTTCTTGACATTTTTTAGCTATTTTTCACAATTTTTGATCAACAGCAATGATGAAGTCCAAATGAACAAAAGCAGGAACGTGACACACGTTCAACAGAACTCTTGTCGGGACAAGACAAAATCATCTGGAAAAGATCAAGCATTCATCATATTAGTGGTGTTATAAGGAAGAAGAACAAGATTTAAAAGTTATTTAAGAGCACAGATATAAAGCACAATGTGTACGCCTTGTATATGTAACTTTCCATTGTGGAACGGAACCTTATTTCCATCCTCGTCTCTCCTTCTCCTTCCCTCTTCCAAACCTCTCTTAAAATTGAAAGCTAATCTCATATCAAAATTGCACCATCCAAATCATAACTTGAATACAGCTGAAGTTCAAATGTTTTTGCATAAATTCCACTGGCTCCCATACAAACAGCTTAGCAGACACATTAATGGGACATTAATAATTGCTTATTACTCCCTTGTAACACCAGCAGGGCACATGTAATCCTACAAAGACTGGATGCTTTTGCCAAAAAACAAGTTAGCTCACGGAAACTTTCAGGCCTGTTCACCACAGCAATGAAGCGTTCATTGTACTTGAAATCCAAGCAAGTACAGTAAGAGTAAGAAAAGGTCACGATACCTTCATGTAGCCACTCGGATTCAACTTTTCTCTACCATACCTTATGCCAGTTCTGCGTTTTTGGTTCCAGCACCACAGTGCCCGCAATCATACGGTTAAATCCCAACTGGACGACAGCACGTGTTTAGCTGAACCATAGCTGCTTCCCACAAACCAGATCGTGTTTGTTTTGTTTATTTTTAGGGTAATGTTTGGGATGAGACTTTACAAATGTGCCAGGATGCATTACACATCCTGGCTGACGCTGCCTTCACATGCAGCTATAGGGACTGAGGCTGGGAGCTCCGGCACGTGGCGTGTCCTAAACCCATCCTGCATCCAGGTCAGCCCCAGCTTTCGCTTAGTAAGGCTCCTCTGTTTAGCAAAGTATTTGCTGCCTGGAGCTATACAGAAGGAAATTCTTCCATTTTTTTTAATTTTCTTTCTTTTCGCCTCATTCCTTTTCTTCCATTCCGGAGTTGTTTAGCTGGGGGTCACCGATAGGCATTAAACTGATGGGGGAGGGTTGGCTGTCTGCAGCATATCCAGCTGTGGCCTTATTTTGGCTGGTAAATGGAGTTAGACACAGAATAAGAACAAAGCGCTGATCTTATCTATGTGTCAGGAGAATTAAAGGACCAAAATCAATAACAAATTCTAGAAGATCTCAGTACATTTACAAACAAACTTCATTTTTATTAATTGATTACCTGATCCAACATTCTGAAAGGAGGAGAGGTTACTTCTGTTTGGCATCATATTCGTCTTCCACAGGATGGTTAACACAACGCTAATTTGAGTGAACCAGATAAATTTTGACCTGCAAATAAAGTAACAAAAGAAAAAAATGTTGTGTTAAGAAGTGTATTCTGAGAATATTTTTTAAGTGTATAGTATAGAGCATAATTGGGTTTTCTTATGGTAAAATTTCCAGAGACAACTCAAACAGAAATACGTTAAAAGATATTTGGAAAGAACACTCCATGTTTAATGTGGAGACTATGGAAAAAAAACTGTTTGCAGTTGTTTTATAAGCTTAAAAGTCCATATAATTTGATTTGATAATCAGCTATTATCTAAGATCTTGACTCTGTGCAGGCAGTTACTAGTCACAGCTCCCGAGTTTTGTCTGTGATCCTGTGGCTTGCTTAAGAAATCATTGCGAGGTTGGACTTTTCTGCTGAAGATTTTATTTTTGAAAGCCCATAGCCCAATTTCAGCCCACACAACACCAGCATCCTGCAATCAGAAAGAAACCTATGCAACAACAGGTATGCGATCCAAAACACAGAAACTGCTTTGGCATGCAACGATTTCCGAGGTTCCAAAGAAGCCAGACCAGGAATGCAGAGATTCTTTAAAGTTTATTAAAAAAAAAATAATAATTTATATGGCTACAAGAGAGACTTGGCTTAAAAGAAAAGTGAAAGTTAAATCCCAGCCACTAAAGACTAAAATTAAATCTAAATCCAAATAGAAGATCTCTAGTGAGCTTCCCTATTAAAAGATTTTTTTTTTTTATACACACATGTTTGTAAAAGGTTGACAAAAAAGCTTTAAAAAAAATCGCATCGAGTGACAAAATTAATGGTGACCATCTGTAGGTCCTCTGGGCTTTAACTCTGGACAAGCAAATAGAAACGCGGCAGAAAAACAAGTGAAGAATGGAGACAGATGTCTGGGCTGTCTAGAGACGAGTCACCTATTTAATTAACCGCAGTCGTCACAGCCGCAACCGTTTCAGGTCTCTGTTGCACAGACTTTTCGCGCCATGCTTTGTCACACTCTTCTTCTGGGAGGACAGCCCTGGGCGAAGGGAGCTGACTGCTAATCCCTGCAGAGGGACGCTCCTTCACCATGACCTCTGGCCTCTCCCTCACCCACGGGGGGCCAGGTCCTGTCCCTCCGCCCTGCTCCCCCAGGAATCCCCCTGCCCTGGTCTCACTTCGCAGTGCCTTTTCTTCCTCTGCAGAGGTCATGTTTCACCCCTAAGGAGAGAGTTTCCACCCCATCGGGCACCTCTCCCCCCCTCACAGTGAGAGGTGGGCTTCACCCTGACAGCCTCCTCCAAGAGCACGCAATCTACCATTCCCCAAAAACGGTGCTGCCCTCCAAGGGGCCAGGGTGAGGAAGGAGACCCTCAGAGCGCCGTACGTACCTCCTAGGGGGGACTCACCCACCCCACCCGCCCTCTCCAGCACCACAGGAGTGGAGTTCTCCAGAGCAGATGGTGGGAAACAGCCTGGACAGCAGATAGCTTTTCAACCCCAGTTTCATGCTCAACAGGTTATTTTGTGGACATAAAACATTCACTGTCCTTTTCACCTTACTGGGTCTTCCACCCCATGGAGAGACTCCTTCCCTAATTCCTTCCAGCTTGCCTCTCATCCTCCAAACTCGAAACCTGTGTAGCATCCCAGGTGCCTTCCTTGCCAGGAGTGGGGCTGGGGGGCTGCCTGCGGACCCCCCGGCAGGGCTGCGGCCAACAGGCACCTCATCCCCGCAAGAGTTAACAGCGGCTCTCCCGCTTGTCGAACTGGCTCTCTGCCTTTTGCCTGCCTACGGAACACGAAGGACTGGGACAGAAATCCTGTTAAAACGGCCACTATGTTGCCGTCTTGGCATATCGCTTGTGTAATCTCTATTAAAAATACTGTACTTCAAGCCCAGAGCTCCCCAGAAAAGAACGAAGAATTTAACTTTTCGGGACATGTTCAGCTTGACACAGAAAACTAGTGACTCTCAACATTTCAGACTGTTCTGTAACAAAAGTATAATTTTATCATCAAACAGAAAACTAAAATAGGGACAACTTGGAATTAAAAGACAGAAGGAAGGGTTCCTTTGAAACAAAGGAAAAGGTATAATTGGATTTCCTGTGTCTCTAACATTGCTGCTTTATGGTTAAAATCATTGGTAAGATCACCAAAAAACCCATCCTTTCTATCTCATAAGATGATGGCTACCACTTAATCAATGTGACAAACATTAAGGAGAGAAGAGCTGAGAGGGAAGGGTTTCTATGTAATTGAAAATTCAATCTTCAGTCCAGCTTGGTGAATACCTGGATTTGCTAATAGCCAAAAGGAAAAATGTCTTTAAGATGGTTTCAGTTCATGTTTGAGAACTCATTACACGTCTCGGACAATGAGAGATCAGAGAAGTCGTCACCTAGCAATAATTGGATTTTGGGGGGGGAAGAACTTTCTAAAACTCTCCACTGTGACCATAAACAAGAAACAATTAATGAATTAATGAGCTAAGCAAATGAACAGCTCAAAATCCACAGTTTATCTGCTCTGATGAAATCATATTCTTTCAGATGAGGGTTATGCAGGGCCTCATCCAACAACCAGCAAGGCTGACTCTCGTTACAGAGCACATGCCACACTCTGTCTCGGCTGGAACGAAGCAAAATGCTTTCATCTGGGATTTATAAAGTCATCTGAAGTGAATGTATACAGCATTACCAATCATGTTTCATCTCTACAGTGCCCA
Organism: Haliaeetus leucocephalus; assembly: GCF_000737465.1. Classification (NCBI taxonomy): domain Eukaryota; kingdom Metazoa; phylum Chordata; class Aves; order Accipitriformes; family Accipitridae; genus Haliaeetus; species Haliaeetus leucocephalus. The sequence goes on from NW_010972664.1 coordinate 12,254,419, forward strand.
GGCCAAATTAAGTTTTGTTTCACTAACAACCAGAAGAAACAGTGATTCACGACTCAAACAGGCGGCGAGTCAAACAAAGGATTCCGGTTTTAAGATATTATAACACAGGGTGGCTTAACAGCAAAACCTCCTTTCCCTTGGCGTAGGAGCCTAGAGCTACAGCTCAGCCATGCTGCAGGTCCAGCTCTACCCAGTGTTCAGGCCATAGATTTAGGGTCACGTTTTCTCAGCACATAGTTTCTTGCCCCTTCCTTTACTTCTGCCTGGGCTGATACCCACCTCCCTTTAGCAGAGTCTGCTGTGGCACCCACTTTGCTCTTACATTACCAACCAAGTGGGTTGCAGTGCCTCAGGCATTGCTAAAGTGCTCCTTTGGCTGAAAATAAACAGTCAATTTTAAAGAAAGCTATCAAATTTGGCCATCTCTCCTTTAAGGCTTTTCTGCTCTTCATTGTTTCTTCATTTTCAGTTTCTCACAAAACATTACCAGTGGCTCCTGCCAGCTCCTGTCCCCTCTCCTGTCCCTGACACTCCTCTTCAGAAACTCTAGCAGTGTACAGCAACCCATGGAAAACAGATGAAACGCCAAGGGATGAAGAGTGAGGACAAAAACCCATCACTGCCACCATCCACACAACACCATTACACTTTAGTTTGTTCTGAAACAAGAAGGTTTTCAAATGATTAGGGTCTGTTTCAACCGTTCCAATAAAACGCACACTGTTTTGGAAACAAGAAAACCTCTTAAATGTTGACACCCTGAACAAAATTTGGTGAATGACTGCTGATGGCTTTGGTGCCTGGAGATTTAACTTTCCCACGGTTTAGCACACCTACGTGCATAAATGGACTGCTCCATTACCAAGTTGGTTTACCTTTTTCCTGCATAATCAGAGGACAATGTACTTGCTCCTGATTAAATCAAGCCTGGTTTTTTTCCCCAACTTACTTTGCTTATTTACAAACAGAAGTCTTGATAGGCTCAAACTGATGGGAAAGTAAAACTCACCAGGATCTATAGTTTACCTCCAAAAGCAGTTAAGTGTAAATCCATCTTTCCCCAACCCCTTAAAGCCTACTGTTAAACCAAAACAATATATTCACAGAAAGGCACCTGCATAATTTGGTGGAGATTCTGTACCCATAAACCAGTGAATGGACACATCCTTAAGAGAAAGCACAGCCAGCTCGGCCAAAAACTGGGCAACTCCGCAAGGCTGTTATCTAAAGGTCGCCTTAAACATCCTTCTTCATTTCCTCCTCCTCCTCCCCCACAACACAATATACTAGACCCTAATCTACAGCTAATTTCCTGCCAGCACAGCCCTGAAATCTGCTCATTCCCTGGCTTTTCATGATATAGGTCCTGCAATACACTGTTCCCCGCAGTGCAAGTGAGCATAAGGTCTGGTTACAGGCATAGGGTGTTTTAGCTCCCAAAGCTCACAGCTTGGCACCTTCACCAACACTAAAGAAATTAAAAATCAAATATCTGTGAATCAGATTTAACTAAGTCACTCCCTTGTAATCCTGCAGGTTTCCGATGTGGAAAAGGGAGCGGCAGAGGAAGTCGCTCTTACAGCTTATCTCTTCCTCTGAGAAATTATCGTGTTGGATATTGGAGAAGGAGCAGAAAAAGGGCAATGCAACAACAACAGAAAACACCCTAAATAACTTAATTCCCTTCATAAACCACATCTATTTTACTGGAATAACTACCCCAAATACTCAAAAAATTGCACCTAAATATGACATTTTAAATTATTCTGTCCTACTATATAAACATGATTCTCTCCTACTTGATAAGGATCGATGTTGTAGGCACTGTCACATCAACTGCTCTTTCTAGTAGGTGGATGTAATCATTTTAATCAGGTCATGACAACTGACAATTTTAAATGCACATCAAAATGAAAACATTCATTACCATGTAAATACCACAGTTTGGTGAGTACAAATTGAGATTTAATCCATTGACATGAGACGCTGACTGCTGAGTGTGTCCAAACAAAAGTGACAGTGAAAATGTTGAAACTTTATGACTTTTGTGCCATAATAGCTACTCTTACCTGAAATTGAAACTGATTTCAACTTCAATGAATCTAATCTCATTCCTATGCATTTGGTAGCACAGGAGAGTAGACCACCTACTCAAACCGCATTATTTTAGTAGACATCACTGCTGCCTCCTTATTTTGCAGTCACACAAACCACCGTTTCATCTTGACAAGTTCACTGAGAAAAGTTGAGGTGAGAAGGAGAGTTAATTCTTTTCTGCCCAAACAAAAGCCACCAACAGATAGAAATGTATTAGAAGAGATTTCTGTTAAAACAATGAACTCCTTTCTTCATGCAGAAAACCAGGGATGGCATGGGACAACCAACCTCAAGTCATACTCCTCTTCTCTATCTTGGTACCCTTCTGGCAGTTAAGCTTAAAAGTCGGTTATCTGACCCAATGACTGATTCATCCCACGTCAGTAATGACGAGCTCACCGGTATTATTCTGACACTATTTCTTTAACTCCTTTCCTATTGAAAATTTGAGCATGCTCAAAAGATTTGCAAATCGAGACTTAAAAAATTCACACTGACACGGCAAACAGAAAGCTCTGCTGGTAGCTGGTGGACTGTGATTGCTTATATCTCATTGTCCAGACTAACAAAACCCAAAACAAACACCACAGCTGATGTAGTAATAAATGTACATAAATATTCTAGACCAATATAATTCTCACTCCTGAAGCCCAGAAAATGCAGACTTTATTCATCTAAAATTGAAGGAAGGCGGCTGAGTGAAAAACAATTATGAATCCAAATTCATACTGTACAGGAGCAGAAATTCTCACTGTACGAGAGCAGAAAGACCCTAAAGAAAAGTTTCTCCTTTCCCATCCTACCTGACATGATAAACTTGCCTCTAGGATGCCCCTAACAAATTCAATGAGAACTTGCCATACACAGCAGGTAGGTAAGTCCCCCAAAATCTAAGCAGCTAGAAAAACTAATCAGAACAGCTTCAAAGATCATCTACCCCCCCCTTTTTTTTTTTTGCTTTCTTGGATGTCCTTACCATTTTTTTCCCCGTCTATTGCATTTTCCCACTCTCTCATGATCTGCTTTCCTCTGTGCTGATTTCTTTCACTGCCACTTTGTGCCTGTCACTTCCTTTCGTTAATCAGTTCCCTCCAGTGCCCACTTAATCTGACAGTTTCTGTCTCTCTTATTTCATTTGTCCATTTCTCCTCAATTTGCCTCCTTCCTGAGATGCTTGCCCCATATTTCCAAACGTCCCTTCTAGCTCTTTAACGCTTCTTCATTTTCCAGCACTCTCAGGGCAGCGAGCATGCCCCCAGACTAAATGCTTCTCATCACACTTGCTTGGCAAACCACATCGTGACAGCGACAGCTCAAGTGGCGTCCGCCGCGGCTGCTGTGCTACCAAGCCATGGGTCTGCCTGCACAAATACAGGGCAGCCTTTACCTGCAAGTCCCAGGACTGCGTTCCCTCAGGCGAGGAATACAGGTACTATACCTGCAGTTACACCATTTAATATAATTAAGGAAGTTAATTAAAATGGTTCCCTTAAAAACCGATCCCACCTGCATGAGATTTGAGTAAGAAAAAACAAGCCTGGTCACATTTATAGAGTTCATTCCTATATTGCAGTCTCTGGAGGACCTTCTACAGGGGAAAACTCCCCTTGGATTTCCCTGGCATCTTGGATATGCCCCACTGGTCTAAAACAAAGCCTAAATGAACAGCATCTGCTCTGAACACACAAAACAGGGCATCGTCTTGTATCTGTTTAGTTGATTCAATGGGAAGCACTGTTTGCTATACTAGCAGTTACTACACATCAGAATTAACTGTTTAACAACTGAAAATGGAGAGAATACACTCTGCGTGCAGCGAACACAGCATTAATTCCTTCATAAACAATCATCAGCACTTCCCCCCACCCCACCCACTTCCATTATTTAAGCTTTTCTCTGGATCTTCAAGTGGAAAAAGACAGACAAAATCTTCCCATCCAAACCCCTTTAGTCTGTCTGATCCAACTCCAGCCTCAAGGTGGACCTGCAATCTTTACTTCACCCATCCTCTGCTTCCTATCTAAAAACAAAATACTCCAAATTTTTCATGACGGACTTTGTTCCTTCCCAACAAGGGTCAACTGGTGTCTTTGCATACTTGCAAGGAGCTGGTTGCTAATTGTATCTGATAAGCATAGACAGAAACTGATATGGAAAAAAATGGAAAAAATGACTACTCTTCCTGTCCTACTTGCTGCCAAAGATTTCCATTCCCTCAGTAAAAACATGGACACACAAAAGAGTCAATTACACATTTGTCAAAATGGAAGGGAAATAAATTTCTGGTGTGGAAAAGGAACTGTGTAACATGAAGAAAAATGGTACAATTGGCTCTGGAAAGGATACGGTCTTACTATCTGACTGCCCTAAAAGTATCTCTTTCTCTGTTCCCCTCTTAGTTCAGCCTACCCCTCCGCTTGACAGCAAAGGTAGGCACTCTTCCATTTCCTGATTACTTCATCTCCTTTCTCTCCTACATCGCTTCCTTCTGCTGAGGGAAAGCAAGCCCATCCTCGTCCTTTGCGATTCCATTTGGCACTACCATGCCTTACCTCCTCCCATTTCTCTTTCTTTCCCATGTTAATACCTTATCTTTGGGGACCTCATCTATGAGAATGCAGAGAAAGGAAAAATTGAGAAGTTCACCAAATGTGAGAACTTGCAAAACCGCCTCTCTCGTCTCCCTCTTCCCCCAAAGGAGAGGGAACGTGCGGCACAAAGATGAAGTATTCACCGTGTTGTGACTGGCAACACGTCCACCCAGCTGCCCTGGAGATGCAGACGCGCAGGATTCGGGCACGTGCAGAGTCAAGGCGGGTAGACAAGATGACACATTGACAAGACGAGCATTTGGGGGAGAAGGAACCGGTGACAAAAGCCATGTGTTTAAGATCACACAAGCGCTCAGCGGCAGGAGCAGAAAGCCCATCTCTTGAGCCTTTATGTAAGCACAGCCGGTCTGTTTACACTTCTGCACATGGGGAAATTCCTCCGGCAGCTTTGGGGCAGGAGGAGAAGGAGCGGGGACTGTTGGTTTCCAGCCCGTTCCTCCTATTGCTGGCGGGCAGCAGGTAGCTTTCCGAACCGGGCTCTGCGCTCCAAGCCGAATTCACCGCTCCGGCCGTCCCCGGAGCACACCCCGGCCCCGGCTCCACGGGGTGGGGGGGGACTTAGGAGCTCCGAATCCGTCAAGGGAGCCCCAGCCCCAGCCCCTCGATTCCCGCAAGCCAATCAGACGTAATGCCGGATCCCTGTCGCTGAACTCCGGCGATGCCGAGGCGGCATCCATCACCAGCGCAGCCCCGGGAGAAACCCATCCCCGCTGGGCACGGCAGCCTTCGCACAGCCGCAGGAGGCTTTAAAAGCCACCAGCCTAACAAAGAAGCGCGGACAAAGAGCCCCGTCCTGCGTCTTCCCTTCCACCAGGTAGATCCCCGCCGATGGAAAACCAAGCCAAGCCAAGCCCCGCCGTTCCTCCCTTGCCTCCCCGGCCCACGGACGCGCGGGGACGGACGCCCCCGCCGCCCCCCCGGCGCCGGCCGGGGCAGAGGCTTTGTTCGCCGGCGGGGACGCGACAGCGCCCGCCAGCACCGGGGGGAAACACCCGGACAAAGAGGGAGAGGCGGCCGGCGCCGAAGGGGGCGCGGGGGGACCCCCGTCCCTTTTAGCTGCAGGGTCTCCGCCGAGCCGGGCGGCAAGGGGGGGTGAGACCCCGCCGCCCCCACCCGTCAGAAACGCGAGTGGGCCGGGAGCGTGGGGCGTGTGCTGGCACAAACTCCCCCAAAAGTACCCCAAAACCGGGGACAGCCGCGCGC
>NW_010972664.1:12260722-12341598 GCF_000737465.1 Haliaeetus leucocephalus
AGGCACGGAGATACCCGTGGCGTGGGGCTGGGAGTGGGGGGGGCTCGGCCGACGAGGCGGCGGGGTCTTGCCGGGGCCGCCCCGGGGGACAGCCGGCGGAGGGGCCGCCGCGGGCTCTTCCCGATCCCTAAAGACCAGGCGCGAGGCATTTTCCTGCCCGCGAGATTAGCTGAGGAAACAGGGCGGCTCTGGGAGGGCGCCGGCCCGGTTTTCCTTGCCGGGGGCTGGGGGTGCCTTCACCTGCGCCCCCCCCCCTCCTCCTCCTCCTCCCCGGGGGAGCCGTGCTGGAGAGGGGGCTGCCCTCCGCCCTCCCCACTCCTGAGGGGAGCCCGGTTGCCTCCGTGTCCTGTCAGGGCATCCCCGCCGCTCGCCCCAGCCCGGGGGTCACACCCTGCTCTTACCTGAAGAAAATGCACACCTGCGTATACCTGTGTGTACATCTATACGCACACAGGACCCCCAAAAGACACCCCCACCCAGGCCCCACACATCAGCCAAGGGTGGACGCAGGCGGCAGCTGCCACCACCACCGGCAGGTCGCCGTCCCAAAGCGGGGAGCAGGGCGGCGAGGCCGGCTGGGCCTCAGCGGCCGGGCTTTCCAAAAAGGCAAGCGGACGAACCAACACCCGCTCGGCAAAGCGTGCTTGGCGAGGGGCTGGGGGGCACCGACCCGCACCCCTTCAGCGGTTCCCCCTCAGGAGGCTGCTCGGAGACCGAGGCGGCGAGGCTAACCGCTGGGTTGCAGCCGTTACGGAGGAAAACAAAAAGGGCGAAGAGCCTCCAGGGAGACGTCGTCCCGCTCCCGGGATCGGTGGGTGCTGGGAGCCCGGGGCGCGTAACCAACCTTCGCCTTCCGAGGGCACGTATAGTGTCAGCCTGGTAAGGAAACCTCCAGCGATGAGAGATGCGAGCCAGCCTGCAGGACTGTGCTCAGGGCAGAGAGCCAGGGTATCCTGCGTAGCGATCTTGTTTCGTGCTGTGTGGCCTCGTCACTCTACCTTTCCCCGTTCGTTTCCCAAAGAGGAAATTCGGGGATCGCAGCACGTACCTGCTGTGCAGGGGTCCCGCGGGACGAGTCGAAGCTCACAGGCGCTCGGCAGATGTAAACCGCTACCGTGATCGCTGACTGTTCCCATCTGCCGTGGGGAATCGGGGTTCGTTGTGATCCGGGTCCTGCCTTGCGTATTCCAGGGGATATTTTACTTGGCTAAAACTGTGACTTTACCACAATATAAACTTTGTAATAACTCATTAAAATCTGGAATCTGTATAGTAACACCCACAGTACCAGCGGATATTAAAAACTAAAAAGAAATGTCCTTGGCTGACAAGCTTTTGAGACTAATTACTCTAACAGGCCAGAACCTAGACGAGCTCTTCTTCTGTGATGCCTCCACAAACATCGGAGTGCTTCATTTGCTGCTAGTGTTGAACCTGGCTCTTCTGTTTTGTTCACTGAACAAGCAAGAAGGAGTACATGCGGTTAAAAAAATAAAGGCATATACGTGTAAGGAATGCAGAGTTAAGGACACGCTCGCAGCTGGAAGAGGCTGGAAGAGGCGAGGATGACTTTTAACCCTGCCGGAGCCAGAGCCAAAAGCAGCCAGCCTTCCCCCTCATCTCATGTGATCTTCCTTTTCCTTTTAAGTGGGAAAACTCTAAGTAATAGTCTGCAAAAATCTCCCTAGGGAAAACAATGCCTAATAGTACAGAAAGGAGTAAGTCTGCACTTGCGGTTAAACTGTTACTCTGAAGGATTTTCGATACGCTGGCTGAAATGTTCCTTTAGTTAGTTCCTACACAGTAGGTGAGGTGGCAGCAAAGCTGGGTCAGACAGAGCCTGTGTTTCCCCTCATACATGTATGCTGGGAAAATTTTATCTGAGACAGTGTCATCTGTTTCTTGGCAGCAAAGGAGAGAAAAATAAGGAATAAAGCTTATTTCTAAAATAACAAGAGGTACTCAAAACGAGCCATAGCTGAGGCCCTAAAATAACTTGGTAAGTTGGAATGTCTAACAGGCAAGAGTCTGGCAATTTAAAACAAACAAAAAAATACTCTCTTGGACATTTTATGAGTAGGAAATACTTGAAAATTAGCAAACAAGTGAAACTCCAAAAACTAAAGAGCTGAAAAGTCTTGTTGGAACAAAAGCAACAATATTACTATTCAAGAAAGTCAGGAAAAAGGGTATGGAAACTTGCACAAGAGCTACAAGTTGTAGATGGGTTCAACAGTCTACCTAGCTAGCTTTAACTGTTTTTATGGCAGTTGCACAGCTACATCAAGTGTACTGCATATCATAGAGGCTTTTAAAAGTCTCCACCCCTGAGTATGCAAGCATGCCCAATAAAAGTTTAGTTTCCATGGTAATTCATGTAAGTAGAAATCAAATGTTGGAATGTTTGCAAAAAGTATGCTCTAATCAGGAGCATTGAAAACGGTAATAAAATACTTCAGTGCCATGCTTCTGTAACAGGGAAGGAGAGATCACTTCAGCCACATCAGAACTGAAGTCACCTCTGCGCAGACACCCGCAATCGCAACCTCTGCATTACCTGGTCCCTTACCTTTACAGATTTTATCCACATCAGGTGTGGACATGACTGCATTTCTGTCAAATGAACCAGAGCCCACAGCTGGGAGTTGGTTCAGGCTTTATGCTACCTGCAGGATGAGTGACAATACCCAGCCTGACAAAATCAGTTGAGATAAAGCTACCCATTGATGACTGGGTGTAGTTACACCCAATCTTTTCTTTGGTGGCAAAACTGGTCTGGTTTCTTCCCTTTCCTGCCTTAATTATTCATTTGGGTTCCCAACCTATAGTTTGTGACCTTCTTTGGTGGGCTGACGCAGTTTTTTGTGAAAACCAGATCAAGAAAATGATCCAGGTGAAACCTCTTCCTTCCCTGCACCTCTCCCACCTCTGAAAAAGGTCCAACTAGTACTTGCGTTAGAGCGATTGATGAGAAGAGGAACAACATAGATCTAAGCAGCTGTGCTTGAGGCTGAGCCTCTGTTTCTTGAACCAGCATCACCAATACACCAATGGATTATTAAATTGCACCCTTTTTGAACAAACATGTCACAACAAATGAAGTCGTAAGCATCCACTGCTTTCCAGCATGTAACCAGAGCGTTTTGAACCACTGCCTCAGTGAAGAAACCCAGCTGTTGCTTGCCATTGCAGAACAAAACTACACAATTGTTTATAGCTTGAAAATAATAACAATGGTCACAACCAGAACTTCTGGTGAAACTTCAAAGCAAGCAGTGATTCTTCTGTTTTAACTTCCTCAAAGACGTTTTGAGGCAGTGTAGCAGGCTGGATTCTAGGTACTGAAAGAAACTTGATTTTTAAGGCTCCTTGGGAATGTCTGCAAAATAAAAAGGTAACCTGGAGCATGACTGCATTCATCAGTACCATTCCGGTGAAAAAATCACGCCCAATAGTTACACTGGTCATCCAAGTTAAAAATCTAAAAATATTTTAATGCAGCACACAGTAGAGAGGCATATCAAACAATAATAAAATAACGTAAGCTGAGGTTCCACCATGGAGTGTTCTTGTGACTTGGGCTGAAACTTTCTTAAATTGTCACACGAGAGCCATCAAGAAGAAACTGCCTGGGGAAAATAAGTTACATGAGTAATCAAATCTCATGCTCCAGGGCACAAGTCAATTGCTGGAAGGGTCAAGAAAGGAATTTCCTCACTCTCTTCCTTTGCACAGTTGTACACAATTAACTAAGTTGTAATTGCAAGGCAAGAAAGCGGTTAGGTTTTGCATTCCTCTGAATCACCAAGTGCTGGCTGCTTTTGCAGCTGAATTCAGAGCTTAAGGGACAGGTCTGGCAGATGGGTTTTGTTGCACTTCTGTAAGGCTTTGCCTAGATTTGCAGCGCAGTTGTGAGCTCTGCTCTTCCTTTGATGCTGACTGCCTAGCTCAGAGTATGGCTGTATTGCAGAGCTACCATTAAAGTGAGGAGACGACTAATTTAGGCTAGTCTTCCGTTAATAATAAGTAGTTACCTTAAAAATGTCTCTATCAATAAATTGTGCAACTCATAATGACTCATTTAAGTAGTAGCAATGTTGTAACCCTAATGGCCTAAAGATACAAACAAGACAAGATTTGTTGGAAAGGTAACCATTTTTATTAAAGCAACTAGACCATTTAGTGCAATAAAAGATCATTCTTTTTCGTCTTTAAATAGAACATTTTAGTAATCAAAAGGATTTTTCTAACACAGGCCAGACATTACTCTGCTTCAAATCACAAGAGCACTACCCTGTTAGCTTGTGTATGGCTATCTGTCTTTGCAGCTGATTAATTGCTTCCCTTTGCTAGAATCAGCATGCTTCTCTAAATGGGAGTGGCTTAGGGCTTAATTAGCCAACTCTGATACTGCAGCTAAGCTCACTATGGTGTCACTGAAGTTGTTCTGTACACAAGTACATTTCTGATATATGGTCTGTGAGCAAACGTGTTGAAAACTGCAAGCACTAGGTCTACAGGCAAAACCTTGGTCCGTGCTCCTCATAGATGTTAAGTCAGTAGGCAAATGGTTGGCAGAAGACATGGTGCAAATGCCATAGCTACACTGGTTTACAATTATAGTCACAGATTAAGGCAGCTAATCATTTTGTACTCACTGGTTGGATACAAGGCTATCTTCGCCCTACAATTGCCCCTTCTGACTTATCTTTTTCCCAGCAAGCAATAAGCTGATTCATAAGTTCCCATACGCATCTTAGTTTGGGGCCTTATGATTTGCCTCTGATGTCGAGCCAGGGAAGTTTTCTGTTCCCCTTTGGTCTCTATCCTTATTTATCAAATCTGGATGCAGAAATCTTTTACATATCTAACTATGTGGTGGGTCATGTCAGTGAATTAGTACTTTCTTTAGTAGGAAATTAAAAGAAATTTAAAAGCATTTAAGCCACTTGTCCAAGGTTACACAGGAAATCTCAGTGGGAGCAAGGTGTGGAACGCAAGAACCCAAGATACTACTTTAATTTCACAGTTAATCTGTGTAAACATAGATCTCTGTGTTGAAATACTCATTTGGTTTCTTCCTCCTGCAAAAAAAAAAAAAATTCCTCCCCTTCAGGTAAAACTCAATTAATTAGTACAGAGTCAAAAGAGGTTAAACAACGCATTTCTACCAAAAGGAAAGATGGTTGCCAAAACTTCCTTCATTCTGTTTGGAGTCATTTGGGCTGGAATTGATGTAGTGGCTTTCATAAAGGAAAAAGCTCCGCCTAACAAAGCTTAGATAAAATACATCCTCGCAACTGATTCATGAAGCTGCCTTTGCTGACAAGTTTTTATATGTGCATTGAGAAGGGTTGTAGAGTGTTTTTTTCTCAGCAGATGGCCTCCAAATGTGAAATTAAGTCCCATTAGCAGCACAAAGGATGACACAATATAGCTACTACTTTCCTGCACTAATAGAGGCAGAGTAAGATGCAGACATATATTTTAGCTTCAGCTTTTGGGGATTTTTCTTCAAATAAGGGTGGGATTAAAAGCAACTAAAAACCATAAATTATAACCATTTTCTCCCTTTGTAGCCCTTACTCAAAACTGCCTTAGGTACTTAGACAAAATATACAAAACTCAAAGATAAACATCCTGAAGACGCACTAACGCCCAATGCAAAATCAACCTAAACCAAAATAGTACGCAAGTGACAACCCACCATCTAACCTCCCCACTGCACTTACACCCCTTCAACAAAAACCTAAAAATATAGCGAGGTAGGGGGAAGGGTTGCAGAATCGAATACATTTGGCTCCTGTTAGAATCTACAGGAGAAGGGGGAAGATGGACCAGCATCTCCCCGCAGGCTTTTTAACTGATGTGTGCTGTAGGAATCTGGCTCCTGAGGCCAGGGCAGCTTCTGTACCGGGGAGCGTGTTGGCGTGCAAGGCACGATACGACAACCTACACCTCACATATGCCCACTGCCACATTAATCCATATCCCGTTCTTCCCTTTTCCCCTTATGCCAGGCCCATTTTGGGTTACCCTGGGGAACAATGGGGGACCATCCTACTGGTAATGCTGTTTCCCTGTGCCCGTTGTTGGATATACCAACTTCCTCACGGGGTCTGTCGGCATGCCTGGAACAGGATCGGCCTCTGGCAGGTGGGACAGGGGGTGAAACCATGGGAGGGCTCCGGACAACCTCGCCCTCCGCACCTGCAGGGAGGCTGCAAACTGCTGGAAGAGCTGTTGGCCCTGTGAGCTTACTTTCTTTAAAGAAAGCAATGCACTCGAGTACTTGAGATTCAAAGCCCCGCATCTCTCCACCTGCCCAGTCTACAGTGGCTAGGGCCCCTGCGTTTTAACCAGCAGCTGAAGCTTTACAGGGCACCACCTCGGCTACCGGTACGATGGTAAACTGAAAAGCAAACAAACTCAGCTATTCAGGGAATACGAGAAGTTTGGAAATGCTATTTTACAGGAGCTGGACTGTGTAAAGCCTGCTGATTTATGCACGTATTCTTGTCTACGTTGCTCACCTGAGAGCATCTGTCTCCATCCTGCAGCGCTGCTCCCGGCAGCCTGGGTAGCCTGTTTGCGAAGAAGTCCTAGACATGCTCGTCAGTCTGGGCTTGCACTGCTGTGGCCACGACACCACACGCTTCCAATGAAATTCCCACTGACTGATGTAGGATTAGGCCCACAGGAAGCCATAAAATATGCTTGCTGATCCCAGACTATCACAGGAAATTAACATATGACAATCTTTAACACATTGTTTTAATAAATTATAATTTTGTACTGTAGTTTAAAGACCACTGTGAAATCTGAGATAGGAACCTAGGGGTGGTCTGGCTTCTTTTTCATAATGCCTTGTTTGCACGTTGCATTTTTTTTTTTCCTTTCTCTTTGTACTACTGAAACCTTAAAACAGTTGGGGAGGCATCCCTGTGTTCATGAGGAGCAACATTCATTTTTGTTGCAAGCTCCCCGGACTGTCCTGTAAACTAGAAACCCATTCTAACCCAGAAGATAAATGCACTATCTTAGTGATACACTTTGCTGACAGGACATAAATTGGGTAACAATATGAAACAGGGACACAAAAGTAATCCGTAGGAGCCAGGCGATGAAGGCATAAAGAGAGGAAAGGGCTGACAGCAGATCCTCATTAGACTTGGGAACAGTTTGTCATTAGCATGCTTTTTTAAACCTCAGAAATTTAACAGGAGAAAAATGTTTCTTTATGCCTCAGATCTCCTCTTTAGTTAAGGGAGGTTTCAGGTTCCCCCTCCCCCCTTCATTTCTGGAGAGGCTGCCAAGTTTTCCCAGAGCTAAAAGCAACGACTTTCTGTTAAACGTTACTTCATGCTTCTGGTATTAATCTAATAGGAGGCTAGATGGGGAGGAGGGGGAAGCAGAAATGAAAGCTGATTTCCTGCCATGCAGTGGGAAATCCATAGAAAATTCAGATCTAACACTAATTTTAACAGCTGGATGACTGCTTTGGCTTTTACATGCCATAGGAACATGCAACTGCATACTTTTTTTTTTTGTTATAAAAACAAAACAGATAGCAAGCAAAAGGCACAATAAAAAGAAGGCTTGCAATTGTAAATACCCTGATTAAACCATCCTATTCAACTATGCTAGAAATATCAGCACATTTTGCAAATTGCCTCTCATTTCTGTTAACATTTCTAATAAGAATGTTCATGGAAACAGAAAATATACAAGGAAATCGTCTTGCTAATAAGCACTTCAACAAATATTTACTTGGGAATTGCTCCAGCAACCACTTTGAAAAGAGTCTTAGCGGGTTTGAGAATCACGCAGTCGGGACGTTGAACTAAAACTCCCTGACGGAGGTAAAAAAATCATAGCAAAAAGAGCAGACTGCGAACACTCAGCGTACAAGTTGGAGACAACAGTCCTGTAGCAGTTCACAGCCATATATAACACACACTGAAAAACTGAGCAGCACCTCTTTCAAGCATGCAGCATGCTGGTGGATAACTTCTTATATTCAGCCTCCATTCTCTGGATAAGTTCTTTATTAGGAAGGGCTTGACTATTTATTCTGATAATAATTGTTGGGAGGGTGATGGCCACAAGTGTAGTGCTTTATCTTGACTATTACAAAAATGTTTTTTTCCTCCTTTTGTGCTTTTTGCTCAGCCTTTGCTCCACCTGTTTCTCACACACCATATGGCTCAAATCATGACATATTGCAGAAGATTTTTTTACATTGATGCAAAGAAAGCTTAATACAGTACATATGCTGAAATTGAACCATGTTTTGTAGATAAAACAGGGCTACAGCTTGTTTGCGCATGCTGTGTATACTAGGAAGGATCCTTACCACAGATTACCTTGATTATAAAGCTTTACCTGCCCACTGATGCATGTGATCAACAAAACATGGCAGCTGGGTTTTATGTCACTAGCTGCAGACAGCTGTTAGACTGAAAGTGTTAATAACCATTTTCATCGGTCCCAGGCTTGCATTAAGCAAAATGGAAGACTCAAAGACTCTCAGGGGTAGTGATGGCAGAAAAAACCCAGAAGCTAACACCCAAAACACAAAGTAGAAGCTATGCTATGTGAGCCGGAAGGCTTCTCGTGGGGCAGATAAACACAGGACTGGAACATTTGATCGCTTGAAGTACTGACGGGCAGGAGAGACGAAAAATAAAAGCCCTGAAAACAAGTGAGAGAATGAGAAAAGTTGCTGTGGGTATCACATTAGAAAGAAGTTTAAAGAGATGGAGCTTCTTAGGGGTGCAGTACTGCTGAAAAGGCAGAGACGCCTAAAAATAAAACTGTTTCCAGTTTCTTTATTCTGTGTTCATAAAAAACTGGACATTATGCACAGTTTTTAAGTCAACAGGACCATTGCCATCACTCCCTCTGTACTCCAAAAATTCCAGCTGGTATCAGGTTTTCCTTGTAATGGAAACAAGCTGGCAGAACTTCAAAGACTTGATAACAGCTTATACAGAGGAAGGACAGCAATAGTTAGTTATACTTCACTATTAAATATGTTGTTTTCACCTCTCTCTCTCTTTTATTTTTCTTTTAAAGAGAAGTTGGATAGAATTTGGCTATGCTGAAAATGGTGCTACTTGTAACTGGTCACAGCTCAGGAAGAGAATGTGAAAATGTAGCTGTACAGGAATTTGTTTGGGAAAGGCTATCTAACAGCTCAACTTTCATCAAATATGCCGTGGCCAGGGGCTACGAGCACCATGAAATCACTGAGCTCAGCTGGACAGCTTTTAAATGACTGAAAAACTGAAACAGGAGTTTTGAAAAATAGGGACATATGAGTACCCTATTTCTTTCTTTATTTGAAGGCACAGAAATCATGCAACCCTGATAAACACTGTCTTAAGAGCATGAACACTCCGAAGAACCTAGGAAACTGAGTGAAAAAATGTTGAGTAAGTTGAAATAAGCCTTTAATTTGATATATCAAATGATAAATTTGCCTTTGATGGACAAATCCAGTTCAAACAATTCCCTCTCAGTCTTAATGTTGCATCTTTTCTTTTCTTTTCTAATTTCTGACCACAGTGGGATTGTAGGTTCAGTTTCAAGACTGTCCTAACTTTCCATGTAGTGCCAAATGGTATCTGTACTACGTTAAAGTGATATGATCTGTGCCACTTTGCAGAGATTTAAGAATTATGCTGGGGCTCACAGTAACCAGAGGCTGAGTATCTATATGAATAAGACATTTTTACTTCTCTAGAAAAAATGTTTCTCTTTTAAAAATATTGCAGTCCCTCATTTCTTTTCTTCCTCCTCTCCTTCTTCCCTGGTCCTATGCAACTGAAGAAACGGCCTTTGTTAGTTTTTTTTCTGGGCTGGCAAGAAGCCCAAAGATCCAGCTGACAAAAACCTCAAGTCAGCAAATCCAACGGGAGGAATGTCCTTTGCAGAGCCCCCGTTTCACAGTCTCCCTGTCACGGAGCATCTCAATAGTGCCACACGGAAGAGCCTTGCATGGCCCTTCCTTACAAGGTGAATCATCCTTACCCTGTTCCTTGTGCTTAAGTAATTAACTCTCATTACCCACCCGTTGCTGCCCAGCGTTTGCACGCTGAGCTCTGGGGGAGGTTGACGCAACAGCAGCGGTCCAAAAGGAAGCTCCTGTCGGTGGGTTCAAGGAGCGATTGCAAGGCTCAGCGGATCAGCGCTGTCCCCCCCACCCCTCACTACGCCTGGAACGTGGCACCCTCGATGCCGAGGGAAGCAGCTTGAGAGGGCTGCGTTAGCCTAGACAATGTACGGGCAGCAGAAGGTCCCCGAGTTAAGTACGCGTGTGCTGCTGTAAGTCCTAGCCCGCTACTGGATCACTGAGTTTGCAGCCAAATTTCTGACGTGAAAGAGTCAAGGGCTTCACAGAAGCTGCTGGTTCACAGTGGTCAGTAGTCAGAAAAACAAGTGCTGTGAACAAACGTGAGGGTCTAGCTCATGCATTAGTTGGATAAGATGAATGCTGAATTTTTTTTTTCCCCAAAGGAATTCAGTGCTTTTTAAGGAAATAAAGAACACAGTAAATAAAGACTTCTCCAGGCGGCACAGCAATCTGCACTACAACTTTGCAGCACAGAAGTGGTTCATCCTGCAATCAGAGCACTTCATGTCATGTCAAAATAAGCACTTATTTCTCACACAGCTTTCTTTTTTGAGCCTTTCCTTAGCCGACACAACAAGCAAACACTGTTCTTTCCGTTCTTTCTCCTCCCCTTTCCTCAGCGGTCCTTTGGTATTTACCTCCTCTCATTTTGGATTTCCTGCCTGCACCCTAGGGAAAGGATTTTTCTGTGAGAAACAAATGTCACACTGCTGATCTGTTTGGATGCCAATAGACCAAGTCTATTCTCCATGTGAAGCAAAGCTCTCATCTACCTGCCATCAGAATAGTACTGCCCCTTGATTATTTTTTTTCCTGACCCATTTTATCTGGAACTAGCTTTAGAGAATTAGCTTTCTGGTCCCTAGCAGAGCTGCTATTTCCATGTATTAAATTGAGATGGATGCAACTGTTTTGGGTAAACGAAGACTTAAACTGGACTAAATCTCAAAATTAAAACCAAACATCAAACATTTTGAAAACATACCTAGTTCCTATAGGGACCTGCATAGCACATATCTTTTTTGGTTACTGTATTTGACGTTTTGGTCTGAGAGGAGGAGAAAAGCAAATGAGAATACTCCATATCTCTTCAGCATGTGTTCAAGAGAGCAGGGCACAGTGACTCTGCCAGAAGCATTCAGATATGGTGATACTAAACACACACAGCTGTTTCTGAAATTACAGAAGGTGTTTCTGCATGAGGGGGAAAATCTTCCTGGCAATTCACCCCTAATTATTCATGGAAATGAAAACCACCAGCAGGACATGGGAGGAAAAAAAGCTCTGCGTCTCAGCAGCGTAAGTCCCAGAAGCTGTATCTGTTCAGATGGTTGGGACCCAAAACTTGCTTCACCTCAAACACAGATTAGAGCTTTTGTCTTTCCCCAGCCACCAAAGAGACCAGTAAACCTTTAGCCTCTGGGCTGCATCATGGCCAAGGCTGCCAAGCCCCCAGGCAGCTTGCTGACAGGCTTTGGAAGTGCTTGGGAAGGACAGGAGAGAGGTCCCGCCTCTCTTCTCTGGCTCTGCAGAGGCCAGAAGACACAACACAATTGTGCTGTGAAGACAGAAAAATCATTTCTGGAAGATCACCAGGTAATGTGTTTATGCACATGCATGCTCAAGTACAAGGTGTGCACGCTATATTGAGCATATGTAACAGCAGCAAAGTGCAAAAGTCTGGCTAAAGAATGTGGTAGGATAGAATGCTCAGTGCGTTTTCATTTAGAGGTCTTCAGGGTGTTTGGTGCTTAGGATGTTGAAAATGCCTTAGATCTCTTTGCTGTCCTCCTGTGGTACGTTATAAGAGATGCTAGATCGCCATGATTGCAACAGCCCGGCTGTGGCAAACAACAGCCTGTGGCTTGAATGGGTTGTACTATTTATCTTCAAGCTGTTATAGAGCATTGGGGAGTGTTTTGTGGCTTGTGGTACATGCAGAATGGGTGATTTGTAGACCTTTTGGGTCTAACCAGCTATTACCCCTGTGCTTGTGAGGCACTGGATTGGATGACTCTGGTGACTTATTCCATGTACGATGTGGGGTATCTCACACTGCTCACTATTTTGTAAGAAGTAAATAATTGCCTTCATTGAGTTCTCACTTTGAAAGTTGACTAAAAACTTCTCTATTACGTGTGAAAAGATCTTTGTGTACACAAGTCCAGAGGTTGAACTCTGGGTAATGCATTCTGGAAAGCTCAGAAAAGCCAGTACTCTGGCCAGTGCATCACCAGAGAGCTAGCTGGGGTTCAGAAGAATGAAGCAGAATTATGTACAGCCTCGCTTTAGTTTTGCCTTAAGCCCATTCGCTTTGCATTTTCTGCAATGTAAGCATAAGAAGAATCTAAATCTACACTTAGTGATCATTCATGGGACTAATGAAAGTCAGATTCAGACAGTGCTTTAATAAAAGTCAGACTCAGTTGTACAGGAAATTACGTGGAGCCTGCAGACACTTTAAAAGCAGAGGAACTATCCATGGAAGGCACTGTTTAGATGGTCTTGAACTTTGTCTCAGTTGCCGCCCAAACTCATAATGTTAGAAATCTCTTAAGGTCATGCATATAAATAGACTGCCAAAAATCTTTTTCAAATAAAGACATATGGGACAACCTTTCTGTCACAGCCAGACAACCCATTCAGATGCTAAATCTAGTCAACAAAGCAAATATTGTGCAAAAAATCTGGTTTCTTCTAAGCAATGAGATAGGTGAATAATGAAGTAAAGCTCATTCAAGAGAGAGAATGTGTGGGACACTAATAATCAAAAAGATGAGTAAAGGTTAACTGTGATCAAGCTGACCATACAATAAAGAGAAAAGGCAAACCTCCAAACCCAAATGCGAGTCTCACTTTGCCAAATTCAACTGTGTAGCAAGTAAATATTCCTCCATATAAAGCTCCAGTAGAATCTACTTAGGCCAGGTGGGACTGGTTTGTGTTTTAGCCTGACCTGGCCTTTCCCTTCTAATTGATGTTCATTTATATTTTCAACACTGAAATCTGAAGCTACATTCTCTATAAAAGATTCACTTGCTTAACTACGGCTAGAAGCAGAAATACCTGCTTCTTTGCCACTGCAATAATGAGATCCATCAGAGCATTACCACGTTCTGAGCTGGTCAATACTTTTGCATCATTTCTCTCCAGCAGATGGACAGATGTTGGAACCTGGTACTGCATTTTGCTGATATAAAGCCTCCCGATTTCAGAGCAACTCCTTAAACACAGGTTCTCACATATGAGTGAGAACGTCAGAGCAAGTAACACCTTGCTTGCTTGGAGGTGCAGGTGCCTGACTTCTGAAAACTCAGCTTTTGTTCAGTCAGGCAGCAAGTATTTATTTTGCTGGTACTTTCTTGATGCCTTCTCTGCATGCTGCTCTGATGACTTTCTGGTTTCTCTTCCACATGAACAATATTCAGCCACCTGCATGTTAACTCAGCCTGTTATCAAACCCTCCACCTACACAACACATTCTTAAACAGCTTTGTACGTACCCTCATTTTTGGGGTGGTGGCTCCTATTGTTTCAGCTATCTATTCCATAAAGCTTAATTGCACTTTGCAGTTGACTCAAACAAAGGGTGGTTGTTACACCCACTACCTTCAGCAAGACTTCACGCAACTGCCAGCATCACAAAATGTTCATTTTAGTACCCAGGCAAGCCATTGCATTTATGTCCCTCAGAACTACTCAACAGGACACTAACCACTGACAACAAGTTTTCTCAGACACACAAGTCTCTTCCCATAGAACTTCTGGAGCTGCAGACCAACTTCTTCTATCTTCCTACAGTAAAGAAGCCCTGTATTTAAATGCAGCAGCTCCCTTTTCCTTGACAAAGGTAGAGTCTGAGTATTACAGGAAAAAGGCCTGTTCCACTCTTCCTCCTGCCCTTTAAATCACTCTCCTCTCCCCAGTTAATTCCCTTTTCCAATTAAATCTGCCAACGGACTGTTCTCTTTGCTGCTGCAAGAGCTGGATTTTCCCTTACTGTAGATTCATAACTTTGTGAAAAACAACTCTACACGTTTCAAAACTAACCTGTATTGTCAACTAGCCTCAATGTGGTAAGACACAGCGTAGCCAGAATATCTTGGGGGGGGCGGGCGAAGGAATTTTTACCTTTCAGTGAAAGCTGGCATTTTTGACAATGAGTAGAAGCTGTTTTCATACTCTGGAGATCTCTTGACAGCGGGACACCCACGCTGAAGTTCCTGCTGTGCTCATCTGAGAAGGTCTGGAGTTAAAAACCTCTGCTCCAAGTCAGGCAGAACTACCACTTTAATGCATCCTGTGTCAGCTTACTGTCTGATACCACAAAACAAACCTTCACAAATTAAAACATCCCATTAGCATCCAAAAGCAGACATTAACACAACTGAATTAACGAGAAAAATATATATGTAAAAAAGAGTAACATTTCAAACAGTTCTCCTTTCACTCCAGCACGGAGCAAACAAATTTCAAACCTCCAATGCTGCTAAGGAGCAAGCATCGTACTCCAGCAGTAACAGAACTGCAGCACTGATAGCAACAGAGTCCAGGCAGAAACCTTTTAGGCTTCCACTGTTCGCACAGACTTTTGGATGTTGCTTCAGATATGAGCCTCCAGGGAACTGATTTATGCCAACTTGACGCTCCCCAGGTTGTTCAGGCTTTTTTACCGCCTTTGCTTCCTGGGCAGAGGCCGACGGGTGATGGAACGAGGACCGCTGCCCCTTGCAGAGCTTTGCAAAGCGCAGGATGGTGCTGTGAGCACAGCAGCAAGCTCTCCCACCCGGACCACGCACCCTTGCAGTGCGGCTGATCCCCCACCGCGATCCTGCCCTTTGCGATCACCTGCTTGAGCACAGCTTCCGAATGCTCTCACCGAGACTGGGCCAGGAACAATCCCCGTTTGCCTAACGACACCATCCTGGCCTAGAACGGGGATGTCCTTTCTCTGACCCATCTGACACAGGAAATTTATCAGCTTTGGAGCAGAGAGACTCGCGTGAACACCGCTTGCCAAGACCTGCTCCACGGAGCACACAAAGGAGCACAGTGTCATGGAAATAAACAAGCCGCTTCCTTGCACAAGCTCGGTGGTATTCTTCAGCCTGGTGCTCATGCCCTGGCAGGAACCTCACCTGGCACCTGTTTTTGTCAACCAACAGGTCATAACCCAGAGGCAACACACTGTTGAGAACAGACACAAGCTTTTCGCAGGAACGAAGGAAACTGAGTGCAAGGGAGGCTTTGGAAATCCCACGGAAGTTTGATCTGATGAGTGATGAGCAGATTGCAAATTTGTTAAATACTTCTGGGAAGTACCGGGTCCCATAACTGCTCCATCCCAGGAAATTGCCTCATCCTTAGGCAAAACAGTCGTGCTACCTCTTGCTTTTTACTCTGTGGCTTGATGACTCTTCCTTCCTTTCCTGGCCAGATCATGACTCCACATCCATAGGTGAGGTGGAGAGCGTCTCTGTGCCAATTCCTTCACTGGATAAGCCAATTATCCTGCACACGAGGTGTAAATTTGAGCTGCCTCAGGCAGGGGAGGAAGCTCATGCTGATAGCCTGGCTTCCCGGATGAGAGGTGGGCACTGCCACGACTCAGAAGAGAACAGAAAATCCCCCGTGTATAAAGAGACGACACAGGTGCCTGAGCCCAAGCCATGAATCCTGATTTCAAATAATCCCTTATTTCAAAGCTGTGAGCGTGTACTCAGCCCAGGAGAGCAGAGGCATTTTTGACACCATTTTATTCTTGTCAACAGCCTTTCCCTGTCCGTTTGCTCTCTCCAGTAGGCTATGAAGCCCCTTTTTGGGCACCTGGACCAGGACTGGGAGTTGCAGTACAAGCCCTGGGTTTTTCGAAGTTAGGCAGGTTGCAATTCAGTGTTCCCATGCCTGAGCTGCTGTTGTCTGTAACAGCTTGCCTGCAGTGCATACCCACAAAGTATTCATACAGGTGACTGCCAGCTGGGAATTTTCTAACTTTCAAGTGCTCGGTTCTCTTTTAACAAGATTTTAAAAACGCACCTTGATATGTTTCTAAAGAAAGTTTAAAAAAGTATGGAAATGGTATCACACAGGAACTTCAGAACTTAGTATGGACCTCTAATCCCTGGGGTTAATGGTAAAATATGCTTGTGAGCCAACGTCACAACCTTCCTTTAAGCATGAGGTACTAATACTTCCCTCTGAAAAAGTTCAAAGAATTTGTATCACAAGCATATGCATTTCCCAAGCTAAGTTAGGTAGCCTTGGGTGAAACATCCCATAAAATTCAGCATGAGGCACGTGTCCATTTACTGAATAGTTCATCCGTGGCTTTTGAAATTCATAACATCCTAAATGATCAAAAGGAGCCCTTAATGTATATATTTTAAAGTAGCCCTGAATGCATATATTTGTACCTCCTCTTTCTATAACAATACGGTGCTCCTCAAGGAACGGCTGCCAAAGCACGGGGCCTTGCTACACTTTAAAAATGGGCAGTCTAGAGGAGAGCAAGCTTTCGCCATTCAGTCACGCACGCGCTGGCAGAGGAGAGGAGGTAACAAAACCCGCTGTTCTACCTAGCTGGCTCGTCAACACATTGTCCCCATAATTAGCCGTGCCTTCTGCAACCTCTTATTAGGCCAGCTGGCCTACGAAATATCAGCATCTCCTCAGAGCTGAAATGCGGAGAGTCCCAGTCAAGAAATGGCGTGAGCTCACCTTCACAGCAACGTGGTAATCCTCAGTGCAAGTGACCCACGCTCCTTGAGTTTAATCGTCGCTTTCTGAAAGCTGGGGTCAGGACGCAGGACTTCATTGATGAAGACGTACTAAACCCTGTCCGGCTCAGAGCACACACACTGAGGCTGCTGGAAGGCAGAATAACCATACAGACGGAGCCAAGTCACACTGATATTGTATGGAGTCTATTTGGAGGCTTGGCCTCAATTAGCATATAAATGAAGTGATACCCGCAGTCGCAGCTTGCCAGAAAACGAGACTGAATAATCTCCCCAATTTGGCAGCTCTCTAGAGCATTTAGTTTGTGAATGAAGAGCCAGGAGCACTTCGAAGCCAAGCTGGGTCCACAGCTTACAGCCAATTGACTTTACATGGCAAAAACAGGTCTTGAGAAGTCATGAAGCAGACCAGCACTTTTTCTGCTCTTAAACTAAGTTTCTATTATAGGAAAGTGACTTTAAGGATACTCATCACCGTTCCAGTAGACCGATAGCATTTCACCTATTGCATCCGCAGGCCCAGATGAGCTGTGGTACGGCCCTCCTGCTGCAGGCTTCTGGCCATTAACAGAGTGCTTGATTTTATTCCAAGCGGAGAAGGAACTGAAAGTTCACAGGAAAAATGATACAGAGGAGATGTGACCACGTAGCTGCTGAACTTAGACACAGACAGAAATTTTACTTTCAAATCTTTATTAGGGTAAAGAATAAGGAGACAAAAATAGAAACAAAGACCTTCAAAACTGGCGCACAAGACCATAGAGGGAAGGAGTAGCTGTATTTATTTGTATAGCCTATGCAAGCCTTTTAAGGTATTTCAATTAAGACAGAGGGAAGAAGGCTTGTGTTTTTGTGCAAATGCCTTTCACATTCATTAGGGTTTAGTTTTCCTTCTTTAAATATTTTCAATTGTCAGGGGCTCAGCTCAGACGCAAAAGCGAGGAAATCTAAGCACAAAGGCATGCAGATTTTTCCAAGAGCAGTGCAGTCTTGCTCCTATAGCTGCATAGTCTACTTTGGGGAGGATCGAATTTCTAGGGGAAAAAGCAAAACAAATTTAAACGTAGGTAAAATGTAGAAGGAAAATCAGTGCTAGGCAAGAATGGTCTTTTTTCTTCAGACATTTTAACCCTGGTTTAAACACACTACCTTGAAAAAAAATCTGTTCTCCATTTACATTAGCAACCACAGTCAAGCCTAGCCTGACTATACATGTAGCTGTATCTGGTTTTCCATCCTGGGACAAATGCTTCTCTTCATTAAAAGGTTGGAGTTACAGGAAAATTTTACATGTCTCTTAAAATCCTCTCTGCATCCTTCAGCTAGCTTGCAGTTTCTCTCTGCACTGAATTTGTCCATTCCCCTCGTTCTTAAGCTCCAGTTTAGTGCCTTCCTATGATGCTGTAACAGCTGCAATCTGGAACTGCACCAATGACTCATTCTTTGCAAATGCCCTGGGCCGCCTCCTCAGCTGGGGTGAGGTAGCTGCTGCGCTGCTGCACTCCTGCCCGTTTCACCTTGTAGGCATCTGAACACATGGGTTCCTGTAAAAAATCCACAAAGTCACTACCTGGTCCTGGACTTGCTTTAGCAGTCAGGTAGATACGATCCCATCTACTGTTCGTAACTAGGAAAGCTATGATCTGAATAACCATTTTTTCTATGACATGAAATAGTCAAACAACGTTAATGAAAAGCAGGGATGACAGTCTGCTTGAGCAAGAGATGGGAATTTTAACAACTTGGATCAAAGAAATGTGTGACATCCAACCTGATTTGGTGCAAAAAATTGGATTAATGTCACAAGACAAGAAACACTGAAATATAAATACTCCTTGAAAAGTTCCCCCTTGCCCATTTCATTAATGTTACCCACCCTTTGGCAATGTGCTTTCCTGGTAAGCCATTTCTGGCACAGCTGTTGTGTAAAGGGTGGTTTCTGATCTTGCACTCTGGAAAATACCCCATTCAAGTTTCAACAAGGGAGAAGTATTTCATTGAGGAATTAGCATTGTTTAACCCACCCTCACAAGAAAAAGGAGCAAAGTGGTTCATCAAAAACAAATATAGCAAAATGAAATAATCCCATGACTCAGGGTTGAACCAGAGTTATGATGCAAATCTACTAGTGACTCCAACTCGCATCTGTTCAAATTAAAGGGCAAAACTGCTCTAATCTTGTTAGGTCTTGCATATTCCGACAACACCACCTGAACTGGAACAGCAACATAATTTTCCAGTCGTCTCCACACTTTGCTTTCTTGTGGTCAGAACCTATGAGTAGCTTGACAAAAAGAGAGGGCTGCTTCCCAAAATTTTTGCTTTGTAAATACATTACTTACTCGTGCTTCTAGGCACATAACATCACCTCCAGGATCATGAACCTTTTATGACCATGACCCATAGCTTAGAAATTACCATTTATTATGAGATGAAGATGCTAGCTGTGTCCTGAACTCACCCACAAAAGGTCCTGCACAGATTACTTCCCTAAATCTTGTCTCTGTCTCTCTTCCCCCACCTCAAAAACCACAAAAAGTGAAACACCATAGCTTAATAGAGCAGGAATGATGATAATTACATGGAGCTTTTGCTCAGCTTGTATCATCTCAGCCCTGCAAGGCCCCAGCTCTGTTCGCAGGTGAGGAGCATTCAGGGGACCAGCTCTGTTTGGCTAAACCCTTCTGCATGCTCCTTAGCAAACTGGGACCATGCAACACAAGCATCATTGTATGGGCTTAAGCCGCTTGTCTCAAATGAGTTAAGTAATAAGCTGCAAAGGAAATCTGGTACTGAGCTACTGATACTCTTCACGGGCTCCAGTACCGAGCGCATGACTAACGACCTTCGCCGCACGGGACGCGGCCTGGGGACACGCGCACCTCCTCGGCGTTACGCCACGGGCAGAGGTGCCACGCACGCGCGTCTCGCCCGACGCGATTTCCGACCGCCGGCTCGCCCCAATTTTAATCGCTTCCTTTGCTGTCGGAGGGCAGGGAAGCAGCAGAGGCACGCTGGCGGGACTCGCGGCGCCTGGGCAGCCCATCGGTCGCGCTGGTGGTCACCTGGCTCCGCTCCCCTCGACGGCTGCCAGAGCTGCGGCCAGCCCTGACGCCGGCTCCCGGCTCTGGTGCGGCTTCCAGTTAAGAAAGCGTACGTGGTGAACGGTTTGCAAGCCTTCCCGAAGCCCCGGCTAGTTTTATGGAGGCTTCCTGTGCCTACTGCTTGTAGAAATGAGCATTAGGAAAGGTCAGGAACAAGGCTGATTTCTCCTTCAAAAGGAACTAACGTGCAAAACAAAGATCTGGGAGAAGCTAACAACCTTCTGTGAAGTTCAGGAGAAACCGCAGAGACCAGCTGCAAAATAACACTTGGATTTCAGCTATAAACAGACTGACTTTTACAGGGGGTTTACATATCTATTTTGGTGAAGTTATTTATTCTACAGGAAAAATGCTATTTGTAAGGCCCCGGAAAGGCAGGGGGATGAGAGGAGAAAAGGAAGTCCTGCTTGTGTTGTTACAAGAAGCTTCACTTCTAGACTCGAAAAGGGACTCGAAAATAAACATTTCACAAAGCCACAAATTTGGAGAGTCTTCAAGAGAATCATGCTTTTTTTTTTTTTTTTTAAAAAAAAAAAAAAAAAATCTCCCAGATCTTCCATCAGAATATTTAAAGCTACTTTCCTGCTTTTAAAAGCACACCCTGGGTTTTTTGTTGTTGTTGTTTCCTGGCTGGGGGTGGGCAAAAAAAAAAACCCCACAGAGATACAGAAATTACAGCCCAAGGTAAATAAGTATAGTATGTGTTTTAGTATCTGCGTGAGGCAGTGAGGTAAATGGAATGAAAACTGGATCGAATATAAAGGACAAGAAAGAGATAAACTGCCCAGGTCAAAGACTGTTTGAAGATTCAGAACCCCCCCTCCCCCCAGCATTAAAACAGGAAAATCTACTGAAGCTGTAAATTTTGTGCAGCCTTAATACAAACTGTATATTTTAAATGAATTAATTTCATACAGTAAGTTGCTCTGTAAGGGTAAAGTCCACACTGAAACAAGGGTGGCTCTAACCAAAGGAGACTTCTAAGTGAAAACAAGTGATATCTGTCATCTTTCTCTAGTGTAAAACAAACACTAAACCATGCAATTTCTCATACTATCCTATTTTGTGCCTCAGAGGAGTCCAGCATATTCCATAGCTAAAAATGAAAAGCAGGCTCTTTTGGTTTCTATAAAAACATTTCAAGTGAAAAAACAAAAGATGAGGTATTTGGTTTTTATTCTCAGATTTCTCCAGAACACAAATGATGACAAAGTGGTCTGGAAACCTAATCATGAGTAACAGGCACCCAAACAGCACCAAGACAGGAAACCTTTCCAGAAGCTCTCAAGCCTGCAGGACCCAGGGAAACCAGCACAGCTTCACTGAAAGACCTTAGTCATTCCTTCCAAAGAGGAGTTTTGGGTCTCCAGGAGCCATAGATTGTAAGTCTTAAGACTATGCTAGCCACTGATTTGTCAGTCACTTGGTTTTCTCTCCCACCATGACCCATTCCACAGACATTTGCCTTTTTTTTTTTTTTTTTTTTAAACTTTTATTCAGATTCAACACTGACACAATAGCAGTGAGGTAATAGTAATGAAAAAATAGGGCATCCTTTGCTCAACACATCCTAAGAAGGTGCTGTCACCTCAATCATTCAAAAAAGCCAGCCATCTATTCACAGTGCGAGATGAACATGCCAATAAATGTGCATTACCCCCTCTGAAAGCTTTATGAATCACCACCTTGTTAGGGGTTATAATATGTTGCCCCCAGGTGAAATTATACCAAAATTAAAACTATCAGCATGTCCTAGAGTTCACCCTACAAGATAGCGGGCACTCTGCTCATCTTGCTGCAGATAGTTACTTGGGCCTTAATGGGAAAGACTAAGATATATTTCTTCCTCATATCAGAGTTTTACAGCATAATTCTAGAATTTAATTTACAGTGTGCATATTTAGAATTTTAGGTAACATATTTCGTCTTAAGATCCAATGACAGCCAGTGACCAGTACAAGTCCTATCAGCTTTTTGCTTTCAGATTCCAATTTTAACAATTGCCCCATTATTTTTGCTGCAGAAAGCAGCAAGCAGAAGAGCCTCTGCCAAAGGCAGGAACGCTTATAGCAAACCAGGCTTACAGAAGTTCTCCACTTTGCACATTCCCAGATTCCACACCACAAGAAGAGGTCAAAACACAAAATCACAGTACTGTGATTTTGAAAGGAAGGTGTAATGAGCTTCACTGGCCAATAAAAACACTTCTCTATCTTTTTCTTTCCTCAGTACTGTCATTTCTTCTGCACAATTAGATTATTTTTTCAGAAGCTGAAGTAGTCTGTGATGCATTTTCTGCCTTCAAAGCGCCCATGCAGAGGAACACAACTGGGGGCCTGGTGAGCAGAGTCCCAAACCCTCTGCCTAGCAAGATAAGGTTTTATTGTTGAATTTGTCCCTTTGATTTGGGGGGTGGGCACGATTTTAGAGATAGGATTTGCATTTAAAGAATTTGATATTGCTTCAACATTAACTTAAACTAATCTTTAGAAATCTAATCTTGTGTCCTTTTTTCCTCTAATTGTTGATTTTATTCTCCCTTCTTATTAATCATGACTAAAGTTTTTTTCTTGTTCGATGTACAGTAAATACCATATATAAATTGCTTTACCCTGCTATTTCTGTCATTTGTATTGCACGCTATATTTAATAATTTAACCTTGGAGCATGCTCTGCACTCCTTCATGAATTTTGATGTACAAAGTTATTTTCTTACTCAGTATTACCAATAGAAATGAGTATTAATTTAATCTAGTGACAAATTTATTCGTGGAAGTATACATGTTCGTGGGAACCAAAAGCACAAATCCAGATCAAATTTGATAAACCATTTTAGGCCAAATACAAAAGAGCACAAGGACCAACAAGTTAGTTTTGTGTGCTCCTCTCGATGCAGTCTGAATGCATGCTATTAGAAAGAAAAGCAAATCATGGAAATTTTTTAGATTTACTTTCTAGAAGGCAAATTAATGACATTTTAACACTGCCTAGCTCATTCAGAGTCACACTTCAGAAGGATGCAGTTCCATATTAGTATCTCCAGCAGCACACCTCTCTGACTTTTATTACCTTTAAGCAGGAACCATTCGGACAAACAGCATCGACACAAGTCACCCAAACAGCTGTGCTGCTTCTCAGAAAGGGGCAACCGACCAAGCAGGGATTCTGCCACGAAGGATTGGCCCCAGAGAAACGTTATCACTGACAGGGTACTTTCAGTTTGCACGAGCTGACATCCCATATGGTTTAGGTGAATTTCAAATGTTATTTTTTACCTCAGCACATCAGCTCAAGGCGTATCCTGCTGAGTCTGGGTAATTTAGTAAAGTGATATGCAATCAGGGACTTACTTGAAGCAAATAACTCCCATTTTCTAGGAACCATTGTAAGGATTACAATGGGAGAAGCCTCCAGTATTTTACCCGTCTTGTTTTTTTGGTTGTTTTGTTGTTGTTTGGGTTTGGTTTTGGTGGGGTTTTTTGGTGTGAAAGAAGAGCAGATTTTCTATTCGTTTTTAACTAGCAGGTTGTCTTTTCAGAGATTAATGCAAAATTAGACTTCACTATTACCATTTTAATTTAAAATCTACTTTCTCATTGGTTACTACATCTAATACTCCATACCTGCAACTAGGCTGTTAAAACAAGTTTAATGAATCATATATTATACATCCACATATGTCCAAATAAGCAGCTTTTCTTTTCTTTCTTTCTCTTAAATTCAGGTTTCCATTTATTGCTAAATTCCAAAAAACATTCTAGCAGGATGTAATCCGTATCAATGAAAACATGGCTTTATTTTTCATTAACAGACTGCTCTGTACCTTCTTTCAATTTGAAATGATGAACCAATAAACATACATTTTAAGGGCTAATGTAAACCTTTTAAGAGCTTAATCTGAGGTGATTCATCCGAAAGAACTGGATTCTTTTATCAACGTTGCAGAAAGTACCTGAGCAATATTCAGCTCACTTGCCTGAACAGCAGAGTAAATATGGATTAAGTATTGATTTCAGAAGAATTATTATGGATGTGCACCAGTCTGAATAGGAAACTTAGACCTTATCATCAGCGTAATGGAAAATAGTCAGAATAATTCTCTATTGCTGCACAAAGTGTTTTCTTTTTCCCATTTAGTCTTTGGCAATTAACAAAATTTATTTTAGTTCATCCTGAATGTCTTGGTAGAAAGCCAAAAGCCTTTTCTCTGAACATCTTGTGCCCAAGTGTCACATCTGGAAAAGCTAATGTCTTAAAGTCTTGCTACACTTCACTTAGTTTCTGATTTGCGATATACAAGAAACAATCTATATTTGCGGAAAAACATTGCCAAAAGTCACCATTTAACCATGATACCCAAACCAAACAAGCAAAGGCTAGGATTTTCTCTGAATTCAGTCAGAGCAAACAAGCCTTTTAAGAAAGGCTAGGACTTTCTTTGCATTATAAGACTTAGAAGTATTATAATGCTCCCATTATGACGGTACACACAGCAGCAGTAATGAAATTGAAAGACTGACAATTTTTATGTCAGTGGTGATGTCAACAGAATTATTCCCGGAAATCAAAAAATGAAGAATTCATTTTTAAATATTCCAGTCCATATTTTCTAAAGTAACTGTGAGTTTGGATCTCTCTGATTCTGCATATGCAACACACAGAACAACTCAGAAGGCTTTGGTTTTCAGACAGCATTGAGGACTTTCCCTCTGAAAAAAATTCACCATGTAGCATCTGGGTTAAGATGACACCACTGGGAAGATGACGCCAATAGTCACTTTAGAAAATCATGCCATGCAATTTCAGCCTGTGCCTTCAGCAGGGACTTTGTTGTGGATCACCCATGATCCACATGCAGGTTTTGGTCACAATACTCAAATCAAATTTTAAACAACTGTCTTCATTGCCAAGGGAAGGACAGGGTAGTTGCACCATCTGAGGGACCTACCACAGGAGGTTACATTACAGGACCGGTCTCCGCATGTGCCCTCTTTCTTTCATCTTTCACATCAGGGACATATAAGCAAGTGGTGATACCAATAAGCCTTTGGAGAAGGGACAACAGAGTATCTGGGAGCTGTGTCATGAGAATCCTTTTCTCCTTCCTTCGTGAGCTGCCAGCTAGCCGTCCAACCGCCCCCTGCCACTGGACAGGGGCAGCTCTGGTCCAAGGGGAATTTTAATTCCCTGGGGTAGCAGCAGCATGAGGTGGCTGCCTCTGCAGATCATTCACGGCACAGGCTGCCTGGGGCAGCAACGGCCTGAACCCTACGCATGAGCCCCACGGGACTGCGGGCTGCCGTGAGAGTGCTCGCCCCGAGCCAGTACAACACCCCCTGACCGCCCATCACTTCTGGGATGTAGGGAATGGCCGAGTCCTTCACTGAAGCAATGCTCCTGCTCCAAGCTGTCTACCTGAGGAAAGGCTTTCCCGGACTTGCCCCACTATTTAGGTGGGCCAAGTGCCCTTGGCACTCACCTAGATGATATAAGACCCCTGCAGACATCCAGCCCGAGTCCTGGATTTTTTGGCCAGCTGACATCCGCCTTCAGGAGCGTAGTCATTGACCTTCACAGCATCCAACGTGCGCAGGGATTTACTGGGTGTCTTGGCCTCTACCACCACCCCTCATGTCCGTTCTACCTTCCCCTCCTTGCAGGGAACTCTCGCACGCCCACGTCCTTCAAAGTGGCAGAGGGGCCGTAGAGGAGCCGGGCACAGACACGGGTGTTGCACGTGCATGTGGTGTCTTCTCCCAGCCCCAGGCCATCCCTGCCCTGTAGGCCAGGGTGAGAGGGGGCCTTCAGCCACCTCCCTTTCTATTTCCCCTATATACCAGGGCTGCCCGTGTTCACTGACATCAACCAGGAGTCCAAGTAATATGGTCAGACGTGTTGAAAAGATCAGCGATATCTTCTGGAGGTGCAGAGAAGGAAAGGAGGTGGAATGAGAAGATTCAAATTAAGAAGATAAATATATTAGAAGCATCAGTGTTTAAAGCTGGCCAAAATAATGAGATTCAAAACTGAAAACCAATCTTGTATAAGCTAAGAACTGTTCCTACACAGAGTCATCTGTCAGCAAATATAGCCTAAGGAATGTTCCTAGCAGTTCAAACCTTAAGTCGGCTGCAGGCTTTATGCAGGTGTATCTTAAGTTCTTATAAAATTGAAGAGACTGCTTTTCTGACTGACTGACTCTTTAATCATGACTTATACGTATATTTTTTAATTGACCAGAAGCAGCCATCCCTAGAGGCTAGGAGGCACTGGGCAGAGGTTCTGCTCACTTATGCTAAGGATCTCAACTTTTGATTGGTACCAGAGAAGCCCAAGCTAGACAGTGTGAGCAGGAAATAGTTCACAGTACCAGACCAAATTCAGCCATACTAAAGTCCGTCCTCACTCTTTTCTTTAGATTTTGCTTTATTAATGAAGAATGATGACAGATTAAATATCCTTCTCCCGTCTATTCACTCCCTGTGCCAGCTGTAGGGCTGTTTAAGCTCACAAACCAAATTGTCTTGGAAAACCATCTTCAAATACTATCTAACAACATAAGATAATCACATTCTTACGCCAAATGAGTCCGCAAATACACATAATCCTTTCCAAGCAGAAGTAATGGTTTGCCAGAGAAACAAACTCCGTTTTAGGTAAGTTCTACTGCTTCTTACAGACAGGCACATATTATCAAAACTGACAACACTGGAAAGATTGAGACTGGTGTAATTACTTCTGGATACCAGTGACTCTGTGAGGGATGGAGGATTACTTGTTTTCCCCAGTGCTAATATTTTCTCCCTCAACCACATCATATACCCTCATGGAAATACTGCTATCGCCTATATATCCCTTTGCCTTATTTACCACCTGTGACTGCAGCAGTATTCAGGATGAGACTGCAGCACTTTAACCCGTGTGCTCAATGGATCATCAGAATATGTTTGCAAAACGACCCATTAAAACAAAGCATCACTTCACAAGATGAAGAATCACATGTTTAATTGCGTTCTCTGAACAAGCAGAGGTAATTGCGAAGTATTTTGTATTGATGACTCCTCTACACGTAGGCCCAAAAGGAAAAATGAGTCTGAGATGTATTCAGTATGGGACTACAGAAAGCGGTGACTCTGCAATCAGAGCTGTTTTTCTTAAATGAAAAAAGATTACTCAACCAGCACTGACTGTTTAAGAAGTGAAAAAGAACTTGAAGGAGCAAATGAGCAATACATTCAGCTGAATACTGTTGCACTCCAGTGGGGAAGAGCGAAGTTTTTACTATTAATTGCCTAATCATACAATTTGCCCCTCAAGTATAGCAAATCATTTGCAAGGACCATTCAGAGACAGAGCCATTTGCCTACAGCTGAGACACAGCAGGAGATTTAGTATGCTCATGTACATCAGACATTTCTAAAACATCATGCAAAGTTGTACAAATATCCAAAGAGGTCTTAGCTAGGGTAAAGTTTCATTTTATTGCCTGATATTATAAAGCTGTATTTTCCTCCCCAGTTTAGCAGGACCTAACAGCAAAATGATTTTGGATTTCCAAAGGCTACTAAGGGACTTATATAATTATATATCCTGCTTAGCTTGTATTTCAAATAATTAACCCTAAATTTTAAAAGCCACACAAACGAAACAAACATCCCAAGAAGCTACACGGTTAAAATTTCTGCAAGGTTTTGAGCCTGTGCCTCACTGTTGCCTGTTCCACTCTTAAAGTCTCCTTTGGTCATCATTAGATCCATTACTTGCATGCCAAGAAGGGATGTGCAAGACAGATGTCATTTGTTTCTTTAATTTTTTTCAAGGATTCAGGAAAAGCAGAACATACTTTGAGTTCTGGCACCAAGAGTGGGAGCTCACAGCTGAGGCTTTAGGGGTAGGTCCATGACATCTCCTCAACTCTACAGCCAGCCACAGATGACCAATGCTGCAGGACCTGAATGGTCTTCATTAGGGTTTCCCAGACAAATTGCATGCCAGATACTTCACATTACCAAAACTCTGCCTGAACTGACAACCACTTCTTTCTGCTCACGCACAAAGTGCAGAGCCCAGAGCTGCTGCCAGCTGCTGCTGTTACCGGTGGCAATACTGGTGTAAACTAATTTTGGGAACCATGCTTCTAAGTGAAGATCTAGCATCAGCGATGAACAATTAAGAGACAGTGGAGGCCAGATGGAGTTCCAGAAGGAAGACAGAGGATTTATGTGGGAAAGCAGAGCTTGCTGATACTAGGCGAGATTGCTTTCTGCACTGGCTAGTAGGCACGAGGACCATAAGAGCAACTGCCAGTGCCAAAACCTGAATTTCTTGCACTAAGTTGAGTTCGTGTAATAGCAACAAAAAAAGAAGAGAAGCCAGCAAAACAATTGTGAGCATGTGAAGTGCCGTACAGCAATGCAGTAAGAGAGCTCCCTGCCTCCTGAACCCAAAGGCTTTTAACTTCCTGTAGAAAATGATACCCTGCGACAAACACAAACCCCTGTGGCTAGCAGCAATTTCATCAAATACAGTAGCATGGGAGGAGAAAAGAAAGCTAAAAATAAAGCACAACTTTAAAAAAAAAGTTAAACCCATAGCTTAGTTTATGTTCATTTCCCAGACCAGAATATTAATTGCCTGCAAATATTTGGAGATTGTCAAGTATTTGTAAAAGTGTTTGTGGCTCCTAAAACACCAATCAATATTAACAAGATTGTGAAATTTAGAATGCCCAAGTGCATTTCCTGTCCTCCCCTAATGCTCTCTCCAGTGTGTTTCAGTCATGTAGTAGGGGAATAGAAATAGCATCATCAGGATTACTAAACCAAGCCCAGAGTAAGAATAGCAAATAATCCAAAAAATATTAAGCAAACTATATATACACCACACAAAAATGATTAATGCCACATACATCTGGAGGAAATTAGAGTTAATTTGAAATAATGAACTAACCAAGCAGGGCCAACTTCAGTTGCTATTATTTGTGGTGGCCAGCACTAGCAACAGTCAAAAGATACATCTGTATTTGTATGCTCCATTTTTTAGCTGTTACTGCAGCTCTACATAATTGATTCTATCACATCCCTCATCATCCAGACATATTGCCTAATATGTAAATATAAATTGCTACATTTCTTCTCGTCTCTCTCCCATCCAAACCACAGATATCTCCTGTATGCAGCATATTATTAAAACTTCGATGAAGGCAAAAGTTAATAACTGGTTTCTCCATAGGAAAACATTTTATGCTTTGAAGGATTTGTTATCTGAAGTCAGGCCGGCTGCAAAGTTTGCTGATGAGAAACAACCCCTCTGCCGTATTCAACTGTTTTGACAACTGTTAAATACAAGTGATGACACACTTGAAATACCTAGTCTGAAACAAGATAAGATGAATACTTCATATTAAAAGCTTTCTTGTACTAACGCCTGTTTTTGCATGTATTAGCACCAATAGCAGAACAGCACTTGATACAGATGAAAGTAGAATTGGACTTGTAACCTTTAATGTGAGTCAGAAGTGATTCATAGCTCAAGCTATGTCATTCCTATCTGTACTTGCCTATTTTATAATAAATAATGGACCTTTTAAGTACTGCTTAACTGGCATGTGATCCACAGCCTTGCAGTTACATGCTGGCGGTTCAAGCCTAGGACAGGGCATGAATGAAAAAAGCTGTTGCTGCTGAAGAGGGGGGCTCACTAAAGGCACCCCAGAACCACAGCTGAACCCACCCTGGGCCAAACACAGGGATCCTTCCACCTCTCCTGGCTTCCAGCCGGAAGCCACCCCATATCCTCCACTGCCTTTTCTTTTTGAGCAGCAAAGCCACTGAATTGGGTCAAGGAGGCAGGTCGGAGGCTTCAGCTCACGAGTGAAAATCTCTGCACTCAGTGACACGGCTCACCCAGCGTGATGACAGCTCTTCAGCATCCCTCCAGAATTTCCTCAAGGACACAGCAGACTGGGAAAAAAAGCCCTGAAACATCTCAGTGCACAGACTTATGCTTGAAAAGATATTAGTAAGTCAATAGCATGATAGAAAAGGGCAACATGCAACCAGAATGGAATCTCTTTGTAGGTAGCTTGTCAACAGTTTACACAATAGCTTGTATGAAGTGAATATTGAAAAGATAAAAATAAGTTTGTTTTTAAAGGCCAGTGGAAAGTCTCTGAGAAAGAATAAGAGTAAAGAGTATTAGTCTTTACTACTCTAATGTATTTATTGTGTAGCATTTTATAGGCAGGTGGAGAACACCATTCTGTCCCCAGATAGACCAGCCATGTATTAGCAGCCCACCAAACTAAAGTTGAGAATTTTTTTTTTTTTTTTTTTTGTACCGTATGGATTTCTTTAAGCCTAGCTTCCAGGCTTGGCTAGCAAAATGCATTTTTTCCTTTGATATGGACCATTGATATCTCATGAATATTATAACATGTCCAAGCCCAAGCAACTGCAAGCAGAGTCAAGTGCTTGCAAGCAGTCAATTACAGCAGAGTTATGAATGTTGGTATTTATGGGATTTGTCTCTCTAAGGGCAATCACAGGATGCCAGTACACTAAGATGAAACCTCACTGTTAAAATCAAAACATTTCACACACTTGCTTCCAGAGCCGGGCAGTGACTCTTCTGACTCCAGAAAGCTACCATAACTGGTTAGATAATCATGGAAATTCAGTCTAGAAAAGCAAAGCAAGTGAAGAAGCAAAAGGAAATTTCACTTGGTATTTCAATGACAACCACCACTAGTTTTCAGCTGTTCTCATTTACACATTCTAGCCTGACATACACAGTTTAGTGAATACGGTGGCTTCTCTATGAAGCTAACAGCTCAAATGGCAGCACAGACTAAAAAGGAAGGTTATCCAATCCCAAAGCGAATTTCCCAGCCTCACAGTGTGAAAAGAACCAGTGTTAGATCAACAGAAAAGCATACCAGGTTTTCTATTAATTAGCACTAGAAACCTTTCCGTGCAGGGTAGGGGAAGGGGCTCCAAGTCAGTGCATTGCAAACTGAAGCCCACTGTCAGTACTATTTTCTGTACTTCTGTAGACACACCTGTATCTGTTACATTTAGAGATGGTGTAAAACGCTTTTTTGGGCAAAACTGACACCTATTTGCAAGTTCAAAGCATTACCATAGGCATCCCCAATCCTGTGGTACAGCAGACAGAAGTGGTAGTCCTTTCTACATCATTGCTCCTACTCAGATACAGCAGCATTACAACTGTGCCAAAGCAGACACAGTATCTTGTCAACTGTTGAAAAACGAAACAAAGGTTCCTGTCAACTTCTCTCCTAATATAACCAGCAGGCTCACTCAAAATGGATGAGGTTACCAGGGGAAAAAAAAAATAATCTGCAAATGCAGGTTAATTCACCGGCGGCTGCACTCTGACTTCTGTGCCAACTAACAGATGTTGAGGTAAAGCTAAGATAAGACTGTGACCATATCTATGGCATAAGTGATTATGATCTGCACAAAGCCTGGCACTAGCTAAATGTTCATTTCCAAGTGTCTTGTTTTTCCCAAGAATTGATTTCCAATTTGTGGGGAAAGACTACCATGTCATTCATTTGTCCTCCATAGCAGCTGTTGTCCATACCGTAGATCCATAGTAAACCCCTCCCGAGAGAATTTTAACGCTTCTATTTCATTGTAATTAATTCTCAGTTGAGTAAATGGAAGAGGACTCTATTTCTGCCCTGCCTCACAGAGATATGCAGAAGCAGCTCTTGGTCTCTGTGCCTGTTTTCCCCTCCCTCATGCAAGGCAGAGCAATGAACCTTTCCTTACAGCCCCCTAATTCAAACACTGGACAAGGGTAATCACATTTCACACTTCATGGTTTAAACTGATCACCATATGGATTAGGAAAGAAACTGTGTCTCGCTGCATATGAAATTATCACACAAGTTCATAGCTCTGTTAGTGGTTTCTTTGCTGTAGTCTCAAGAATTGGGTATTTGCCACAGCCGGAGACGCAGATGCTGGACACGCACATGTTCTCCTTGCTGCGTTATTTCGCTAGCTCCGTATTTTTGAAACTTGTCCAGAGTAGAAATCAAGACAACAGTTTCGTTGCTCTGAGCTAAGCATACTTTGTAGATATTTAACATGTTGCACTTTCGCATACTAATAATGGCTTGCTAGGAAATTCCCTTGCTGTGCTAGTTAAAATGCATTGGAAGAGTGGCTTTGATCATCTTCAGAGCTATTCTCCTGCTTTTAGTCTTTTGGGCAGATTTATCATTTCAGATGAAGACTTAACACCTTAGGTCCCCATTAAGACCTTTACCCATTTTGGGGGTTTTGGTTAGTTTTTTTTTTTAATTATTTTTCTGAAGCACAGATTTTGCATTTTAAAACTATTTTTAGAGAAATCCAAAATTTTGTTTAAAGAATTTTTTGCATGTGCCCCCACAGTGTGCCTGCCCAGGTGGCTGTCCTTAACAGCTCTGAGAGACCCGCTAGGTAAAACAGCTAGGGACCTTCTCAACAATTCCCGGTTTTGGTAGGGAACATAACCGTGGTTTCCAGGGCCTGAACCCCCATTCAAGAGATGCTGTACCTTCAGCTGCTGCCAGGCTGCAGCAGTAACAGCAGCAAAGCTGTCTGAAACAGGGCAGATGATATGAATAATTATGCCTGGTTTCTCCCTGCCAACCCAAAAGAAAGCAGGATTTGGCAGGAACCTTCAGAGGCACACAGCAGCAGAACAGAGAAATGGAAAAGGGCTTTTGGCCCATTTCAAACAGCTCTGTATTCTTCAGTGCTTTGTCTAAACGGTGCTCAAGCAACAGAGCTGCCATCCCTCCAGAGAACGTGTCCAAAGGGAGTCACTCAGCTTCACACCCCGCGTCCTTGGCCCCTGTATCTCGCTCCCTCCCCAGCAATTATTGTTCATGTCATCTCACTTCAGAAACTCCCAAGACTCTCTCTCCGGCTTCATCGCCCCTTTTCCCGACAAACAGGCTCCTTCAGCCCTCTTTCCCATGGCCAGAGTTTGCGCTCCCTTTAGGAAGGCTGCACATACATTTCACACAATAGGCGCCATCTCCATGACACCGTGCGCTGTCTGCACAAGGACGAACTGCAAGTATGCCACATAAATCCTACCATGTAATCGATTTTCATGCCAACATTTCTGGGTCACAGCAAGCACTCATGCTCTGGGGAGCCTTTCATAACCAAATGACTTCAGATTGCTCTGCTCTGAATAATCTACTCTGACAATGGTTATTGTTTATGCTTGAAGCTCCAGTCAAAACTGGAGCTCCACTGATGCCAGATAAATAGGCAGGTAAACACAGCCCTTGCTTGAAAGGACTTGCTGCATCATTTATGTCAATAAGCAGGCAGAGCAAAGAGGAGGAGTCCGAGTTCAGGACCTGGAAGCATGGGGTTGAAGAAAGGCAGAAGAACGCCCTGGCCAAAATGCTGCGTCACCACAGGCTAAGGGTTCCCCCCGCCCCAGCCCCTCCATTTGATGGCAGAAGCACAAGAGCAAGTGGGACCTCATGAATTCACACCACATAGCCATGGCCTCAGGCAGAATCAGCTGCACACACGCCATCCCTGGCAGGCGTCATCTACATGGTTTGAACAGAGATGCTGCAAGTTGCCTATCCCAACTACTGTTACTTTCAGCAAAATTATCTTAATGCCTGTCCTGGCCACCATGGACCAGAGGACAGATTATTGCTTTTGTCTTTGAAAGCAATTCATTTCTTTGAAAAAATTTGATTTCTTTGTCTTACCTTCCCTAAATTACACAACCCCATGTCTCTCTCTTCACCGTGTAGGGCCCTGGTCTGTCTTCTTATTCCTTTCAAGCCCCTTCAGTTGGTCTTGCCAAGGAATTACCACTATTATCTCCACATGGAGTATGATCCCTTTGCATGTCCTGTCACCTCTGTCTGTCTAACCTTGTGAAATAACTGACTTTTTTGCTATAGTATATTGTCTCAGACACTGTCATTTTTGGATCTTTTGGATCTATTTGTTTCCCACCTTGTAACAAACTGACCAATTATTCCTTGTTACAATGCAGAAATTCACATTTGCCTTCCCAGGACTACAACCTGTTTTCAAATCATTTTTCCAGTTTCTCTGTTATTTTCAGTCGGAAGCTTGTTGCCTAAAACTCCTGAGCCCCACTCCCTAGCCTGAATTTTCCATTGTCACATATATTTAATCATGAATCACTGTTCCATCATCCAAGTCATCAGCGAAAATATCAACTGACTTCAGGCCTTTCTGATGCATTCCTTCATTTGGATGGTGATCCCCTGACTATTGCTTGAAGAGCGCTTTTCTGATCCACTGTTTTATTATATCGTATTTCCCTAGACTTACCAAACAAGACAATACCAACATTTAGATAGAAGGTTTGATTAACAAACGACACATTCACACTGGCTTTATCTTTTAAAGACTGATGTAAACTACTCTGGTGTTGAAAAGGGACAGTCAAAACACTTCCCTCAGAGGACCGGCAGAAAACAGCCAGATTAAAACATCTTCAGCAAGCATGGATTTACCAGCTGGGCAAGGGAGAGTGACCAGTGTCCCATGTTCCCTCTCTGAAGATGCAGCCACCTTTTGCTCTCTCTTCCAAAAACTGATCTCCCAATATCTGTCCCCAAGTCCTCTCTGAAGCAAATCAGGTTAGCCATTGCTCAGCTATTTCCACCACACCCTTGAAGAACAGGTCCTAAGACGTTCTTATAGAATCACAGAATGGTTTGAGTTGGAAAGGACCTTTGAAGATTATCTAGTCAACCTCCCTGCCATGGGCAGGGACACCTTCCACTAGACCAGGTTGCTCAAAGCCCCATCCAGCCTGACCTCGAACACTTCCAGCAATGAGGCATCCACAACTTCTATGGGCAACCTGTGTCTGTGTCTCACCACCCTCATCATGCTCATCATTCTTCAGGAGGACCAGAGGGGTTTGATTTGCTCCTGCTGCAAACAAAACCTCCTTTTTTCCCAGTTCAAGGGGTTTTGGCTGACAGCAAAGACCACGCTAACTGCAGACCAAGGACGTGCCTACAGTGCTCACAAGGAGCAAGCCAGCCTCGCAGGAAGCCACCGCTCCTTTGCATGCCAGATCCCGCTCCCCTTCGCGCACGCACGGCCAGGCTATGTCTGGTGTTTGTGCTGGATGGAACGAAAACATATTTTTGCTTTCTGTGCCCTGCAGAAGGCAGAGTGAAAGAAGAATTGCACCCCTAAGTGTAAAGGCTTAGGGTCCAACCAGTTTCAAACCCAGGATGCAAAAAGAACATAAGAAGAATAGGAGAGGAACAGTGCCAAAAATACAGTGCAGCTTCATTTGAAAAACATCAGCTGATAGTGTTAATGGTCACCACGGTCTGCACATGCTCGGTTTTATTTCCCATTACTTTCCAAGGGGAATACAATAGCGTGATGAAGCCAGAGACTTAAGAGGCCTGGATCTAAAATTATTATTTGTCGCACACAAAAAGATTTCATCACCTGAGTCTCAGAGAAACTCAAAATCTGGATTTCCAAAACTGCCAAATTAAAGCTTTTTGCAGCAAAATTCTGTTTTACTGCTCACAGTTATGCTATTCTCTTCTACAGTCAAGCATGGCATTACAGAAACTATTCCATGTTGACTCTTCTAATAGCAACACTTCTCATTAACACTGGTCAGTGAGTCTTTCACTTTGGAGACCAAAGTGAGTATGGTCATTTGATTTGCATGAAAAACAATTATCTTTGCCTTCAAAAGGCATTTAAAGCTAGAAATCAACAGATACACCTTGTCATAATGAAAACTTTTAGAACATTACAGCTTCAAAGAGATTTAAAAACTGCCTACTGCAATTCCCTGTGATTTTTTCCTTCACTTATAAACTTCAGTGTTCCATAAATCTTACTATTTTGTTAAAGCCAAAAAGTTAACACCATTACGTATTACTCCATAAAATAATATGGCTAGAACATCACTTCCACAGTATAGGAAACGAACCATAAAGCAGTAACTTGGTCTTTATGAGAATCTTTTAAGAGAGCACAGCTTTTCCACAGCTAAAACCATCAGCAGCAAAACTGCCATTTACCCTGACCTGCTGCTTTCGCAGGATTTCCTGCCACAGCAAAATATTCCTATTTTGGCCATCATCAGGAATAAGCAAGCTCTGCTTGCTAAAGAACAGGCTTTACGCTGTGTCATAACTCAGCCACCATAGTGTGGGATATTTTAAGTCCACTCCTGTTGAGCTTCGCCCCAGCACTGTCATGTCACATCCCACCCTCATACAGGACACTTCGGAGCAGGTTTCTTCCCTGTAAGCACAAAGACGAGACTTTGATCAGCCGTAAGGAAGACTAAGTACCAACACCAGGCTCATCATCCAACACTAAGCCTGCCCCACACAAACCACCACAAGCTTGCACGAGTTATTTTTCGCCCCTCCCAAAGAGTTGTCCTCTCCCACTGAAAATCTGCTATCACACGTGCCACCTGAAAGCAACCATGGCCAATCCCCAAGGCAAGAAGAACTGCATGCTCTGAAACCAAGCACTGCAATGAGATGCTTGAGAGTAAAGTTATGCAGGACCTCTAAACCGCAC
Source organism: Haliaeetus leucocephalus (assembly GCF_000737465.1). NCBI lineage: Eukaryota > Metazoa > Chordata > Aves > Accipitriformes > Accipitridae > Haliaeetus > Haliaeetus leucocephalus. The sequence continues at coordinate 12,297,312 of NW_010972664.1, forward strand.
CGATCCTTAGAGGGTCCAGTGAACAACTCCACCATCCAGTACAAGGAGAGCAGTACTAGGAAGAGCACGCAGAAACGTGTTACTATTTGCGTCTGTGAAATGCAACCTTGTAGAAGGCACATTCTCTTTACCCCTCTCCTTACTGTTTTTTTTACACATTTACATAATTTTTAAAGACAGACACAGCCTTAAATCTATCCTCTTCCCCAGAATGTGGGCCATAGAATTGCTATTAGTAATATTCATTAACTTAATAATGTGCGTCTGAAATTGCAGACAGCAAGCGGTAGAGAGTCCAGCAGGTTCTCTGCAATTTAATAACCGCTTCATACCCTAATGCAACAACCCCCAGGGTGGGAATTTGGACATCTTGACTTCACATTTGTTGCTAGAGGTGCAATTTTTCCCCCCGGTCACGTTGCTGATAGGAGCTCAGACAACTGAGCAATCTTGGCTCTGCGTTCATAGTAGTTCAGGTGTGTATTACCTTTGGGCTTGCACGGTGGGAACAGAGCCCATCACCGTTGCCACGCTCTACCATCTCCATTCTCCAACAAACAGGGCTCTGCTCAGCACATCATTGTGCTACCATCCCACTACAAATATTTTCCATAAATTTGCTAAGAGTAGAGCCTACCCCCAGAACAAAGGTGGAAGTAACTGGCTGCTTCTCTCTCCCCTGACCGGTGGAGTGACAAAGCGGTGGTGGCAAGTGCACAGAGCCACCAGCCATAGAGGCAAGGCAGGCAGGCAGGGATCGCGACAGACTCTGACTACACATATAGCTGCTTGCTTTTTAGTTGCTTGTTTTTATTTGCTCTTCATTGCTTCTATTTAATTTGTTAACTGCTTTTTTACGAAGCCTTATGGCATCTCCACATCTCTTCAAACAGTGCCTGTGCTCCTCTGTTACCACCCAGGGATCTCTCAGCTGTACTGGAAGCAGTTCCTGAGGCAGCGGGAGCCGATGAAGCCCGAGGGGGGGACGGCAACTTCCCAAGGTGGCTTTCCCTGCAGCAGAGGTGTTCACAAGGATTCCCCTGCGTGGATTCCCTGGCGCCTATGAAAGGTTGCAGTCACCTCTAAGCTCTCTCTGGGGGACAGCAACAGCTTCTCCACCCTTTCATTGGCTTTCATAAACCTTGGCAAAATTGAATTACATTGGGTACCTTCCTCCTTCTATCACGCTTAACCGAAGTTGGACAACAGATGCAAAGAGTTTTCAGGCAGAAAAAGACAGACGCAGTAGCAGGTCTGATCAAACAGCTCTGTGTCCTTAGATATCATGTTATTTTTTACTTGTGTTAACCTTCTTTTTGCTGCTCATTTAACCTTTTGAATTTCAGTGTTATTTGACTCTTCTGTACAGCCTTTCCTGTTTCTAGGTACAATGTGAGAATCAGTGCTTGATCTGCATCACTTTGCAATGCCAAAGCATGTTTAAAAATAACCATGTACTAAAACATTTCTTTTTACATGAAGGCTTATAAGCCATTCCTCCCATTTTAAAATTAAACCTAAATTTCAGATCTAAACAGTTCTAAGTCACATTTACAAAAAGCTAGTACATGTAAAATATGCAACATTGGCAGCAACTGGCTACAGACTGGTGCCAGTTTAGAATATTTATGCAAGACAAGAATAGACAGAGGGAAATAACTCTCAAACCCCACCGAAGAACATGCCCTTTCCCAGGCCCTGTGTTTTGCTTAATGCTCAGTCCATAATCATTTTCCAATCTGCTGGAGGCCAGTGGCCCCACTGCCAGGGAGGGGGCCTCTGCTGACTCCTTCTAAAGCAAGGTATGCCGCTTAGGGATTTCTCATTTCCACTCCTGCTTTGTCTCTCACACTTCATTTCCCCACCGAAACCATACTTTGAATCTTTGTTTCATGGGTTTTCCACCCGACCCTGGTATCCTCCCGGACCACTACAGCATAACCAGACACCGGTGTCCTCGCTATCCTACTTAGGTTTCTGAGAACAATGAGCATATCAGGCAGACAGAAAGGTGTCCAGAAAAGTGGTAAGTTTAAAGTATGTTCCCTCATGTTGCAGGAAACCAGTAAGGAGAGACCTAGTCACACTCCTCCCTCTTCCCCAGCAGCACCCCCAGCAGATGCTTGCATTGCTCCCCCGAGGTTCAGCTCTGGAAAAGGCTCTGCTCTCCATTAAGGCTGCTGCTCCCCCTGCTTTCAGCAGCAAGATGTGCACAAAACCCAAAATAACAGCTCCACCCAGCACGAGCAGCACCCTCAGGTCTGTACGCAGGTGCTCTGCAATAACAGCAATATATCAACCTGTTTTAAGTGTCATTTTTCAGAGAAGAGCAGAGAAGGCAGGTCACAGATCCGCAGGGTCTCCCATGGGTGCTTTTTTAGTGTTTATAGCCACCCCCTTCCCTCTTGCCCTCTTTTGTGCCTACCGCATCCCCACAAGACAGCGCAGGGCAGGTGGACCCACCAGCTAGCAACGACAGATGAAGGGCCAGGACAGCCAAGCATTAGTACAGTCGCACTGACAAAAAGCTACTCCCGCCATCTGCCTTTCTGTGATCACCAACATGGACGTGGGTTTTGAGCCTGCACAGCTTACCGGTGCTGCACTGTTATGTTTTTGGGTTTTTTTCTTCCTAGGAGTCTAAACCAAGTCAAGCTCGGACATGCTGGGTGACACTGGGCTGGTTATGCCTCCTCCTCTGCCTGTTCCTTCTTCCCACATGGTACGATAAGCTTTTGGTGCAACACTCTGACTGGAGAGGGGGATGCTATTTAAAGTTTAGAAGTGAACAGCCTAAATTAAATAATTAAAAGACTAGTGTCCTGAAGGCTCTTTAGCAGTTAGATAGTTTCTGAATTAAATTACTTTTTTTTTTGTAGATAAGCCAGTCAAGAATCAGCTTCTGTTCTCAAGAGACATTCTGATGTTTAAGAGTCGTTCAGTCTCAACAAGAATGAAAGGCTGAAAAATTCTCAATTTTAAGCTAATACCAATAAAAAAAACGTTTAGATGCAAATTTCTGACTTCAGTAAAGGGAATTATTGTCTTAAACATTCTTTCTTTCAAATGCATCTTAAAATATCAGACATGGTTTGGTTCAAGTATACTTTCTAACAAGCCAAATGAAGCATAATATCTTCCTAAAACATGATTGCTTAGGTATAGATGTCTCATTTCAAAATGAGATATTCTGATTTTATCCAGCTAAAAATCAAACAGAGGAAAGTAATCACTCCAATTTTTGCCAAATATATTTCCCAAGATCCACAATTTCATAGGAATTGTTTTAATTTTGATAAAACTGCATTCTCTGTTCTACAGAAAACCTTTTCATCAAAACTTTCCCAAGCACATCGAGCTGTAATGCTGGAGAAACCTTCCACTTGGGAAGGGCTTCATCTACAGCCATCAGGAACACCTCCCACAGTGGATACCAGTGTTTGCTGGGAGCACTGCAATTTCATCCTTAAGCTGTCTGCATGTCCTTGGCAGACAGCTATTGTGTCTGCATCAATACAGCTCCTCTCTGATAATCCAAATCCCACATTATTGTTTCCAGAGGAAAAGCATGCTTCCCTTCTTTCTTCTCATTTCCTGAGAAAAATTCCCTATTCCCTGATTCAAGAATCTAACACTCATTTATCCATGGAGCTGTTTCAAATTAACAATTCTGCTTGAAGTTCATATTCTACGTTACTACAGAATAAGGGTTTTTTTGTGTGTTGAACAAGATCTCATTCCCTAAGGCTACTGCTCATCCTGCAAGCCTCTGTTCCACATGACAGGCTGTTCCTCCCATCCTACTCTCATTCAGGACTATCTGAAGATCAAGCCTTGGGTCCCAACACAGATATTCCCCTCTCAAGTGTCATCCTTCAGCTGGCGCGGCCAACCACCATCAGCCATGGCACATTGCCTCCAGCTGCCTCGGGGAGGTGAGGCCGTGCCCATCCTTCCAAGAGGAAGCTGGAAGGGTACATGAGGTTATAAACAAGGACTACCTTGTAATTAGCAGCAGTGCAATTACACACACAAAATACCGGTTTTGAGGGGGCTGCATGGCTGTTTCGTAGGAGCCCTTGTGCCTGATGAGCTTACGTGCCCAGCTCCAATGCACGGTGCTTATTAATATTTTAAAACACAGTAAAGAAACCTCAGTGTTTTAAAGGAGCGCTGATAATGCATCACTCAAACAACTTTCGACTTTGCACAGACACTTTAAACCATTCACCCACAAAACAACACATCAAAGGCAGCTTCTTAGCACAGGTCAGATGCTGAATCGGAGGCACATTCCATCGCATAAACATTTAAGCCACCAGTAATTAACTTATCGGAGGCCACGAGGGCCCTTTGGTCTGCCAGCGCCTCCTCCAAACCGACAGGCAGTGGGAGTGGGTTTGTTGGTATGCACCAGGCATTTCAGGCATGAATCCCAGCCTTGTCCCAACGTACCGAGGTACGTGGGCACAGCCAGCCGGCGCGGAGAAAGCCTCGCAAACCATCTCCGTGCTCTGAGAACGTGGGCGGCGCTCAGAGTCAAAACAGAGGCAGCATGAACAGCGATAACATCGGTTATCAGATTTCGGTAATATTATGTTACTGAAACTTACTTAAAAAGCCCGCAGGGGCTGCAGGAGCGGTTTCGTTTGTGGCACGCTTTGCCCAAGCTAGAGGAATTGATTGGCACCTATCCAGGTCTTCCCCCTGTGAAATGCCACAAGCCTGCTGCATCCCCACCTTTGCAGAGATATGTAGTTTCCTGACAGTCTCTGAGTGCGTGAGAAGATACAGCCAATCAAAACCCTATAGCTTGTCTTTAGATATAATGCAGAAGAACTAGTCAAAATCACTAGCCTTGGGTACCTGGCCATAGGCAGTAAAACAAGCCACCATTTTAAGGGGACTTGGATTGTATTCAGCTCTCAGTCCTTCACTCACCCCTTCTCCAGTAACCTCAGGACTTCAGTCTAGAGCAGGCTCCTGAACAGGTCACACATTTCAAAGTTACAACCATCATACAGACAAGTGAAATCAGTCCTCCGCAGTCACCTTCTCCTAGTATCAGCTCATCATCATGCAACAGTGGTGTAAGAACAGCACCAGCTGTGATGAAAAGTTGCAGCAAAACTTCCAGGAGAAAGTCCCTAATCCTGGTGTGGAGCTTGAGAGGCCTCGAGCGTAACTTGAGATAGTCCTGAACCACCTGCAACTCCAACCAAAGTCATTCACTCCTACAAATACTCAGGTATAAACCTGGGCACTGAAAAGAAAAAAAAAAAAAAAATCAGTGGCCAGTAAAGGTATGTTGCCCTTGGACATGCAAATGCATTAGAGTAAGAATGCCAGCACTTGGCTTTTTGGAGCTCTGCTCTCTGGCTTTCAAAACCATTTACAAAAAGACTGAGAATGTCATTCACATAAAAAACAACAGAGGTTTTGTAACATTTCACGTGTTCAGAGGCCTGCCGAGACTCTAATCCACACAACACTTACGGGAACCAATATTCTCCTCCATCCCACCACAAAGTACAAATATTCACAGGAAGTCTGAAGGCAAGACTCCTTAACTTTAAAATCCTTCTCTTCTTTTCATGGAAAATACTTTGAACAGAGAAAGCAATAAAACCCCAAAGTAACTGTCCAGGAACAGTTTTTTTCATGTGAAACTTTTACTTTTCAGTAACATCCTTTTCTGCAAGACTCTTCTCAAGAAAATTTCAACCAGCTCTACTCAGAACATTTGTACAATCCAGGTGGTAATACATAAACACACAAGGAGACTGTGACAACTTTAAAATTACCTTCTCAAGAACAGATATCGAGACAGGGTTGGAGCCATGGTGCAACTGACCCCCCATCTGCTTCTACTCACGATGCAGCTGCACTGACATGCACCATGTCATTGGCATGCCTGCAAGCTCTTGGGGCTGTCTTGTTTTCAACATCTCCAAAAAGCGTTTTAGACAATTCATGTTTTCATCACCTGCATAGCAAGCTCATGAAGCAACTGAGCTTGAGACGTACTGTGTTCCTAATCAAAGTCTCACTGGGACCTACCCTCCCAGCCTTTCCTCCATGATTCACCTGAAGTCCCACTGAATAGAAAAGTTAAACTTTTGCTGTTTTTTCTATTTTTTTTTTTTTTTTTTTTTTTTTTGAGCAGAGAACCATCTATAAGGATTTTGGCCTGCAATTATTTCCGAGGAGCTAAATCTCTTTGTTAACTAGCACGAGGATCTAGCTTATATTGTCCCATCAGCAGTGCCCAAGCAAGCAGTAGGAGCCGTTTCACGACCTACACCTTTTTCCTAACATCTGCTCTGGACCTGACGGCTCCCTGAGAACCTCTGGCTGTATCCTCCCCTTGCTTCTGCAAGGAGAATTCCCCAACCTTGTTGTTAGATCTAAAAAACCGGTTACACAGTTAACGCTTTATGCAACACATGCTTTAATATGTCTATGCTTCCCCATTACTGTCCACTTTATGCTCTTCACCTCAGCCCAAGCATCAACAGGTTTCATACCTAACAAAGCACTGAGGGGCAATATTTTAGACAACACTTGTGAATAGGCAAATAAAGTGTGCAGCCAGCAGAGGTTTTTTAATCTGATACTGCTCTTTTCCCAAGAGCTACATTTTAAGGCACACCTCAATTATATCACTTGAGCAATATCAGAGCCTAAGTCAATATTTATTCCCTAAAAGTATGCATATTATTTGGCCATCTTATGGTTTGTCTCCTTGTATTTTCCAGATGGAGAATAGCTGTTCACAGCAAAAAGACTACAAAAAAAAAAAGAAAAATTTAGCAAAAAGAAAAAAAAGATGACATACAGTCTCAGCTCACAAAAAATACTCAGCTCTTATTCTCTGGCCTGCTTGGTTTCATTTCAAGTTGCTGTTTTAGACATCTCTAGCTATCTTGTACCCAAACTACTCACTGAAAACAAAACAAGCTTCATCACTGTCAACGTTGGCACGTCCCCCCGTTCCCCTCGACCTTCCAATACAGTCGCTGTTGAAGTCAAAAAGCTTGATGCTGAAGGGCTGCTGTGCGTTTGCCTTTTTAACTTGAGGGACATTGGGAAGCTGTAACTCTGCCAGAAAACAGACTCATTTGTTTTTAACACAGCCCATATTTAGCCATGCGTCTCTGAAGTAAAAACCACATACTTCCATCTTAAAGCCCCATCTCCTCACAGCTGAGTCCCACAGGACCGCTGGATCCCATTTTGCATGGCCAAATAAGGTAAAGCAAGAATTTGAAAAATGCAAACCTGGCCTGAAATCGCCCACAGCTTTGAGGAGCTATTTTTGGATTTGTTAACCTTTTGTTAAACAGAGGATGCTGCAAGGCCTTCTTTCTATTACTTTGCCCTGAATACCTAACTTCCAAAAAAACCCAAACTTTAGAACATAAGTGAGCTTTAAGGAGATGAAGTGGTGGGAGACCAAGGCCGAGAACAGCGATTGGAAGCGATACTGAAAAAAACAATGTTAAAGCTTCACCCGAAATAAAAATGATATGGTTTGCCAACAGATACTGAAAGGACATTCTCCAGATTAGAGGCAAGCACTCTTCTGAAACGCGCACAGAAGGGAATCCAGTAGGCTGTGTAAAATACTGAATGTCCCCAAGGAATTTAATTCTAGCTTCTCGTTGAACTTCACAAACTTCCTTCTGAAGGAGTAGCCAGAGATGTCTGTCTCTCTAGTGGGACAAACTATTAGGTATTTATGGGAGAAAAAGATGGGATGAATATTCTGTGACTACATGTGAAGTATTTTCTTTGCAAAGGAGGAACTCTGACTTAGGTTTTCGTCTGTGCCTCTTCCGACCACAAATACATCACCTCTTGTCCTCCAGCACTCTACATTTCACAGCCTGCCACATCTGAGAAACATAGAGCTGTTTCATGGGAACCCAGAGATCAAGATGCTTATTATGAATGTGCATTGAAACTACAAGCATCTGGGACATGGGAAAAGCAAGCAGCTTCCTACCATTCCAGCTGAAGTACGTGTATGCTGGAGTTACTTAGCTTTGCATACAACTAGTACAAGAAAACCACCATGGAGACAATGAATACCTGGACTAAATCTTCATTCAAGGGGGTAGAAGCATAAATTTCTCAACAAGCTGGAATTGAAAGCAGAAACTCAGAAAAATTGATTTTTGCTACTGGTTCTTAGTGAGGAGTTACGAGAAGTGATTAGGCATTGTGGGCATTGGGTGACTGAGAAGCTTCTCTCAGCTTCCCTAAGAAATGAAGACATGGTCATACCATGAAGTGTTTTCTTTTTTTGATCATCATCAATATAGTCTTCTATTAAGTGACTTTAAAGCTGACTCAGCACCTCAGCTGACTACTAATTTTTGTGGAAGCACCATACCATTTGAGTTATCTCAGCACATTGCTTGCTGGTTTCATGCAGATATTGAGGAAACACCCTGTATCCATGCAGAACAAGCAGTTGAAGGTCATTAGGGAAAAGAAGCAGTTACTCACTTCCAAACCCCCATGTTTTACAGGAGATTAGTGACTGAAACTGTTAACATCCTACCTAATCCCTTTAAGCATTGTCATATTAGCAGCACTCAGCCTACTTGCCCAAATTAAAGGTGAAAAAGCAGCTTTAAAGGTTCTCTTTTCCACAAAATTATTCAAAATAAAATCTAGCAAAGTGAGAAACCAGTAAGTTTAAAAGTGAGAAAGACGTACCGTTTGCCACATAGCATACAAGACACCAGGGAACATAGGCCAGGTTTATCTGCGGTCACTCAGTTCAGAATCCCAAAACTGCAGACCTTATCATACTATTCTGTACCTGAAGCCAAGGCCATGGCCTACAGCAAAGAACCAAACAGCTATCTTGATGCAGCTGCACCATCCAGGTTTCAAGTGATTAAAAGACTCGAGAGAAAACTCTAATCCAAACTCATGAATTTTGGATAAGTCAACATAAGAGGAAGTTCTTCCTTTATGGGCAAATTACCCTGCACAGCATGTGGACCCACTTGGATGGCTTCTTGTTGGTCATGCCAACACAAGAGTTTTGGACTAGGTAGGAACTAATAGATTTTTAAGAAGCATGACAAGTAATTTTTTTTTTTAATAGTCAAAATTGTAAAAACAGAGAAAGGCCCCGATCTGAACAATGCCTGATTTTGGGGTCTTCCTCAGCCAAAACACTTCTCAGTTTGAAAAGTACTGTAATGCTCTCTAGGTAAAGATTACTATAATGATTTTAATAAAACTATGAGTCTGACTATCGTTTTGAGAGTCGGAGGGCTCAGAGCTAACTTTGCAGCAGACTTCAGCTCTGTTCCACTCAGTGCGGGATTAGAAAACAGAGACACAGAAATCCCCCCCCCTCTAGTCCTGCATGATGCAGACATCTCCTTCCTTCTGAGCTAATGCTGGTGTGAAGCACCAGGTCCCAAGGCTCGTACAGACCCTCTCCCCGCTTCTGGGAGCTTAGGGTCTTGGCCTGTGCCATTCTCACCCAGCAGGAACATTGCATGACAAATTGGCCGGGACTCAACTCTCCTGCCCACGGCCGGGCTGCTGAGAGCAGGGCTCCACGGGGAGGCTGAAAGCTACACCTGACTGACGGCCAAGGCAGCTCCCTCTCCAAGCCAAAGCGAGGAAATACGACAGAGGCCCCGACCGCAGCTTGAAACAAAACGTAAAGCTATAGAAGCTTCCTCTTGCTTTTCCACCAGGTTTTAAAACCAAGAGAGGTCCTGTAAAAGCTCTTCAAATCATCTGGGTAAAATCTGTACATTTGCCTCTAATGTAGAGGAGCTCTGGGGTGGAAATAAGGTTGAGCTCATGATTTTGTTCAGGTTTCAACTCGCAGCAAACCAAACCCAGAACGCTTCTTGTGAACTGAAGGCCCCAGAGGTGATGGAAAGCTTTAGCCACAGTCACCTGATATTCTGGAAACATTTGGAGGGTTTTTTTCAGTTGGTTGGTTGTTTTTTGGTTTTGTGTTTGTTTTTTTTTTTTTACCGAGTCAAGCTGAGGAAGACAACTATGCCATAAATAAGGCTTCATAACATAATCAACAGTTGTTTCTCTATTTAGTCTAACTCAGGATTTAAAAAAAAAAAGGCCATGGGGAAATACGGATTCTATATATAGCCTCGGAAGACAGGGAAATAAAGTGGATTGGACTTATCCTGAAATTGCCTCAGGCTCCAGGTCCAGGACAGAGCTGGCCAAGGTTTCCAGCAGAACTGGGCACCACCAAGTGCAACCATGAGCTGCTGTTCTGGAAGCAGGCTTGAAGGGGGAGCATGGGGTAGAAAGCTTTTGGGCAAGAGGCAGCAGAAATATCTTCCTATAGCTGGTTGTGTCTGGAACCTCGCCAGGTATGTGCCATCAGCAACCCCACGGGATGTCTGCAGAAAACTGCCAAGCTCAGTTCTTTGACTTACATTTCTCATGCTACCACATCACATACAACCCTCCCCAGGAAAGCCACATCAAAACAGAGCAAGACCAACACACAAAAAAAACCCCCCTCCAAGCCAATGCTAGCCCTATTTCTCTTAGCTGGAGTGAATGAAATTTAACAGATCGTTGTGTACATTTTCTATCTGCATGCTTCAGTACAGTGCAGAACAAAAAAAGCAACTTCATGCTTAAAATCTTCTCTATAAATCCTGTTCTCTTCATCAGGATGAAGGACTGGAGTGAGGACACATTTTCAAATGCTGTACTGGGACCAGGGCTACAGAAAGGCTTAAAAGTTCAGGGCATGCTTATACGACAGCCTTGGGTTGTAGACTGACAACCCTGACGACTTCTTCCCCATTCTCAGGCTGGCTAATGCTCTGGGTGCTTGGCCAGGGCCTGGACCACGGCATCCAAGAGCAGGTCTTAACAGATTTGGGGTTTGGCTTCACGGACTGTCCAGGCTGAACTTCAGCTGGCTGTGCTCGAGGCCCACCTCCGTTCCTATCGCTCTGCAGGCTCGGCCTCGCTCGCAGGGCTTGTGCTCCTCTCTGCGCATCCTTGGCCTCCTCCATCCTTGCGTTGGGGGTCTCCAGGGGGCGACCCCGGTAACTTCCCCACTGCCTGCCTTCTCACGCAACTCATCACGGCAACACACTCCAGAAGCAAAAGCGTTTGAAAGAAAACTATCCCTCCGCAGTTTTCTATCCATCCTTCGCAAAGAGGCAATGTGGAGAAATAAATCAATCCAGAAAAAGTAGTAATATGAGCCAAGAGGTATGAAGGATAGGAAAGAAAGAAAACCAGGGAAAGAGGGGAGACAAAAGAAAGAAAAAAAAACCAACCCACATCTAAAAGACTGTTTTGTTTAGTTTCTGAAAGCATGTTTTTGGAAAAAAGATCTTTAGCTTTGGGCTTGGAGTACATAATTGCCAACTCCCTACGCTTATACCCAAAGGGTACTCTGGGTCAGGGGTACTCACAGCTGGGGAGTACGGAGAGCTGGCGGGCCAGTGAGGAGACCACACCACAGTTGTGAGGTTGGGAATTCAAAGCTCTATGACAAGGGACAACATGGGGAAAAGCTGAGGACTGAATGGGTTTGCTGCTCCAAGAAGTTTGGGAAGCAGCGCTGCAGCTTGCAGCAGTGCTCCTTCTCAGCAGCAAACAGGCATGCTTTCGAGTTTGCTGAGCTTCCCAGATGAATTGCAGTTACGTACAAGCTGGTTTGTAGGCAGAGGAAATCCTCCTTTTATGGTTTCCATCCCCCCACTTGTTCCTCCTCCCTAGAAGTTTTCATCCTCTCAGTTGAGCCAAGCATCAAATGAGTTGCATGTGTAGTTATGCTCTGAGGGCAGGGACCCTGGGGAAGCAGACAGGGGTGGGGAATCTGTGATCGTCACCTTTTCTTTTCCCTGTGACTCAGTTGCAGGCTATTCTAACAACACAAATTAACTACTTCCAATTCATAGCAATTTTAAAATTAAGTTGTTCAAATAAAAAATAAGTATTTTCACATTTGATTGCAAAGATTAAAGAAAGTAATTCTTTGCTGGTCACCTGAATCTGTTTTACGAAGGCCTCTGAAAGGCATTTTATCAGCTGCTGAGCAGTATTTACTCATGAAACTGTTCTAATTGCTTTGGAATGTGCACCCTGGCTGCTGGAACAGCTCGCTCCTGCTGATACACTGAGCAAAGTAATACTGGCTCATAGGACATGCCACTTTCATACAGCATTCAATCTTCATTCTCAAGGTAAACAGCAGGAAATTAAAAAAATATAAAGCAAAGACCTCAAATGATGACTTTCGCACAGCTGTCCTACATGTTTATAAGAGCATCACCTCATCAGCAAAATAAATCACCACCATGACTGAAATACAGATCAGTAATTTAGTACTAAACTTATCTTGCAGGTGGAAATTGCATGGGTGAAAATGTATTCCTGGTGCCCACTAAATCAGTGCTGAAGTCAGTATCTAGGACAGAAGGAGTAGTGTGTCCAGGCTACAAGGAAGATTGCAGCCTTGCTTTTAGTAGAAATCTTGTTAGATCGAAGATAATCTACTCAGCCTTGCCTTAATCTTTTAAAACTGAAGCAGAACTCTGGTCTGTATTACATATGCCCAGGCTCAGTAACAGCCTACAAAAAAAAAAGCTAATAGCTCTATCTGCCTTTAAGACAAAGCCATCCCAAATACTGAGTCACAATCTGGAAGGTGCAGTAGTTTGAACAGCACTTGCTCTTTGTCTGTATCACAAAATTCTAGTGTACTTTACCTGGCAGAATTAGAAAAGTACAGAATAATTACTATTATACATATTTATGTATAAAACATGGAAAATAAAGGACACATCACACTTATCCTCCCCACAACTGTGCAGAAGTGAACCCCTGGAGATCCTCTTGGCACACATGCCAAAACAGCCAAGCCAGTCCCATTGACCTGGGCCAAACTTCATCAACAGACTTGTAAACTTCAAATGCTTTGAGCTGGTTTCATAGGAGGTGGGAGCGTCACACCCCCCCACAAAGCCCAGCTAACAGAGTCCTTGGGAAAAGCAGCTTCAGACAAGAACAGGCCAGACTTGGGGATAAACAGCCCTGGCGACTGCTCAGAGCCCGCGGGCCGACCGTGACAGTCCTTCTTCAGCACCGAGTCATCTGACACAAGGTAAGCACTCTACTGCGTGTGGTGGTAACGTTACCTTCTGCAGGAAGCATCGCACATGCATTGAAGTCTGTGCTTTGTGCAGACACAAGGGCTGGGGCTTTTTAAGAGCATGATATTGGCTAAAAGGGCAGGTAGGATATCCATTTGGGAGCAGGCAGATCTTGGAGAAGGGTGAGGCAGGGCTAGAGGCTCTCAGCTGAGAGGAAAGGGCTCTTCTCATTTCTGACTCATCCAACAGCAAAGCTTCTCGAGTCTTCTACCTGACATCCCACCCACGTCTCCTCCACTCCGTGAGGGCACTGTTTGCAGTTCTCTCCGCACCTCCCCTCCAGATGCGAGCCGTACAGGCAGTCCTCAGCCTCCTCGGCAGCTCCTGCCGCTTTAGCTGCGGCACCTTTCCCTCCTGCCGTCGGTCACAGCCTGCCTCTCCTGCCCACCAAAGCAGCAGCTACATGCTCCTCTCCCGTCACCAGGGCAAGGGTAGATGTCTCCTGATTCCCTGCTTTCCCCTGCCTTCCCTCTATCATCCCACAGTTAACATTTCCTTTTGGTTTCTCCCTACAGCCAATTTATTTATTTTTTTTTAAACAAGGGCTGGTTTGTTTTCTTATTGGAAAGCCTTTTTTGGCCTCAAGGCAGCAGGAACGTCTCCCCGCTTTCTCCTGCTGTGAAGGGACCTGACCTAGAGCAGAGCGCTTTGAGGCTGCAGAAGAGATCTCCCCGCATGACCTTTTTAATCCTTGGCCTCCACTGCTTCAGTCAACACAAGTGCCTTCTAGTATGACAATCACCATTTGTTGCTTAGGAATTAAACATTGACTAAACACATCATTCTGCATAGGCCATTGAACTGGAAGAATGTTTGGTGAGCTCAGCAGCTAAAGCTTTATTAACCATCTCTGGTGACCTTCTTGAGCAAGGCAAAGGCAGCACCGGGGCTTAATCTCAAACTCTTTCCACTTGCTCCTGCTGTAACCCACAATACTTTTAGAGAGTTAATACCCCCACAAAAAAAAGGTCTGCCAGCAGGTAGGTGCTAACTTATCCATCCCACCATGGTGCAAAGTTCATAGTTCCACGCTTCATGCCATTCCCAGTTCTCTCCACCACCCACAGCACATCTTAACAGCGAGTTTAAGTGCTGCACTCCAAGTTAAAAGGCAGATTGTTTCCCTTCCTTCAGCATGCCTGCAACATTTAACAGTGCTCTAGAGCACAGGCCAGCTAAAGGTGTGTTGAAACAGAACAGCTAACAGACAGGACAGCAAACGGACTTTTACAAACACCAGCAAATCCACTCATCCAGCAAGATGGTATCAGGAGTCCAAAATACCCCTGGGGGAGCATGCCTCCTCCCCAGGTATCAAAACCAGCATAAAATGTGTCATGGAGTAGTTATATTCTGAACAGAAGTCTGGAAAGCCTGCTGAGGTACTGGCTTCTGGCTCTCAGGCACTTAAAAACAAGCAGGGAGAAAAGTGACATGAGAATTCCTTGCATTTTCTGAATTCTTTTCCTTTACTTGACACACGCAAAAGAGAAAAGCACAGGAAGCAGGAGCCCACATTTCCCTCAGACTCGATGCTAATATATCCTGCTCCCATCAGATCAGGAGGGAAAATTTTGATGAGTGTTAGGTGGTCCTTTGTGGTTGTTACTCAAGAACAACAACAAAGTAAGAGAACAGCTCTACCACCTCACTGGAGCTGGACCCCGTCCCATTGGGCGGCATCTTGCCAATACTAATAATTTAGTAGGACTGTTAAGTGCTTTTGAAACTAAAAGGCAGCTTTCAACACTAGTCCTAGACCAATCAGCTCTGGAAAAAAAATAGTCAGTCTGAACACTGTCTCAACCTGAAGCCAGAAAGCCATACCTAATCTAATTAAACTCTCGGGGAACACGACTACACACGCCAGCTACCTCTGAGTTAGGAAAACAGCCCCAGCGTTAATGATGAGACTCACCAGGCAGAGCAGACATGTCCTGACCGACAGGAATCCAGCAACACAGAGACGAGAGAGAGAGAGGTCTGAGCACGGGCTTGAGATGCCCAACATGAGGAGCTACCAACTTGCCTCTTCTGTCCTACCGCACACAGGAGTCTTCAAGAAGAGGAGAAGAAGAAGGTGTGGTGCCCTGAAATGTTAGAGATGGTATCTCGGAGTGTCTGCTTGAGCCTAACTTTGACCCTGGGGGGTCCACATTCCCCAGGGAGGTGTGTCACACTCCTGCTGGCAGGAAGAGCCGGGTGGGACACGCACCCCTGCACTTCGCAGAAGGCATTCTGGAGTCCGTACGTGGGAGTTCGGTTTCGGTCTGCTTAGCCTAGAGCCTGTGTCGGTCTACATATTTGCAGTCCTCAGTACCACAGCCGGAGCATCTCTCAAGCTTTAATGAATGTAGTGCAACACCACTATGATCTGGGCAGGTATAATGATCATCACTGTAATTTTCAGCATATTAGAAGGTAGTCATATTTTTCTTCTAAACAAACATAACACAAGTTATTTCAGTTTGTCACTTTCAGAACTCTTCTTAATTTTCACAAGGCTCGAGACTCACAAATGAAATCCTACCGATCAGTTTCACAGGCACAAAAGGTGCACGAAGACCATTAAAACCATACAGACCCAAGCAAAGCAAGATCCTGGGACCAGGAGAGGGCAACCACACATCTCTAACAATGAGAAACTATGTGGTAGAGACCTGGGACACCACACTGGTGAGCCTCTGGATCCACTGACCAGCGCCCCTTGGGAGGCAGGGGGTACAGCAGGACGTACCTGTCTATTAAATGTTAGATTTCAGTGGGCGTAAGGACAGTAAAAAAGGATTTTCCTTCTCACCTTTCCTAGAGCGCCCTAACCAACCACTCGCAGCCAGTGGGGCAGGGAAACCAGGATTTCAAGGTGACTGCTTGTTAGCCATCTACAGAAGCACACGCATTTAGTGGGAGCTCCAGTGTCCTCTGGGGGCTTGATTTTCAGCTCGTTTCCCTCATTCTCTGCTAAAAGCATTGCTGTAACAGCTTCTACAACCTCTTCTGCTCCACGAGTTGCAGTACAGTAACACAGCACATACCAAATGCACTGGCCAGTTCTCTTTCATTTCATTTTTGGGTAAACAGAATTTCACTATAATCATGATCTTGAGAAACTGGTTCCCTGGTGCATGTTATTAACACTGCCTGCATTATCCTTCAGCCTTGGAACGGGAACAAACCTAGCCCCAAGACAGGAGGAAGGAACTAAACGCAGAAGGGAAATTAAGGTACTCAAGAGTCCTTGTTCTTGGCAATAAATGCAAGAAGAAAAGATTATAATTATCTAGTTTATTGCCATAAACAATTTTTTAGTATAGTTTTTAGCATTTCTTTCCAGGAGATGGCAGTCAAATAACCATCTGAGAACACAATCCCCCTTGTGCACAAAATCCAGGTGGCATGAAGATGGCACTGCCAAATGTCTTTTCAGATGTAGTACTATGAGAACAACTGACTACCTGATAGGAGTTACTAGGATCCTCCAAACTGCATTAGCTGTTGCTAGCGTAAGCTATCCTTGCAGCAGCCCTGCTCTTCCCTTGTGGGCATACCATTTCATCAAACCTACACTGAGTTTTAGATTCATTTTGAATCTTCAAGCCTGTAAAGATTTGTCTGATTTCAAGTGTTATTGTCAACATTGTGCATGGCTGCACAGTGAACATATCCAGCATACGGGGGGCAGGGGGGGAATCAGTCTTGAGAAATACCAGTTCATCACCCCATAAACATGTTTGCAGTGTGCAACAAAGGCAGCAATGCGGTGAGACGGCTTGTGTCATTCATCTTCAGACAATCCTGTTACTAAGGGCAGTTTTCAAGACAGAATTATGGAGGGCCAGATGAGGATTATCTTTGTGATACACACTTTTTGTTTTGGCAATGACCAAAGCACATTTTCCAGCAATAACCACTATCACACAGGATGAGTTGGCCGCTTCTAATGCTATACAGAGTTCAAATAATGATTCCTCTAAGAAATGCAAAATTAGAGAAATAAAACTGTTGGCATTTGAGATATTTAGGCTGAAATACTAGCGATTGTTATTTTTCTCAAGAGAAATGCCTGGCACATTGTATTTTACTTGCTGCCAGTGTAGTCTTTCAAAGGATGCAATCAAGTCAAATTCAGCACTTTTGTAAACGTGGAACTGCATTTAGCATATCAGCTGAACTTTGTACTGGATGTGATTCAAAGAGTGAACTCCATGTAATAATTTGTTCTGTCTCAAAAAAAAAAAAGCCCCAAACCAGAAGAGCTTTATTTTCCATTCCAAAGGGCAAGTTGCAGCACCATCTCTACTGCATATCTTTCTTCCTCCCTTTCCACTGCTCCAGCCTCTCTCTTCTGAGGATGCTTTTTGTTTCTTTCTCGTACTCATGATTTTAGGTTTTGCAATTTCAAGCTAGAAAAAAAAACAGGAATACCAAAAGGCAACCCTTTGCTCAGTTGCTACAAGCAAAAAGAAAAGCAAATGCTCAGTGGCAGAAAGTTCAAGAAAAATATTTTTACCATCTTTAATTCTCATTTACACAGAGCTCACCAAACAATGTACGTTTTTCTCCACCCAGTCTGCCAGATGATGACTTTGATGCAGGGAGAACATCCCCTCAGGCAGTCTTTTATTTCCCTTTTCTTCAAGTGTATTTGCAAGAAGCAACATGATAGAAAACAACTCAGCTCTCAATTTCTTCTGCACTTTGCATTCTCAAATTTTCAACCTAAGAGAAATTGGTCTTAGAGTTACAAAAACATCTGAAGTGCCAAGGTGCTGTTTGCAGTATGAAGTGAAGGGCTGGGAGGGATGTTTGTCTGCCTCTCTGCTGAGCAACCCCAACAGTATCTGCCACTAACAGCATCAAAACTTCCTTGTGATTATAACAGAGATGAAACACCAAAGCCATCTACAACTCTGATCAAACACAGAAATTACCCTTTCAAACCCAAGCATGAGATACTATCTGGGCTTTGCACACACCAGTCAAGCTTTTAAGCCATTTCTTCTTTGTATGAAGACCTACTCATTCATTGCTCACCATCTCCTGAGTCACCAGAACTATTTCAAAGGTCCATCCAGCAGGTGTGTTCCTCAATTATAAAGGGACACTCTGTGCCAACACTGTGTCATACAGTTTCCAATCTAAGCAACTACCAGCTAGCTACCTTGAAGCACCAGTGCCTAAGGTACTGCTGGTCACTTCCTTTCTTCCACCAAAAAACTACTCACTACAGATACGGCAGCACAAAATCACCCCTGTACCAATTCTGCTTCTAAATTAGATGCCAGGCTAAGCAATGGTATCTTGCAAAAAACAAGTTTGGCTTACTTTTAAACTACCGAAAACAACAACAAAAAAGTTAGAGTAGACAAGAGAAGCATTCACCTCTCTGAAGTACTACCTAATTCACAACTGTACACAATTTCAGCCCACAGGTGGTTATGCTGAAACCTTTTCAGTTCACAAATTTGGCCATGTAAACAGTTCTGCCACAGGCACAGGTTCTCACTGGTCGCTGAGAAGAACAGTACCTACTCACTGAGGCCAAACTCTTGTTGAACCTGCAGATATAGGTCTACACAGCTATGTGTCTGATGGTAGCTTCAACCTCAGACAGACCCTGCATCATCCTGCAGTTCTTCCCCTAAGGTATATTTATTTCTACTGCAGATAAGAGATATGAGAAAGGACTTAAAAACAACCAGCCATTTTTTACTCTAAGCACCCTTTGCTTTTCATTTAAAGCAAATCTCTAAATGAGGGAAGGCTGACTTTAAGCATGCTTATCTTAACAGTTTATCCATACAGCAAGTTACCTGTTAATGATCCTGGTCACTCTCGCTGTCTTCTCCAGATGATTCCACTTTGTCTGGACTCAGGTAGTAAGCACTGCTATCAGCTGTTCGGAGCAGAAACAAGCATCAAAGTCTGGATCCCTGAGAAGAGCAGCTGGACTTGCTAACCAGCAGTAGTTTAAAAATCACCTGGTCTCTTTTTCCAGCATTTGCTCACCTGAGAACTTGACAAACTGAGCCCACTTACTACGTTTAAATTGGATAGAAGTTTTTCGGTCAAATACTTTTCTAGTCTATGCAAATGACTGGTGTGTCACCTAACTGATCAGAAGAATTGGTGACACTACCATTACTCACCTCCAGAGCCTGCCAGCATTTTGCTCACCTTCCAGCTACATGTGCAATGAGAGCAGTTAGCAACATACACAGGGTTTCAAGATGGCTTTCCTTCAGAGAGCATGTAAGAGTTTATCCTGCACTGCTAAAAATCAGCATGCAGGTTCAGCAGTTACCTCTTAAGAGGCAAATACTAAGCCATGTGCAATTCAGGAGTGATTCTGTTTGAACAGCTAATCACAGGTTTCTGGCAACAAAGAAACTAGGTATAAAGGGCATGCACAAATTTGTCGCAGAACACGTCTAGTTTTTGCAGTCTCATTATATGCTTCATAAAAGGTATCTAAATTTGTGCATATATGCGCACGTATATGCATGCGTGCCCTTGTGCAGCATTGCTGAAAGGCACGCAAACTGAAAAAAAGATATATCTTTTAAATGCCCTAGGGAAGCAATATGATGAAATCATGCTCTTGTGCCCAAAGTCCCCTCTAAGGTATATGATTCCTGGCCTAGGGAAACAGCATCTGGAGGGAAAAACCCCAAAAAGTAACACTGCTACTGCAAGCTATTTAACCATCAACATTTTTACACACTGGCGGCTTATACTATTCACATCAGACTTAGGCTGCACAGGTAGATATTCTGTAAAAACCAAAGGCACACTCCCTGCCTACAGAACATTTCAGACAGACTACTGAAATCAGTGGCTAGCTATGTATGTGAGTCAACTGTTAATCTAGTCTGGCTTGTAAACACTTACCTCAAGGTCTAAGACTACAGGTAGGGACAGCAGTGATGAGGCTCTGAACTCCCAGCTCTACCTTCAGGATTTAAAAAAAAAAAATTTCTACAAACACAGCACCCAGTAGTTACGAGTGTCTGAAAACATAAGGAAATCAGGGTCATCCATTCTCCCCTTCTCCCCACCCCCAGTACTCCCACATTCTCAAGACAGGCAAGCTGAAAGTAACCCAAAAGAAGGGTCTCACTGATCTCACTGGGTTACAAGCATCTGACATTAGCACATGCTCCGAAAATTATTATCAGTATTTCGTTTCCTGATCAAGTGTTACCATGGAGCTTCATCACTTGTGTTACAGCAGTAGAGGCTGCATAGAAATTGCACTTGCGTTTCAAGATACAACTGGATCCATGCATTAGCATGCTTTTATCCCAGTGTGTTCAGGCAGAGATGCAACTGTGCATGTGTGCAAGTGCAAGCATACACAGTTTTCTAATCACTTTGCACTACTGCTTCCACAGAGAAGCTTTCAGCGCATCCTAGAAATAAGCATGTTGTCCCAGTCTGACCACCTGGGGGACACAAGTGCAGCAAGATGTGGCACCTCAGAAACCAACCTTCAATGACACCATTCTGCATCAGAAAAGTAACTGAGCTCAATTGATGTTAATGACTCACAACGTAATGGTCATGTGTCAGAACGATCAGCTGTATAGAACACACAGTAAATATGAACGCCAAGTTGTACTTTTATTTTCAGGATTAAAAACCCCAATGGTACAGGTGCAGAGTAAAGCTGAAAGAAACAAGATGTCAGCCCAAGTTTATCTGCAGTTCAAATGAGGCATCCTGGTTTCACAAAACTGAGCTAGACAGATGGGTAAAGCACAAACTGCCAAGAGAGAGAAGAGAAACCACACAAAATATAAACTGAGAATAGGTAACTCCTCTTCACCTGGCTCCCTCTGCCCCCTTCCACAGTATAAATAGCACAACTAAAAAAATCCAACTGCAAAATACATTTGACATTGAGCAAAATCAAAGAACCATCAAAATTATTTTTATATAGGATGTGCTGATCAAGACTTTTTTGAGAACTAAAAATACATTGCAGTTCAATTTAAGTGAGATACAGAAGAAGTTACCACAGTTGTAACAAAGGGTAAGAGAAGTACCATTTCAATGAACAACACACAATACATAAATATTCGGGAAAACACAATTAGATTCAGCAAACAGGTCTAAAGCTGACATTCCTATGCCAGTCCCTACAATTAAAAGTTAAAGCTTGTTTACTTGGTAAGACTTGTAGAGAAATAAATACGCTTACAGAAGTACACACATTTCTTCAACAAGTGGGACTGATTTTTTAAAATACAAATTAGAGACTGATTTAACAACCTAAATCAAACAACTAATAGGATTATCACTGGAAGGTGTGACTAAGTAAATCACTTACCACAGTTAGCCCAACATACATGTCCTTAGCATAAAATTTATTTGCTCTTCAGCATATGCTCTGGCTCTTCTACCAGTCTGTTGAGTCAAAAACCAAAGCTGGAATAAGAATTTGTCAGACACAGAAAAAAAAATAAAACCACCTTCTCCACTGCTGAAAGGACTACATCTTGACCTGATTTGAATTTTGAATGAAGTTTTGGGTAAGTTCTGTTCTTCGCATGAGACAGTTTCTCTGCGTTTAAACAACCACTGAAAGTTTGCCTGAAATTTTGTCACAGTGGTCCTATGACCAAAGAATTTGCATATTAGAGGTTGCTAACAATATGCTCAAATTTAGATGAAAGTCTTGCTAAAACCGTATATGGACTCTGTGTTAAAACACTGTATATTCAAGTAAACCTCAAGTCACACAGACTTCCATGGGTAACCCAATTTTAAATCAAAACAGCCATGTCTTCTATTTATAGAAGTCCTAAACCCTGGTCTGCTACGTGATACAATGAACTGACACCTGAGACAGGTACACAAAGAAAATATTTCCAAAGGCTTAACCAGATGAGAACAATAGATAAGCATCTTGGCAGATGCCCTACTTCTGTTTGAGCCAAAATCCCTGCTCAAAAATGCTTCTTCAGCTTTACAGCACAGGTGCTTTCTAAACTCCAAATATTAACTCAGTACCAACACAGCAGAAAACTGCATGTGTCAGGAGCAAAGATACCATTTTCCTGTTATTCCTTTCTTCTCCAAAGAGTCTGTTTAGCAGAACAGGGGCCTTTTTGCAGTCAGCATTTCTGGTTTGAAGACTCCCAGTCTGACATCTCTTACTGACCACAGCACCCATGAAACTTGCCTTGCCAGCACTGTCTTCAGTGCGATCCTCTCCATCACAGACAACAAAGCACATGCAAGTTGGTACCCCTTCAGATCTTGAGATAAAATTGGGACAGAAAGAATCTGTCTTTTATTGTTAAAAAAAAAAAAAAATCAACATTACGACTCCCAGCTCCACAGTTAAATTTATTAGGACAGTAGTTCCCAAATAAGGAGCCCAGTGAATAATAGTCTGTAAAAATCTAGTAACTTCTCTTTGTTTTCACTACAAACTGTAAGATACCAAAAACTCATATATGGTTCCTAACAGCTTTCTCCCTGCTGCTTCCCATCACAGATACATAACAGAGGTCTCCTGTGCCTCAGGTATGCCCTTGAATTGCACATGGCAGCAATCAGTGCCAGGAGAACAAGCATACCACCAGTGTGCTTGGCATTCAGCGACTGTACATTACGAAGAGATACAACAGTCATAAAACAATGTGTAAGGAACCTGAATCTGTAATAACGAACCATACAAGTAATTACTCAAGAATATGCAATTCAAGTACTTTGCCTCAAGCAGCTACTGGTTTCCTGGCTTTTCTTCTCCCAGCACCTACAGAATGCTCCTCAGAACAATTCTTCTGGGGGAGTTTTCCACCTGAACTGTTTAAAAGTGAATCCTACTGCTTAGGAAAGATAGAAGCAAGACAATCACTGCATTCAACAGGTGCAGGTCTGTATCGACAGCAAGGAACCACCAGCCTTCTCCTGCATTCATGCCAGTCTTTATTTTCCTCGAGCTCATACATACATGACCTTGCAGGCTGCTAGTTGCTCCATACTCCACCCAGCTGCAGCCCACTCACAGGCCAGACTCTTGGCTGAGTTTCTCAGTATGAGCTGTGGCCACTGTCACTCACCTGCCAGACCTGCTCCGCTCCACTGCTGCCTTGAAACCTGGCTAAACGCTACCACACCTTCAACGTGGGCACTGGATGCAAACTATTGCCCTACTTCCTTGATTCTCCCTTCCTGCCCAGCTCACCTTCTTATTTTTATAATGCTGGAAAATAGAGTCTGCAGCCCAAAGTCCAAGTCTAGATGAGCTCTGTTTTGCAAAGTGTGAGGGAATCTGGATATGTTGTGGTGCTGTGCCAGAGAGATAAGCCTATTATACAGATAGCTTTGTTATGGGCTATAATGCGTAACAGAAGAAAGGTAACTCATGTTACTTAGGTCTACCCTAAAACCAATTCTAAACATCAGCATTAACATTTCCCAGAGTATCCACTGGAGATATCCTCTCGCAGGCAATTGTACCTGCCAATTGCCCAACTCACTATTGAGACTGTCAGGATCCTCAGAGAGGCATAACACCATGGACTGCTCCAAAATGACACACGAGTCTCTTCAGACAGGCCAAACTTACAGAAACGGTTTCCTCCCTACACACACTTCATCATTAATCCTAAAGCTATTTTCCATTTCTTCTCCCTCTACTAACACTCTTAACACCTAGCACGCCTTTGTCCTATTTCAAGAGGCAAGAGCTGACAGCTAATATGTTAAGAGAAACTTCTGAGTTTGTACTTAAAAATATATCTAAACAAAGCCCTGAGTTACAACACCATCACATCTCTATCCAAATAAATACAACAGGACTAACAACAGTCATTACTCTGCATGTACAATATAAATATTGGTTAAGCCCGATAAAACTCTTGAGGTAGATATATACAGTACAAAATATATTAAAGGTTGAGTGCAAACACCATACTCACTTCACCTTCTCACTTTGTCCTCCAGTTCTGCAGGAAACCTTGCAAACATTATTTCTGCCTCATCAGCATTCAAACCAAGTTTTTCTGCGTTCTGAGCTCTAAGACAATTTGCAGCTAAAAGAACACTGAAACCAAACATATACATTTAACACTATCACGGAGTTTCAGCTGGGGCCATGAGAAAAGTAGGTTAACACAAAATTCAGCTAAGGGAAATCCAGGTATTTTAAATAACTTTGCAAACAAAATAGCACTGTTCAGAACAGGTTCCAACAGTTTAATCGCCAAGAAAAAAATACCAAAAATAATAAAAACCTTCTGCTAGTGTTTTCAAAGGAAGTTTTAAACTAGAAACTTGAGCTTTAGTTCCCAAAAACTAATTTTCATGACTTACACCCTGTCACTGAAACACAAGAGGAAAGGAGAAAGACAGTTTGAGAGACAGACACACCTCTGCCCCAACTCCCTTAGAAGGAAGATTCAGTTAAAAAAAATTCAAGGAACTCTAATGAAAACCATGCAACAAACAGATAAATCAGATTACAGTCTGCTCAGAACTCAACCAAGGTTCACATGGAAGGTTTGCAAACCTTTAGATAAACTTGTCCTGAGTTCAGAGTTTGTGACAAGCAAGCAAAGAGGTTTTGGGTTTTTCTGGGCTGTCAGACCATGATGGCAGACACAGGGTACAATAACAAAATAAATAATAAATCTGGAGATTCACTTTTCTTTTGAATAAAATATCTGTAAAGATGATCCTTTCCATTATAAATAGTCTAGAGATTGATACAAATTCATAGCCACTGAATAATTAGTGCACCAACAGTTGCTTTAGGAAGATGATTGAACAGAGAAGTATCTGCTAACCAGTCACTTCTGTGTTTGTTTGTTGTTTTTTTTTAACCAAAGATAAATCAGAGTGTAGGACTGCTATCAGCTAGCCAGTTAAGTGCTGATAAGCACCAACAAGTGACTGCACTGACTGAAGCACAAGTGGTCACATTTTGTTGTGAATCAACACAAAAATGAGTATGACTACAGAAAGAAGCAGCACTGACGCCTCCCCATGCTTGCGTGACTATTGCTTACTTTGTCACAAGCAGGTGCAGGCTGGGGAATTTTCTCCCCCATAGCTGTGGCTCTCCGACAACCACCACAACTTTTGGGTCTAATTTCAAAATTCATTGTCACATCGCAAATCGGAGATGCAGTATTTGTGTTTTGAGCAGTCCCTGTCAGCTCCAGTTCTTTGAATACCAAGCAAACTCCCACTTAGCCCACCTCCTTCCAGAGAAAGGCCATCTGGGTGAGAGACTTTCCCCAAAGAAAACTTGATAGATGGAAAAAAAACAAGTGCCGAGCAAGAAAAACGTTGTGCTGTGGTTTCTCATATGTCTCACAACAGGAATTCAGGCTTGTGAGTTACGATTCTCATGACTCGAAGACTGAAATATTCTCCAAAAGAAACACACTTAAACATGGTTACAATATGTGTATTAAAGTATTAACATAAAATAAAAAGGTCCAGAAGAAGAGTCTGGAGTCCAAAGAGGCAAGGCATGCCAAGCCTTCGCCTCTCAGGCCCAAAGGACGGTTCAGATATTCAACACAGCGTAACAGCTTCCCCCCGAACAACGGCAATATTGTTTCTTCAAGTAAGTCAGAGGTAGTGTCTAAAACAGTGTAATGAATACAGCAGCAGCCTCCAGCTGAGCCCAGCTACGCCTGAGGTGGCCCAAGAACAATACCATCCCGGCTAGCCTGGTCACACTGCTGCTAAGGGATCAGCAGCGATCCTCGGTTTGAGCCCTGGTGTTGAGAAATCAGCAGGATGTGCACACAAGGGCACGGTGAGTCCAGTCACCAGGGAGACGCGCACCATAATCGGGTACATCTGCTTCGGAGGCCAGCCTCTTGTTGGCAGGCAGACAATGCGCCGGACTGCAGCAGATGTGTGCATAACTTAGTCAAACACGCAGCCACAGACAAACACGCAGCAGCACTCAGAAAGCACTTTCTGTTCCACTCGGATCCACACATCCCTGGGAGAAGGGACCTGCCTGTATGTGATGTTTAACCACGTTTCCTCTAGAAAACTTTTTTTAAGTAAACAGATTACAATAGGTTTCACTTAATAAATAAAACATTTAGCATAGTTCGAAGATGTCCACTGAGGAGCACAAGTGGCACACAGCAATCATGATGTACTTGCAGATTCATCATCTTCTAAAAGAAGGTCGTTTAATGCAATAACTGTAGCAGCAAAGTCAACCAGCTCCACAAAGTCTGACGTAATTATGTTAACACCCATAACACCTGGTTTCTGTGCTTTCACCCAATTTAAAATCATGGGCAGATTCCTAAAGAAAGTGAAATAAAGAAAATTAACATTGTAAAAGAAAGCCTTCCCTATACATGCTCTGCTCTACTTTAAATACAACACACTGTTTGCAAATTATGTTATTATCTCACATTTGTGATCGGGTGCTGGCTGATTCCCCAAGTGCAACTAGCCTGATGAGAAAAGTGCTTAGCATAGCATGCAGTTATTAGCTATCAGATGGCAATATCAGCCAATCATCAATACAAACTACCATGCATAAAAAATAACATTTGTGAACTCTAGATTCACTGAGTAGACTGTGCTTCAGCATTTAATGCTGCACTACAATTTCTTCCATCCTGGTTTGGTTTTGCCCAAGAACACACTGAACTGAAAGCTTAATTTCACAGCAGACTTCAGTGTAGCACAAGGCAAGGCTATACCTGGCCTAAGACATTCCCCTGCCCACCT
The DNA here is from genome assembly GCF_000737465.1 of Haliaeetus leucocephalus. NCBI lineage: Eukaryota > Metazoa > Chordata > Aves > Accipitriformes > Accipitridae > Haliaeetus > Haliaeetus leucocephalus. Next base: position 12,324,233 of record NW_010972664.1, read on the forward strand.
CTGCCTTAGAGTGGGCAGGAAAAGTCATCAGGGGCAGCACACTGCATTTCTACCAAACTCCTTTCAGCCTCCAGACCCACCTAGAGCAAAGGGATCAGAGAAACCAAACCCAGAGTCAAGCCCTCTGCCTCATAAGGGCTGAGCATCCCACCATACATCACTGTAACCAGAGAAAGGTGAGGCGTGTGTTAGGAATTGAGTTAAATGGAGTTAGAAATTCTACAGCGGGGAGAAGTTTCAGTCATTTCTCGGACAGAGTGCAAATCAGGAGTCCGCACAAGCTTTTTTTTCACTCTAACATGCAAACCCCAGGGTTTTCAGCACCAATAGAGACAAATGACTAAATATACTAGAATTATTTAAACTAGTGCCATAATATGCATACAAAATTACATAAGATTACAGGCAAGCAAATTAGCTAACAGGATGGGGAAGAAAAAAAAAACCACCAGAAAACCTAAAGGCACCCCACAGCTCTTATGCCAGAAAAAAAAAATTCTTATCAGGAACCAAGAGAAGAGAGAACTTGAGTAAAGACATAATTACTATCCCTATAAAGGGACAAACCAGACTTCAGCCAGCTAAGTGTGAAAGATGCACATTTCTCCTTTAGGAAGAGCTCAAGATCACTTAAATATTCACATTCAGGCAAAAATTTCCATATGAGAAGGCAAACGTCTACACAGAACTGCAAAGAGATTTACACGTACAAATCCGCTAGCATGTGTAAATGTATACAAGCAATCATGCTTTAGCAAACAGTGGCATCTATTTTAAATTTTCACAGTTTACTTTCAAACAAATAAGTGGCAATGATGGGGCCAAGGGAAAGGGATGGAGCAAAGGCAGGCTTCCAGCCTCCCAGCAGCTTACAGCCCAGACCTGTACCAGGAGTCACTTGAAACAAAACTGCTTGCCCATTCCATGAAATTACATGATTCTTTACTAGTTTAAAAATAGAAATTCAGTACAACCTTTCCTTTAATCATGAGACAACAGCACATTTAATATACAGTACATAAGTTACATCCATGCTTTCTCTTAGGTATCCCCACCAACCATACATATTTACATTTGTACAACTTGCGACAGCAAACGCCAGTCTTAAAGGACCTGAGCACCATCTAGTGCCTAATGCTGACCACACAGACATGGGCAAAGAGCAAGCCAGAGTGGAGATCTGAATGTGTTGTGGCAAACATCATTTGGATTTCATTATTTTTTGCTAGATTAATGTCTGAACAGGAAGGAGACTGAAAATTCCATGACCTATACTTTACCTGGAATTTCCTTACTTCTAACAAAAACTTTTGTGACTGAAAAAGCACAACGCTTGCTCTTTTTAGAGGAAATTTTTTTTTAAGTTATATTGACTTTGGCTTCAAAATAACAATACTGTAATTACTTCTAAAGTGACCAGTGACTCTCCCAAAGGGAACATGAACTGGCTGCTGAAGATGTGTGTTTATCTCACTGCTTAATGTTAAGCTCAGTTGCTGATCAAATTAGACCAGTTGTGACCACCTATACAAGTGTAATTTAGAACTTAATATCATTATGGCAAGATAAACTGTTAGTGACATCAAAACAGGCAATATTAAAAGCAAGCCAGGAGACCAGATCCCACCAAGACTGTTACAGTTCTAGCAATTTTTAGCAAACAGGCTAAAGTGATAATGCCATAAAACAAAGCCACATGGATCTTATCGTGGTCACGCTGTTAACACTATAAAAAAAAAATCACTGGCACTCTGTGCTACTCAAAGCAAATCCCTCTTCTAATGATCTTACAGGCAAATTAATTGTACAACAGCCAGTGGTATAAAAAGAAGTGTAATTGGTAATCTAATTTTTGGTAAAAAAAACAAGATAAAATACTACCCTGTGTCATATATCTTTGGCCATTACTGAAATGACTGAGACAGATTTGTACAGACAAATGCAAAACTGAGACCATGAATATGCTATTTTCCTCTGCAGCACAAGCTTTTTTGCCCCTAAATTCAAGTTCAGCCAATTTGGAATGAATTACTGGTTTGAAACAACAGGTCCAGCCCAAGATTTATGAAATCACATCGCATTCAGAAAGAGCTCCAATTACTAGGAAGCACAGTTACATTTACATATATACCCTGTTACTTTAGTATTTTCAATAATTATTTTTAATGACTGCAAATATCTCTCACGAGCAATAGTAATGAAGCAAAACTGTTTCTTGCTGGCTCAGTGCCTCTTTCAACATGAAACGTGGTAAGTACAGAACTGAGAAATCAAGACAAGTCCTTACCTATGAACAAGCGTGTTCTTCAGACCACGAATTAGATGCCGTGCAATAGTTTTCACTCGAGGTGTGAGAATTGCTTGAGAAACATGAAAAGTCCCATAACGACTTCGTTCCTCAAGAGTGGTCTCCAGGAACTGTAACAGTTTGTGCACGTTGGTTGTATTGGCCCATGGTGCTGGCATTTTATTCCCTGGCCACAGGAAGGGGTATTCCTGATACAAAGGGGAGTGGTAGAATATGAGAACCTAATAGAACAAAGAAAGAAGAAGAAAAAATAAACAAAAATTCACAACTACGTTCCTTACCTTTAAACAGGGTGTTGCATTTGTTTATGCCTATGCAGTACTGCTGCAGCTAGCACAGCAGTTAAAAGAGGACCAAGCAAAAAGAAGCTGCTCCCAAGTCATGAGTGTCAGTAAATTTGTTGCACAATTGCCAACAAAGACGACCGAGATCATTTTGGTTAGCTATGAGGACAGAATTGCTTCAGGCTTTAAGGGTCAGTTTAAAATGAAAAAGTTGCCAGGAATATACTGAAATGTCATTCAGAGAATTCAGTTTAAGAGTATTCCAAAGCACTGTCAGAGAACATTACCATCTGTACTTGAAGTTAGGGATTTTAGCTGTCTTGCCATCTTCTGCATAACTCCTATTAAGTGGCTAAAGCGTACCAGGCTGACTGGCGTAACAGCATTCCACTCACACTTACTGCATGAGATGCCAAAGCCAGTCTTGTTGTCAGCAAAATCTTCTCTAAATCAGAGGTCTGTATGTTACATCTTGTAAGGTGGTTCACTATCAGAGGGCAGCATGCAAAGATGCAACACTTGTTATTAACACCCAAACTTACAAATGATTCACTTCGGACCCTAGCACTGACAGCATCAGTTCAGAGGAATTCCTCAAAGCCTCACCTTTTTTTACAGTTTAAAAATTACACGCAGTCACTGAAACCCTGTTCTCCATTTGTGTGTACACATGTGAGTGGTTACCACAGAGAAGAGGCATTTAATCCTGCCACTATAGATATGGATGGCTGCAAAGGAGCCAAGAAATTCTGTAGATACCTTAGTCATGTTAAAGTTTATATGCTTCACACTGGCCAAAAAGACAACGGTTTATCAAATCCTCACCACCACAAGTCAGCACAACATGCTCTTCCAGAAAAGAAAACCATTTGTAAGGAGCACAAGGCCCTGAGGATACTATCATTTATTGGTTTAAGGAACATGCCTGGGAGCAGGATGCAGTCTAGCCACACCATGGATGGAGGGGCTATACAGCTGCAAATAAATGGAAACATGCATGCTACGTAAAGGAGGCCTTAGCGGGCTTTAAATGGGCTGTCAGCAGTGTCCTTGGGCCAATACCTTTGAGTGAGAACCACACCCAGCCTCTCTAAGTCTTAACCTTTCAGGTTTGAAAAACATTACACATCCTTTCCCTACCTGGTGTTTCTTCTCCCACATGTACTCTAACGTCACATATTCTACACATTCAACAGAACAAAGTTTGGATCCAAAGGCTGACTGGATCCTGTTGATCAAGAAGAAGTGATGGCTGTCATCCATGGCATAGAAGTGATTGAAATCCAAGAAGATTACTTCCTTGGGGTGCTGCTCAAGAAAGGTGTTAATCTCCTTCAGCCCATCCCATACTTTGATGCCAAACAAGCCGTGTATGAAGTAAATCTCTTGTCCTATTTCCCCAGGTTTGGAAGATACACGAAGATCAAAGTAGCGGATCCCACCTTCCAACTGCTCTTTGAAAGTCAGATTTTGAGTCACTGACCATTTCTTCATGATCTTTTTAACCAAGGAAATTCTGGCCAAACGTTTGATGGCTGTGGCTTGGTCTGGTCCCACAGGAGATTTCTCATCAACCCAGTAGCTGAAAGAATCATGTGACCCTGGAAAAAAAGCCAGGAATACTTAATTTTAGAAAACTGATTCCCCCAAAACACATATACCTATGTGCCCTGTAAACTGGAAAAGTGCTACATGCATGGCAGGGTTGCAGAAGAGTTATGCTTAAGTGTGGGTCTTCCAGACTATCCTTTACACCTTTATTCTCCCTAACTGCACAACAAGAGCTATGCTTAAGGTTCTCGGTTTTCTTGTGTGAGCTCCCAAGTTCAATGCACTCTGAAAATCATGACCATGAGATAAACATCAGTGGTAAAGCAAACTGCCTTCTAACCTTCCTTCATTTACAAACTATCAATCTACCTCCAAAGCTTTCCCAGAGCCTGGTACATCACTGATTTGAGATGAGACTCCAGCTTCATTGAAAGAAGCTGAGGCTTTATTTTCATTCTGCCTGGTAAATCCAATTGTGCCCTAATGCACCAAAGTTCTTGGAACAGATATCATTATTCATGTGACAGACAGAGGGATCGGTACATGCAAACGCCTTACCAGCATATCTCACTTTAGCCCCAAGACAGTAAACAAATGATTAATAGTTTGAACAGTGGGCAACAACTGGCTGAACTTTGAGGTGGAACAACTGAGTACACGACCACCAGTTACTGTGTGGTTTGACACCAAGTTCAACAAGTTCATGAACCTGTCTTTTACCTGGCAGTGCCTTTGAGTGACCACACATAGGGTGAATAAGATTCACCAAGACAGACAACCAACAATCAAAATCGCCAGTCCCTGCCAAAATTACGCATGTCCAACAAAGCTGCTGTAACAGCCTGTACCCTGGCAGAGAAATTTCATCTCCAGTATAAAAGTTGTGCTTACTAGAAAAAAAGACCTCCAACTGAAAACTCAGTAGTAATTGGAAACAAAACTGAGAAATAACAAAACATCTTCAAAATAACAGCTTCAGAGTCAATGAGAGATCCCTAGCTAAGCCAAGTCAATAACAGAACAAAGAGTAATAGGGCAGCGCATCTCAGTTTGCACTGTATGAGGGCAGCATGAAGCAAAGATGGGCAGAAGCTGATGTACCACAGACTGAGGTTGACCAGGGATTTCTCCATTTACTCCAGGCACCGGCGTTCTGGCCAAGAAGCCGCAACCGTTCCAGGCATGACTTCCCTGTGAAGATCCAGCCAGGAAAAACACTACAGAAGCTCTAACAGCCCTGCTTCACTTTTTTCTTCAGGATATCAGATGAGAGGTTCCCCATTGAGCCAAACCCCACCTGCTTCCTGCACACCCACTTGCTGAAGTACAGGGAAAGCATCTTCACCCACAGTCACCACAAGCAACTCCTTTTCCAGCTGCCTTGGGAGTACAGTGACCCCCGCACAATGCTGCCAGCATCTGCATTTTCCCTTCCCGCATGCCCCAGGGTTCTTGTCCCTGCTTCTGGGACTATACTTTTCTAGAATTTTGTCTTCTACCTCAGTCTGCAACTCTATTAAAAAAAGAAAGTTCTAATTTGTCATTTCCAATTTTAAGACATTTGAGGCATCCACAGCCTCCTTTACCCAGACCTTTTATTTGCGTACCAGTGCTCACCTGAAGACTGACGCATTTCCTGTGATACAAGATCAGAGCTATAAACAAGATTATGATCTCAATTGGATTATCTTGTCAGGCTTTTTTAATCCAGATGAAAGAACAGACTGTGCACAAACCAAACATCAGTTCACAACAACCTTAAAAGCACTCTTCCTCCATGAATTTCAACTAGTTCAAGAGTACTGAAAAGGAACCGTGAAGGTTAGTTTTCAGGCTTTACAAATGAACACTGAAACTCTTTGTGAATTCTTCACAGTCTTTGTAAAAGTGTGTCTCTTACGTGGCTTTCTATTTGGTCTTCTAGAAACAAGCAACAAGTAACAAAAAAAGCTGGTTTTAAAATATGTCAGCTTAAGAAGCTATTTAGTACCTGTCACAGTAAACTACATCAAGAAGTAGCTGACAGTTTTGGAGTGACACCTAGATTTTTTCCCCACCTCCAAATGCATAACCCCTAACAAAATACAGAATCAAACATCTAGTGAAGACATTTCAGAAGTCATGTAAGGCCTGGCTCATATCACAAGCTGCAATTCATAGACATTTGAGTTTCATACACCTCCCCATTCAGCAGAATGAGCCTCTCAAGCTTCTACAATATTTGGAAAGTAGACTTCAATTGCAAGGGGCTTGTCTTCTGCCTCTGAATGAGTCACTTCACACAAAGAAGTCACGGGGGGTTTGTTTTTCTTTGTGTGGGTGTTTGGGTTTAAGTTCTCAATTCTATCTCTTTTAATTTCTTCCTTTATTTAGGTCACTGTAGAAAATTGTTTAACATGCTACAATAAGGCCATACGAAGCATTTTCTTTTCATTTTAACTAAGACTGTGCAGCAGCCTCTAGAGAGCTGTCTACAGAAGTCACTTGCACCATTATGCTCCCTCAGACAGTGTCACTGATAATCTGCCTTACGAAGGAATGACAACTTTATCTGGCATGAAATATATTGTTGTCAACTCAGAGTTGCCTAAGCAAATCCAAGCCAAGAAACAGCTTGTTTTCCTAAGTCTGATCACATACTTCAGCTACAAAAGCCTTTCCTCTGCAGATTGCTACACACAAGGCACATTTAAGGATAGGGAAAGCCAATTCCTCCTTGCACTATCACAACCTAAAATCTATTTATAGCTCTAGAAAGCAAGAAGAAAGAAAACAAGCCACATGCACATTGCAACTTTTTCAACACATACAGAACTGCGCTCCTTAACAGGGCAGCTATTTGGGAAATGGAATATATATGTGACATGCTTCTATAGTTAGAGAAGATCCTTAAAACTCCTGCCCCGCAGCTCTGCTTAAAAGCCTAGGAAATTGGACTTCCCATTTATAACAAAGTCAGCATGTGTACCTAGATATAACCAAGTAGAACATGAGCTGGATCATCTAAAAAACAAGCTCTCCTTTTCACAGTTGGTGGAAGACCACCTAAGGAAGACAAGGAATCATCATCAATATTGAGGCTGGAAAGACACAGCAGAAGTTCAATTAGATTTTCAGTGGTCATTTACAGAAGGCTAGCCACCAACAGTGAGAAATATCTAGGTCAAATCTGGACCCAGAACATTTTTACTCCAGTAAGAGAAAAAAAGCAAACTGTAAACCTGAAGCAACAGCACTGGGTACTTGTTGGGCTGAGAAGTAAGAGCTAGGTGAGGATCCATGTCATCCACCCAGCCCTTCTTTAATTTAAGATCACTATGTTATGCTACCAGCTCAGCCACTGGCTTTTAATATAGCTTAGCTGTGATGTTAAGCTACATGCTAAGCTGATTGCATCATGATGTCAAAATAATCCCTGCTCTCCTTCGCTCTACCCCTAAACTCCATGAAACGCCTAGTGTAGCCATGGCATGAGCCAGACTGGTTGCTGATCCAGCACGATTTCTTTTTGAAAAAAGTATAAACTAAACCAACCCAGTCCTGTACAATTTCAAAGGTAAAGGCCAGAACCTACACCAGAAGCATGGAGCAGACCAGCCCCATCTAATTAGCAGCTCGGTGTTAGAGCTGCTAACCACATTCTCAATTAAGGTCTAATGCAAGGATGTGTGGAGATACTCAGATGTTGTAACGTTGTACAGTAACGGCAAAGGGGCTGGCAGCTGCTGAACAGAGCAAGCATCACATATCTCTCATGACATACACGGAAAGGTCTTTTCTGCATATAAGAAATCATTTACAGTCTGTGTTCACCCCCGCCCAAATGGTGTGGGTCTCTCCAAATTATACTGACCACTTTCTCAGGAAAGTTAAAAAGGCTCAAGAAGTCTCGTCAGCAAAACATTTCACATGATACTTGACATCTTAAAAATAAGTAACACCCTGCACTGACTCAATAAATCCATTCCTTAAACTTGTTGACTGTGAACAAAGCAACTAATAAACCCAGGTATCTATAACTTCCATCTTACAGACTGAGGAATCAAAATGCACAGAAAAGTCAAGAAAACTTAGTCTTCATTATCCTTCAGGCAAACAGAGGCCAGAATCCCAGTCTGAACTGCCTTAAGGGCATGTTCTCGCACGTGCAACACACTTCTTGAGTCACTGTACATGAGAACAGATTAGCATTCAGACTGCAATTCTTACTGAGCTACTGGAGTGACATGGCATCAGTCTGGTGCTAAGCCCTTCCCAAAACCAAACTAGGCACAGGAAACAAAACAAGGAGATGATGATTTGCCAGTCGCTTCCAACAGGCCAAAGATGCACAGCATGAAGCAGCAAGCATTAAATTTAAACATGAAAGAGTCTGCACATTCAAAGAAAAAAAAATTAGAGGACTGCTAATCAGCTGGCAGCTCTTACAGAGTAACAGACAATGGCTGCTCTATTATGGTTTCCTTTCTTTCATCTGACAAAGATTGGAAGCTTCAAGGAAAGCAGTCACATCCCATCAGATGCCCAGATATTTAACCATCAAAGGCCATGATATGATTATCACAGTATTAAAGAGGTATCTTTCAGACACCAGATTGTTACAATGATGAATAGTCCTCTTAATTTTATCCCAGCAAGTGCAACTGTGGATTAATTTATTAATATGTTTAAACTCCTTTTTATTCTCCTTACACTAATTTCTCAAGTTAATTGTATGTTAAATAGATTGTATTTCACTGTTCAGGATGACTTTTTTGTTGAAGCCTTTGTGCTAATTGTTAGAAAGCAGCCTTTTATCATCACATCTGCAGCAAAGTCTAACTTTCTAGTGTGCCTATTTGTCATGCTACTTAGTCACAGATAGTCAAATTAACCCACGTTATAGCTCAAACAAGTGACACTAATCAACTAATGTTATTAAGCCTTGAATTTCAACAATTACTAGCTATATCACTTTGTATTATCTTTCATTTCCACATCAGTACTTTCCACATATACAGTTGCAGCGCAGGGACAGGAATCGGCATTATCTCACCAACCCCGGTTTCCTTTTACAAGCTTGTAAATTTACCTTCAAGGGATGTTAAAAATATGTCTGCATGGCATGCAAAGTGCAGAGATCTTCCAACAGAGAACATACTCGTGTACTGCCAATTAGTTGAAAACAAGACAAGAACTCCTGGTTTTTCAGATACAAGCATGTCTACAGTTGTATCACTAGTTTCCCAGGTTGCAAGGCTGTGGACTAGTCAGAAGCAGCAGTTAAAGACACTTTCTGCTAAAGTCTAACCAAGAAACAAGAATGAAAGCAGAAAGGCAGGAGAGTGCACTGTCAGTAAGTTTAACTACAGAAGACTAATTTGTTTTGATCGTCACATTAATGGAATATTAACCAGATGAAAAAAATGCAAGAAAACCTTTTTTGTTATGTTAAACATTTGTAAGAAGTAAGGTCAACATACCGTACTAACCCACTAAAAAGCATTAAAGGGTCATTTGTGGACAAAGAATCACCCTAGCTGTAGTGACGCCACACTTCTTAGAGCTAGCTTTGCCCACTACACAAAGTACATTCCCCATATATTACAAAACACCACATATGACATAGCATAGCAAGCATCACATAGCCAAGACATCTAGAAGCACAGCAAGCAACTTCCAAAAACACAGGATGCAAGTGCTAGCAAGTTAAGACTGTCCCACAAATGTTCTTCTAAACCAAATGTCCTGCGTGTGCCAGAACTGAGGGAAAAATGGGATAAACAAAAGTGCCTCTCAAAGCCCAGAAGTCCTCAGGATTCAGGTCATTAACAATCCAGATTTTCTAATCAAAAGATTAACATCTTAAAAGCTCTTCACTAATGAAAAGTGAATCGAATAGTTCATATTAACTTGCCCAGCAAAAGAAAGAGAAGCAGGAATAACAAACATCCTATTGATAATTAATTATCTAAAACCATTGAGATGAGTATTTATATTTTAATAGAATCCTAAAAGAATCCTTTAGTTATTCTTAATGCAGTCTCATTAGGAAGGACAAAGCCTAGTACAGACCAAATCCTCTTAGGAAAACTTCCTCTCCCTATCAAAGAATTACCCTGATTTCCCCTCACTGCCCCTTTCAGGGTGGGAGTTGGAGTGGGGGGAATAAAAGGGGTACAAAGAGAAAGGGACTGCTTAAAACCATCTCAGACACAATATCACATGGTAGTTTGCTTTTCTTTCCAGACAAGCAAAATATCTGTTCGGCACTGGCTGTAGTTATTGCCATTAAGTTTTTGTGATTTAGCGATGAATTCCCATTTTTACCAGCAACCTCGGCCGTCTGCACTGGGCAAGCAGAAAGTGGCAGTACTTCTCTACCATTTCAAAGCCTGAATAGATCCACCTGCTCTGAAAAGACCTTCAGTTTAGAGTCCTATACTCCTCTTTTGTAACCACTCGAAAGTGTGTGAACCAAGGGCTCATTCTCTACTGAGAAGGCTCTAGGGAGATTTCTTCTTGTTTTCATTACTTTTCCCTCTTTTTACATCTTTTCTGGAAGAGCAGGCAAACTGGAACTTCCACACAACATGGTCGGAGAGCAACAACCATTTATATCAACATTATGATTGGTTTTCTCTGTTTGAAGTAAAACTTTAGCCTGTTCTGCACTCATTTACCAGTCAGTGAAGTCACTCTCTAGGGCACACAGATTTTATTAAAAAAAAAAAGGAAGAAAGTTTTTCCTCATGAAAAAATGAAGATCTTCATATGCTGTCATAAGAAAACTTTGTGGCATTTCCAGAACAAGTCAGTTTTGGCTAAACAGTGGTCGTTTAAAAAGGAGAAACCCTAAAATCTGAGGCTGGCTTTTCAGTGGAACTCCTGCATAGACCCAGTACAGTTACTTCACTATCTGCCACACCAGTTCCTCACATAGGGAGGTTTAAAGGGAATACTTTGTACTTGGGAATAGCGGAACAACTTCCATTAGATATTCTCATCAGTATAGCAATGCAGATAGTTTAATAGTCCCTCTCTAAGACTTGAGATTTACCACTACAATGAAGTAGACAACCAAGGTAATAAAATAACTTGTCCTTTCAGGAAAAGTTCATCCTGAAAAATCTGCATTTACAAATCACATCCAACATCATCATACTTATGCAGATGTTTTCTTCTAATGGTTATTACCTCATTGATCGGTAGATGCCAATTAAATTGTGATGGAAAATAAAGCTTGGTGAATGAGAACATTAACCTTATGTATTTCCTCCCTTTGAGCTTTAACCCAACAGATGGCCAGTTTAGCTCATTCAGTGATCCTTTTAATTAGGACTCCAAAGGAGTACTCTTTGGAAGGAGGATGCTGTCTCAAGCTCACCACCACTTCTCCCCTCAAGAGCCACGTCCATAGCGCACACCAGTCCATGAACAAAGAATCAAGAAAACCACAGCACTAGCAAGTTCAGCAGCTCACCTTAGGGTCATGCAGGCAAAGAGGAAAAAAAAAAAAAATCAAATCTACTAAGATGCTAGTGGCCAGTTCTTAATTAGACAGGGCTGCTGCTTCTTAAGAACCATTTCAATTCTGCTTGGCCAACTAAAAGGCAAGCCACCCACAGGGCTTTTGGTGAGCAGTTGCACTGTCAGGACAGCAGAGCTGGCCAGAGCTGGTGGGTGGGGAGATGTGCAGGAGATGCCCAGGGCCCCACCAGCTCTAGCTGTTCCCCACATGCAAGCGCCATGCAGTCACCCACAGCAGGTTGTCATCACAGCAAACACACTCCTCCACACTCTGAATCCCCCCCTTCAGGCTTAACTACAGGCTTGGCTGGTAGGGCTGCTCCTCATTGAGACCGCCTACTAGCCGTATTTGTAAAGCTTTGTTTTCCAGGGCTGATTATTTCATAGGACTTTGATCATTTAGATCAAAACCATCAGGCTTCTGCCTTAGGGTTTTGGGGTGATCTTCTCAGTGAAGGGCACAAACAGTGGCATGTTACAGTACTGAAAGTTTCAGCCACAGTCATACTGACACTACTGTGAAGAAACTATGGAAAGTTATTCAATTAAAAGTTGGTTAGAAAGTTAGTTAAAAGAGTGCATGTGTCCTAGCAGGGAATTGAGCAGCTTGATTAGTGCTGTAGTTTGGAGCAGAAGACAGACTTACTATTTTAGAAGGCCAGGGACCCACCTCTCCTCAGAGATCAGTGACAGTCAAAGACATTTTAACAACTATTTCAACTCTCCAACATGATCTTATTTTAGCCATATTCGAGCCAGTATGATTTTCTCTGTTACACAAATGCTTCTGGAACTGTAAACCTCATTTTTTCCATCAGCTCTAGCTACCTGTAACACAGCATCCCACTGGCAACACTCCACCAATTGTCCAACCTGATGCAGGCAGGAATGGCTCCACATTCCAATTGCTGCGCATTACTTAGAAATGAGATTCTGGCCATTGTTCACATACTTTTGGAGGAAGAGCTAACACACCAGCTGGGATGACTAGAAGATGACAGAAAAGGCTGCGTGCACCATTAGAAGCCACGACTGAAGAGCTGCCCTACCTCTCCCCAGAGGCTGCCCACACACTCCACACCAGCAGAACACCCTGCCCAGCATGACATTCAACCCTAGCCCTACTGGTATCTGAAAAATTGACTTTTGGTGGCAAAGACTTTTTTAGCATTTCAAATCAGCCTTAGACGTACAAAATTTGACCTACAACAGAAACATTTATATTTCAAAATTAAAAAAAGAAATCTTGCACTCTAGGACAAAAACTTTGGTGTAAGGTTATTTTTAATATCACATATCAAAGTGCTGAAGTAAAACATTTTACTTTTTCCAGATTTTCTATTTTTCAGCTCTCTTCTCCAGTGGCTCCAATCAAACTGAACTTAGTTGAGATTCAAATTAATTGTTCCCCAATTAAGCTTAATTTTTACTAACAGCAGGTGTTTCACCAAAGCTACATGAATGAACATATAATCACCCTTTTTTTCTAAATACAGCCATTCAACCTGTTGTCCTTTCCTGCCTACATCTGCAGCACCATGACACATCAGGCTAACTTTCATGTTCCCTCGTGACACCCAGATGCTCCAGCACCCACCCTGGGGTTTGCCCAATTCGATGAACAGTTGTTTCAAGAAGCTTTTCTGGCAGGAACCAGTTCTCAAAAAAAAAAAAATCCCTCTAAACAATCATCATCATGAACACAGAAAAGCTTTCCATCAGCCTAGCTTGCTGAACATGCTCATTCATACTTGTAGGAGTAGAGGAGGGAAGGCAGGGGACAGAAGAGGCATTTGATTAGCTTACTTATTTTATGAAAGGGCACCCATAACTATTCTGGGTGCTCCTGCAAGAAGCAGTGGATCCCTAAGTTATCATAAATTTCCTCTAGAAGACAAGGAAAGAAAATCAGCACTGGGGAAAAACTCACAGCTAACCATCCTGACCAGAACAGGGAACCAATCTAAGGATACAGTTTGATCAAAACCTGCAAGTATACCTATCTGTTATGTCATGGCTCTTAATTATTTTAAGGTGGAATAACCCAGACAGGATTAAGTAAATGCATTATTACTGGGACCCAAAGGAAAACAGAACTGCCCACTCTTCTGCTCATCACATTCATTCAGCACCTCGGAGGATGGACTAACAAACACTCAATAAGCAAACACTGATAGTTGGCAGTGAACACGTTAGATTGCTTTGCTGTCTCAAAACAACAGGCACAAGCTTATCATGATCTCAGAAAGCAGATCTTCAGGCAGAAAAGGTATTTCACCTGTCCTAATACAAATATTCATGTAAAAGCTTGATGAAGCTGGAAAGCAGTGCTGTATGTTCAGAAGCAGAGAGATTTCTCAAGACTCCAGCACCTAGTTTATTATGATACTGCAAAAATTACTTAGAAAGGCAAGTAGTTGAAATGAAACAGTACAAATTGGACATGCCATGGTGCTATGAATTATCAGCGTGCAAGTACAAGCAAGAAACAGGTTGGGCTTCTCCAGCAAATTCTTTAAATAGCTGATTTACTTTAAAAGCAGATCAGTGAGAGTACTGCAGCTTCTTGTGTTCCATTTCTCATGGGGGAAGAAAGAAAACTAACAGATGCAGATTAAGAGATGACCAAGGAAAGTAGTAAGCATTACAGTCATACATGATTTCATAAAATTGTTTAAAGTAAACCAGCTTGAGATTAAACAAATACTATACAATACCCTGCTAAGGGTCACATTCACAATCAAAATGTTTAAGTTCTTTTAAAACCCACATTAAAAGAGGATTAGTCTAGAGTATAATTAAGAGAAAGCCCTCTAGAGTTTCACACAAGGTCACCACTTGTTGAAGGGGGTTAATTTTGTTGACTATATTGTATGCATGTAAGTTGATGACATTTTAGTAATTTCGTATTTGGCAATTTCTCATTGCAAAAAATTCCTTCTGTCATGACATCGCACAGGAAACCTCATCTCTTTTCCTTGGACAAGACTATATTGCTTTAGCATTTTGTCTAGTTTTTTCAATAGAAACAACAGAAAAGCCCAAACTCTGGAACTGATTGCACCCAAGCTTTGGAGGATGACACAAAATTTTTCAAAGTCTCTCTCCATTTCGAGCAGAGTTAAATCACCATGTAAACACCAAACTGGTACACTTCATTAAATACCCACCTTAAACATCATTTCTTACCCGTTGGTTCTAAGGATTGAGCAAAGAATTACTTCCTCTGCCCTCAGGTAGCACGTTTCACGCATACACATTTAATAGCTCAGGGAATCATAGAATAATGGAGGTTAAAAAGGAACCCCAAAGGTCATAGCTACCTTTTTTAAAGCCAGTGAAAACAAGCAGCTCCAAAGCTGAACTGTTTGCAACAAATAAAGAAGCAGAACTCTATGCAGCCATCCTTACTTCATACAGCAGTTATTAAGACTTTCCCGCTTACAATGTCATACAATAGATTAAATCCAAGCAGTTTCTTTTCTGTGTATACTACCAATTCCTTCACTTTATATAGCCCCATTCTATCAAAATTTTGTCCTTTAAAAAAAAGTAGATTCTTTTATTCTTCAAATGCTGCATTTCTCCAAAGTGCAACAAGCTAAAAAAACCCCAACCAACAAACAACCCAAAACCACAAAACTAAACAACAGTTTCATGGTTTTGAATGCTGACTTTAAATAAAAATAAAACAAGTTTTAAGGTTTCAACTCCTAGCGTTACATCTCTGCTCCTACATACAAAGAGTGAATGGGAGGAGGAAGGGGGGGAATTCCAAAAAACAAACCCAGTTGACTCCATTCCTCCAGCAGAGAAAACAAAATGCATCTGGAGACAGACAAAAGCAGGCCACACCTGTCATATGTGCAGACAGGTATTAAGCACAGACAACAACGCTTCCCATTTGAGCCAAAGCCTACATTTCATCTCTTTTGAAGATAGCATTGGCCTTCATTGCTATTCAGCATCTGCAAACAGATGCCGCAACTGCAACTTGTTTTATACAATCCTTTCCTTACACACTGCTAGTAACACCACCTTGGCTCTCAAAAAGGTTTCTTTGTCAAGGACAACAGTTCAGCAAAATAATCATTGGACTAAAATATAAAAAAAGTATTGCCAAAACGTCTACCCAAAATGCCTTTTCCCTGCTCGCAGGTTGCATGAGGTACATGCAGGAAAGGGGTGGAAAAATACATTAACTTTGACTGCAAATAAACATACGCTGCAAGCATTTTCCAAAAAACCACTACTCATTTTAAAAGCAGCATGGCATTAGTGAAACAATCATTTCCTTGGCTTCTCTGCTACAATACTGGTTGCATGATGTTTGTAAGTGATGGACAGTGGCAATGCACTTAACGCAATCTATACCATAACATTCTGCAAAGTTTCACAGCCCCTAAGTTGCTACAGCAATAGAAAGTCGATTTACTACTCTTTGCTAAAACAGAGAGGGATTTCTTTGCCATAAGTTTCAAAATCTGCAGCTGCTTGAATTTTATATGAACATTGAACTTCCTTTCTGTCCCCGTTCCCCGTTCAAATGAACAGCGTTACATAAAATACTTCTACTACTCGCAGGGTAGGAAAGGGTGCTACTTTTGATTAAAACTTGGCATTTCAACTGTTTTACTTCAGGTAAACCAGCAGTAAGTGCTGTGGTACTTGACAGGAGGTGCACAGCCCCTTCTCTACATGCCTCAAATGTCCTTTTGTTATCTCTGCTGGCACAAAAAAGGAAGTTACTCTATTTCTAGGGAAGTGTCTCTGCATGTCCTCTATATAACACATACACAATGGATTTTGATAAGTTATAGCGCTACCCTGAAAATCAAGCCTGCACCACTAGTGACCGGAGTCTAACATTCAGTATCAGAAGGAGCTGCTACAGTAGCCGCCCCTAAAATCTTCCCTATTGACATCTACAAGCAATACTAGAATATTTTTTACCATTTACAGATGGAAAGTCAGCCTATTCCTAAGTACTTTTAGGGTCATCTGTTGTCTTCCTCATTTGTCAGTTTATCTACGAGTAAATCAGAAGTGATGACGCTTACCCTTGCCAATTTCTTGAAATAGAAGCTCTGTGCAGGAGCTAGGAGTTTGTTATTTTAAGTTTAGCTGGAAACAGGGAATCTCTATAAGTAATTACAGTATTTCAGTGTCTTCAATGTAACACCATACGTTGGGATATTTCATAACCGTGCTGCACTCTTCTTCCGACAAGCCATGTATAGGTTCTGCTAGAAAAGCCATTTCCATCTAATGAACCTCCAGTTAGGGTCAACGTAAGCAAACCTCTCTCGCTGCCTGCCGTTAGCCTTGCTCAAACAAACTGAGAAACCTTAAAGAGGACCTCCAGAAGTCACAGCTACGTCTTTTAAAGGCCAAGGAAACCAAGCAGGTCCACGGGTTAGCGATTCGCAGCCGCCTTTACAGCGGATTAGGCCCTCCAGCCTCTCCTGCGACGGGCGGGATCCAGGTCAGCCCTTATGCCCGAGCAGGCGCCCAGGCTCCCAGCCAGGCTCGGGTGCCTGAAGACAGACTCCCCACACGCTTGCTACGGTTCAGGCGAGCTCCCACTCCCCGCTTCCCGGGCAAACCCCCCGCCACGGCCGACCCTGCGGCCAGAGCACGGACACCGCAGCCCCAGCCCCGCTCACCACCTCGCCGAGGAGGGACGCAACGCCGCCGCCTCCCCTCAGCGCCAG
>NW_010972664.1:12341767-12348425 GCF_000737465.1 Haliaeetus leucocephalus
GGGGCCCCTGGCTCCGAACGTCCCCCGCCGCCGCTCGTCTTCTCTTTCTGCGGCGCCCGACCCGTGGAACCGGCGTGGCGTTTGCCCGGGTCGGAGGAGGCGGAGGGTAACGGCGCGGGCTGGCACTGGAGGTCTGTCGAGGTTAGCCGAGGGCCTAACTGTCCTCCACGGTCCCCTGCCTGTACCAGGGACGACGGGGAGCTTGGATTCGGGTACTCGCTCTACTGTAGCGCCAGAGAAGCCGCCCCCAATATAGAGGGCCAACGCCACGGTTTTATGACGTTGACTGGTTAGTAAGTGTATTAGCTGGAGCAATTTACGCACCGCCCCTGACAAGAGTCAACACCACGGCAGAAGATTTAAGGAGCAAGATAGGGCAGCCTCAATCCCTTCCGCCTGCTCTTTCACCAGTTCCCTTTCCCTGACAGTCTCACGCTCTGCCTTAGGCTGCATTTAGCTGTCGGGTAAAGTGTTGTGTCCAAAACAATTTCTGGATTTGCTGTGATACGCAGAATGGATCCTCTAAGATATATTGTTTCTCCCTTGAGTTATTACATATCTTTGAAGGATAATGCTTGGTGAGCAAGTTCTCTTAACTGCTTCTTACAAATATGTACAAACATAGTATTTCCTTACTCTTCACGGAGGACATAGAGATGACCAGGCATACAACACTGAGGTCTACTCCACCACATGCTAGTGAAAAAAAACCCCAAAGAGTGCTCTGAAAGGTAATTTTTCACTGTCAAATTACTAAAGGCTGGATACTAAATACCGAGGGTATATATTTCAGAAATGCTCTGTTTTGTCTGTATTTTTTAAATAAACAGATATTTTTCACTTGGCCTATTAAAGTTTGCACATTATTCACAGAATGCTTTCGTTAATACACAGTAAAACTGCTAATTGAACTATAAAGTATACATAAACTTAATGTAACTGTAAATACATATATGTTAACTATGTATTTTCACCTCATACAACCAGAATCTATCTCATCTCCTTCCATAGACCTGCATTTTCCTTCTCAAGGAAGCAAAGAAAGACATTTGGCTTTTAGAGCTTTCATATTGAACAATCTTAAAAATAGTGCAATTTCTATAACAGGTTTTCGCAAAGCACTCCTGACCTAGGACTCCTCACGCTCAAGGAGGAACATGAGGGTAGGTTTGGCCTGCATTCAACTGTCCTGCAGCCCTTCTTCCCCTTCCCGTTAAGACCGCCTAGTGCACTTGCCTCTGATGTAGGAGAGAGCGGGCCACGCTATTCAGAGCCATACATATGGGATCATAAACATTTCCTCTTGTAATTAAACTTATATCTTCAACCGAAAGATGGATTGTTATGTGGGACCTGCAGTCTGTATCCCTGCAAGTTTATCTCCTTGAAATGACTACTTTATGTCACTTCACTCTCTTTCTCACATTCCCAGCATCGCAGCTTGGGACCGCCCAGCAAATCAGAGTGTGTGAATTCCTTCAACACGGTTGACAACCACGGCTGTTTCACAGTGTGGCTTTCCAGGATGGGAAAGCTTTGCAGTACAGGGGTAGCCATTTCACTGAGGTTGATATGTTCTCAGGTCATCTTTGTGTCTCTGGGGCAGTACTTCACCGTGGTCAGTGAAACTGTAAACACTGAAGCTGTAGTCTAGAGCCAAAACTATAAGGCTGACCGTTGACATGGCTCTCTTGGTGTCCTTGCCAGGCCCCATCCTGCGTTTCCCATCTTTCAAATGACATAAAGAAGATGGAGTGTGTACGACACAGCAGAGTCTCAAAGGGAACAGGTAGGGTGTGCTCTGGTATGGGAAAAGGAGTCTAATCACCTCTACCATGAGAGCAGGTCTTAGCAGTCCTCTGCCATCAGATCAGCTAGAAAAGAGGGGGGCTAAAGCCAGAGGGGGACTCTCAAACCTGCTCCCTTCACAGCCTCCCAAAAGTCTCTGACCCTTTGCCCTCACTTTTTAGTAGTACTGGAGCATGTGACAGCATTGGGTATTTCAGTGCTACCAAAGCGCAGCGACTTTCTCACTTGTTCACGGCTAGTTTCAGCATCCCCAGGCTATGATGTGCAGCATGAATATGCCCCGGCTCTTGTGGTTAAGATGGTTTCTAGACCTCCAAACTGCAAAGGACATTTAGACTGTGGTGGATGCCAACATCCCAAAACCAGAATGATAAGGGAAGGAGGAGATGCATCCATTCAGCACTGCATGGTGAGACTTCAGCTGTGAGCATCAGATGCGATGCACAGATACTTGCCAGCAGTAACCACTAGCAGAACTTTCCTATGGTCCAAAAATCCTTCCTGTGCTTTTCTAGAAAAGCAGAGCATTGAATTGCCTGTTCCTTTCCCCAAAACCTCAACCTCTTTCCATCTCCACAAAACTCTATAATTTTATTCTGTAATCAGTACCAAACCCTGCAATGATGAGCATTAATTGCGATGGCCAGAGGGAACAAATGTGCATTAATAATACAATTTTATTTTCTGCAGACTAAACCCACAAATTATATAGGGTCTGGTCACTTGAGACTGTTCAAATGCTCCACTTCAAGCATGTGTTTAAGTGGCTACAAAAACGAATGCCTAAGCAGGCAGGAAAAACATCATATGATCGACATTTTTTTAAATTCTATATCAAGGCCAGTAGGTTGTTTTATTTTTCCATGTTGCTGGAGCACTCATATATAAATCACTTTCAGCAGTGAGGATGGCCTGACTAGAACTTTACTATCCATTTTTCCCCATGGATTATATAGCCATATTTATGTCTCGTGCATTTACTGAAAGAGCTCAGCTATTCCCTTGTGCCTTGGTGCAGAGCACAAGCCAATGTCACGGGCAGCCCAGAAAATCTAGCACACCCCTAACGCTCCTATTTTCAAATTCGTAGTAAAAAGATGAGCTGTGCGGATCAGGCTGGTGCTATTTAAGCACTAAGAGGCATACGGGTTTTGCTGTTAGCCAATTCCAAACACACAAATGTGTTATTTCATTTTTAACACGTGGCTCTTGGGCTGCCATATACAGAATATAAAGACAGAACAATGAACTTTAAAAGTGGTTTAAAGCAACTGAAAACAAGTTGGTAACATCAAGTGCTACAGGAAGCTTAGCCGCTTCCTCCTTACCACGTTGAATATCCTAATAACATACATCCCATTATTCAACAGGGTGCATTGCTACCATTAAAAAGCTTTCAGTTAATGTTTTCAAAATCATCCATTTCAGTCCAAAATCTACTGTGCCATGTAAATTCCAAATTCTTACATGCAATTTATCAGCAGACAATAGATGAAATAAGTTACTGAAACGGCTTCTGTGTCATCCACATATTTTAAAGGTCACTTTGCTACTGATGAGAAGAAAACCACAGGATTCACTCTCACAGAGAAGCTAATTGCTCAACATTTCATGTAAGTGTACTCAGACTCTGCCAAGCTGTTCATTACCATTTTTACCCTGACTGTAATGGAATTATTTAACATTTAAAACCATCAGACACACTCAATCACAAAGCTCTGCAGACATCACTGCATTTAAAACATTGCTTCTTCAAGTGCAGTAGACCAAATAGCAGTGTTCATTTCCCATTTTACATCAAGTCAGAAAAACACCGTGACCATCACAGCGCTTTTTGCACGTCCTAAGTCCACTGCAAATAGGTAGATGTCTCTCATATGATATACCCTTTGTAATATTGACTTCTCCCCCTCTTCTGTCCACCACTCATAGACTCGGTGTCAGTTCACATCAATATATTATTACCTGCTTTTCTCTCTCTCGCCTTTGCTGGTTTCTTTAAGCCAAGCCCTGGCATCTGCGAGTCGTCTGTTTGACAATAGCAAGCTATTCAATACTTCATTTACACCACACGAGGGTGTTTCAAGCTGTGTAGGATGCCAGAGTTAATTTGGAAATCCTCCCGTTTGGAAGGAACCAAGGGGCAAACAGATACATTTTTTTTCCCCCACTGATTAAAAATCTTACCGGGGCAACCTGGTACAGGAGACTTTGAAAGGAAAGAGGTGGAACATCATACGCTAGAAAACAGATGGAAGAGGCGTTTTAATGACATAATCCATTGTTTCCTGAAATCAAATAATCTTTGCTAGGGACTTTCCCGAGCTTTGTCTTGTCCTTAAGGAATCATTTTAAATATAATATGATTTCATATTATTTCCATTAAGATCTCCTTAGACAGGATTAAGTAATCATTATCCCCCTGCAGAGCTTTTTACAAGCTTTCCATTGGTTTATTGCTCAAAGTTAATTGCAGAGTCAGGAAGAATTGCCTACTAACATTAACAATAAATAAACCAAAATTTCTCCTCATATGCTACTGCTTCTGGAGTTTACGTGTACACAGATCTTTCTAATGTTTGCCTGTTCTGATAACTGATGGCTTTAAATCCAGCAAAGACTCTGTAAGGTAACTAAAACCTTGTTCTGGTTAGCAGGTATAACTTCTGTACACAGCTTTTTAAAACAAACACATATATTAAAATGGAGCCGGAGCACTTCACAAGACTTTCAACACAGCTGCAACGAGGAAAACATCTCCTGAAAGAGAAAACTCTGGGGGTCGGTATTGAGATGGGGTGTTTCCCAAGGAAATCCCAGGCAGCAAAGCCTAATTTCAGCAACTGGTAACTAATGAGCCCAGCTCTGGGATCACCAGGCAGCCTGTGCTCTCCCACAGTCTGCTCCCACTGTCGCCATGCTACCGCCTGCACTGCAATAACTGGAGCACACCGTGCAAACTGTAGGGGTGCTTCTTAAACGAACAAGCCGAGCTTAATTAATTTACGGGACCGAAGGGTGTCTTGTAAGAAAAGCCACCGCAATTCTGTTTAAAAAAAGATGCGTGATTCAGAGTGACGCAAAAGGTAATTCAGGAGGATTAAGGCTTGGTGGGATGGCTGTCAGGCGTGCCAGGACCAGATATCTTGGTTTTGGCTGGGATAGAGTTAATTGTCTTCCTAGTAGCTGGTACAGTGCTATGTTTTGGGTTCAGTATGAGAAGAATGTTGATAACACACTGATGTTTTCAGTTGTTGCTAAGGAATGTTTAGACTAAAGTCAAGGATTTTTCAGCTTCTGATGCCCAGCCAGCAAGAAGGCTGGAGGGGCACAAGAAGTTGGGAGGGGACACAGCCAGGACAGCTGACCCAAACTGGCCAAAGGGGTATTCCAGACCATGTGATATCATGCCCAGTATATAAACTGGGGGGAGTTGGCCAGGGTGGGTGGATTGCTGCTTGGGAACTAACTGGGCATTGGTTGGTGAGCAATTGCACTGTGCATCACTTGTTTTGTATATTCCAATCCTTTTATTATTATTATCATTATTATTTTCTTCATTTCTGTTCTACTGAACCACTTTATCTCAACCCACAAGTTTTACTTTTTTTTTTCCCCAATTCTCTTCCCCATCCCATGACAGGGGGGAAGTGAGGGAGCGGCTGCATGATGCTTAGTTGCTGGCTGGGGTTAAACCACAACACCAGGGCGTCCTCTAAACTCACAGCTGTCCCCTCCACTGCTGTCACAGAGGGGGAAACCAGGCAGAGGCTGAGGACACCCGCCTGCCCCACACGCCCCACGGACTCGGGGCTCGCAGCCTTTCCTCTGTCCCTGGTTAGCGGGGTCCAGTACCACCTGCATGCAACCAGCAGGAATACAAACTGCGGAGCGCTGGGAAAAGTCACTCACTCCACTGAAGTCCTCAGGCCCTGCCACTGACTTCACAAGGCACATTAGCAACTGAAAACAAATTCTGAAAAAAAATTTCTTGCTTTTATCCTTCCCTGCCCCCTCAACATTTGCTGTCTCCCAAGAAGCAGATGAAAACTACTTGTACATAAAACCACCTTGCTGCTTAGCTTTCCAGTGTGTTGCTTTTTACAGCGGCATAATGCACATATTAAAAACCATATACAGCAGGCCCAGCTAATGTCACAGTATCACATTTGTGTTGTACATGACCTTACGTTCTGACTCGGGTGTGCTTTACAGGTTTCATTGTGTCGTGGATTTGCATTTAGCAACTTAACACTCAAGACTTTTAAAAAAAAAATCTTTTCTATGCCTGCACAGCAAGCTTTGAACACTTTAGTCTTACAGAAAAGCTTTTATCTGATGCTCCTGTAGCCATCTTCAAGCATCTGGTAACTTGATCTGGGCCAAATTATTCCAGGGTTAACAGAACCCAAGTCCAAGCTGAATGATTTAAGCCTGCAGAGTGGGGCAGCTGATGCCATTAGCTGGACAGGCTGGGTTTTGGGTTTTTGTTGTGGGTTGGTTGGGGTTTTTTTTTGTTTGTTTGTTTGTTTTTTCTCTTTAAATTAAAGCAGGGGGTCAATTTTGAACTTAATCACAATTCTTGAGCAACTATACGTTACGTGCTTATCCTGGCGAGGAGCAGATGGAGTCAAACAGAAATATAAACCACCCTACGCTCAAACTTAGCGGCAGAGAAAGGGAAAGCCGGGGGCTGGCAGGTGGGGGGGCTTTTCTCTCCCTCTTTCTCCACCCGGGTCCCACACTGCTGGCTGCCCCTTCCCCGGCTCCCCCTCTGGGGAGGGCAGGCATCCTCCCCGTCCCCGTCCTCGTCCCCGCCCCCGTCCCCGTCCCCGTCCCCGATCGGGCA
>NW_010972664.1:12348435-12437969 GCF_000737465.1 Haliaeetus leucocephalus
CGCCGGGGTTTCCCCCGCTCGGGGTCGGCGGTGGGGGGGTGGTGTTTGAGGAACCCCCCCCGGGAATCGCCACCACTGCTGGTCCAGATTTGTGGAAGCAGCAAG
Source organism: Haliaeetus leucocephalus (assembly GCF_000737465.1). Classification (NCBI taxonomy): domain Eukaryota; kingdom Metazoa; phylum Chordata; class Aves; order Accipitriformes; family Accipitridae; genus Haliaeetus; species Haliaeetus leucocephalus. The sequence goes on from NW_010972664.1 coordinate 12,348,541, forward strand.
GAGCGTCCTTCGGGGATGGGTGGGTCAGGGAGCGGGACAGAGCTCGGTAGCTCCCTTAGCGGGTGGCGGTGGAAATCCCGCCAAGCCTGAGCACTTCTCAAGGCGGCCCGCGAAGCCTCACGCAGCGGCAGAGGGAAGATCTCTGACCTGAAGCAGCCGTGGGGATTAAAGTATCCCAGAGGATAAAATAACCCCTCTCTGGCAGGTATGCTACAGTCATCCTTGGCGAATGACAAGGAAGAAAGTCCTGGCTCTGCACATCCCTTGCAATATGGCTATCCAGTTGGTTTTTCCTTTTTTTTTTCCTTCTGATCTCTTTTTTTGAGAACAAAAAAGCTGCCTTGTTTTGCAGCAACTGATAGCATGACAAATGTTAAACTACTTTGCTTCTACAGACAAGCAATGCTCAAATTAATATCGAGCCTTCCCCACACGAAAAGTCTGAATAGTTTTGTAAGAAGGAAAATGTTTTCTGTTCAGCTCAGATATTCTCTTAGTGATGGATTTAGAACTGCTTGTGCTATAAGGTAAATAATACAATAAAATACTTTTTAAAAACGTCTGTCAGATCATTCTTTCCAGTAAGTCAAGTCATTCATTCATCTAAAGTCCAGGGAAATGCAGGGCTCTGAACCTTGATGCTCATCGACCGGTGTTTAGCAGTAAATGAAGCAAATCCCATTCTTAAATCAGAATACCAATTTTAAGCTTGACCTGATTGAATTTTAGTTGATTTGCATTAATTACAGAAAAGCCATTGTGGTAACAATACATTTTCAAACAAGCTTGGAGGGACAGTTTCTTGGCTGGCTGAAGGTAATGGAAGACCACACCGCTGCCAAAAGCAGTGCTGCTGCTGCTGCTGCAGCTCTTGTGCCTTGCATTAGTGATCACACAGCTGCTGACCTGGCTGAGAACCGTGCAGCAGGCTGAGCTGATCCCCCCCTTGGCACGCTCATTTAATCAGTAGTGTCGATGCAAGGAAATATGCAGCCTGGGCAGGATGGTGGTAAGACTGGACTGTCCCATCCATGGGCTTAAGCCACCTGGGAAACTACCCCGGAGGTTTTGAAAAATGTGAAGATAGCAAATGCCAGAAGCTCATTAAGACCAAAGGAGAATAAAATGATTATATTCCTTTTTTTCGTCATGTGTACCATCAGTATAATTTCAGAAAAGCAGACTTGAGAGTAATCATTGTTTCAAAGGCACAGCACTTCCAAAAGGACTGGCATTTTCCACTGTCTTTAGGGTCCTTATTCACTTCAGTCCTTAAGTCTCTGGTCCACAGGTGGCTTGTATATGAGCCCAAAGTTGACTTTTTCTTGTGACTTCACCAATGGCAACCGAGTCTTCTTCGTGAACACTCCCAGCAGGTCTGCACTGCGCCCTTTCATCTCACCGACGCCTCCCCGCAATCCTGTGCTGCAGCCCTGTGACGACAGATGTGGGCTATTTTTCTTTCCATGTAAGGTGCTGACTACTTTTTGTTTGGTTTCACAGGGACAGGAAATTATATATTGGGTCATAGTAGTCAATATTTGTATAGTAAAAATAGTAATTGTAAGAATGGCTCATGTAGGTATCAAAAAGCTTGTGTTAAGCCAATGTTTCCAGTGTAATCGTGGTGTCCATATGGCAGAGCTGTGGTCTCCATACACTTAGTAAAACAAAAAGCTTCAACGCTCTTCAGGCGGGCTGGCGGAGTGATGTGTTAATCTGTTCCCATTAACAAGACAGCAAATTCCCAGTTGATCATCCAATTCAAATTAAGCACATGTAATCTCATGGTGACACTCACAGTGGTGTTAACGTGATGCATACATAGAGATAGACGGGATGAAGTAAGCGTCCTCAGGAGTGCGCAGCTTCCAACATTAATGTCATTTAGGCACTCTGAATTTTAATATGGGTCATTAACACCAAACTCCTGTAATCACTGTTTTAAAGACAGAGCCTTTTAACTGTGTCAGTCTTCTGAGCACTACACCAGGGGCGTAGGGGACGTTACAGGTTTTCCAGTTCATGGCAGGATGGGGGAGTCCCATCAGACTCCACCATGGAGGTGTACTTTATCGGAGGTGGTGGTGGCTTGAAAGATGGAGGTCTGTTCATACTGAAATAGAAGAGAAAAAATCTGCTGTCACACAAAAGCCGTATAAAAAACTGTTACAAAACGTTCGCAGGAGGAGGTAGATAGAGGCTAAGTCATTATAAGAGCACCTGACATTTGCTCTTACGTGCTGCAACTTCCCTGTTTCTGTTCTACAGCTCCAGTGCACCTCCTGGTATTCATTTGGCTTTCTGGGCTCCCACCTCACAATTTTACTTTATTAGCACTTTAAAAGAACAGATCTTGGTCCTGGTGAACCATTCAAAACCCATGCAGTGATCTTTTGCTCACACTGCTCTGTGAAGGTATATTTAAAGACTCATAACTTTTTTTGGTGTCTATTTATAGGCCAAGATAAAGAAAGGTCCCATCCCAAATCAGTGAAAAAAATCAATCCCATTTTTACCTTCGATATACAGGATTTGCAGTCATGTCTCAAAAGGGTTTTCTAGAACAGTGAATGATTCATTATCACCATGATTTTTCAAACATTTTAGCAATGTTAGTAAGATTAAAAATAATTGGCTCTTAGATACTGCTTTCATCAGTAGATCTCCGAGTGTTTTAGTAGGGAATTAAACTTTGGTAATAATTACAAACTCAGTGCTTATTTGACTGGGATTAAGTTTCAGGTAGCCTACTTTCACATATATTATTCACAACTCAAATAAAGTTGCCCTAGAAGTACAATTTCATTAAAACGTGTCCGCAAGTAACCATGCAAAATGAGAGAGCAAAAGCAGCTGGCAGGGAGGCTAATAGAAGTGGGGGGCTCTGGGGAAAAAAATTGACTTGTATTCTTCCCTCACACCCCAAAGCCGCACCACAGCTCTTTTTTTAAAGTTTATTTTATAGATAACCCACAGAACAGATGAAAGGACTGAGAACACTCCACATTTCATACTGCTGTATGAAAAAAAAAAAAAAGGCATTAGCAATCCATGTACTTAAAGGCCTTGTGCACTGTGGGTAGTCTCAAATGAAAATGTGTAAATCCAAACAGCTAAGTTTGAGTTTGTGCTGTCTTCCGTGCCACCCCTCCCGCCCCTGCGTTCCCCTCCCTAGTACTTACATCTCTTTCTGGTACTGACACCATTTCCTGATGCCTAAAGCTATTAGAAAACTGCAGAAGAGGAGCAGGACGGCTACCACTGTTGGCCAAGGGAAGCGACTGTCTTTCGCGTTCCTCACACCACCTGGAAGGGACATAGGAGATAGAGCTCAGCCGAATGCCCTCAGAGAAGAGGGAAATCTGGGCTTGCTGCCTGTGGCTCGCCGCTCCCCCCTCCAGGCACAGCGCTGGTGACTACCCAGCCCCAAATCAACACCGGACGGCCAGGTTCCCAGGCTGAGGATCCCAAACTCTGAGCATTGCAGCTCTGATTTATGGACTTAACCCACTTTTGTTCTGACTAGGTTTGCGGGCTGATTTCAGCCACCCCTCGGTTCACATGACGGGATTATTCAGGCACAGCTGGGCAAGCGTTTCATCTGAAAACCATTGGTTTTCTCTGTTCCCCCGTAAGCTTCTCTGAGAAGAGGAAGCATCTTGTGATGCAGCTGGGCACAGCTGCCTGCCCCTGCCCTCCTTCCCACCGGCTTATTTTTCATGCCACCGACACCAAATCCTGCCAAAACATCTGGCCAGGGGTGCAGCCGCCTCTTGGGGTGGGCTCTCGTTGGCGGCGCAGCATCGCAGCCTCAGCCCGGCTGCCTCTCCCCACCATGGTGCGGGGATCCCCCCAGTGCCCCCTTCTGCGCAGCCACCCTTGGGGGTGCTGGCAGCTGAAAGAGGTGCCCTCGGGGTCCCGGCTGTGGGGAGGAAGGAGAGGAAGAGCACGGTCCTCCTCCAGCTGCCGCGGAGGGTTCAGCAGTGGGCTGGGTGCCAGAGATGGCTGGAGCACAAGAGTCACTGGGCGATACCGCCTCGGTGTCACCTCCCGTTGTGCTGGTGTCGCAACCCTTTGCGAGGTTGGTCCTACCGGTACGTCACCCAGCCGGGGTCTTACCCACGGTGGCAGCCAGCGCCGCGGCCGGGCACCAAGTCCACCATGTTGCATGAGCCGTGAGTGGCCCCCGGGGCACAGGAGTGTGACCGGCCAAATTTTGCTGCTGGAAGAAAACATGCACCGGGGTGTTGCTTGTGGATGCAGGGAGAAGGCAAGAATGCCAAAAGCCTGCGACAACCCGTGGTGTGGGGACACAGCAGCCGTGACTCCTGTTTTCATCTCTTTTCCCTTTTTTTTAACTTCCCTGGTCAAATGTACATGGTGCTCCGGGTTTCATACCTCTCTGCTTTTCTTGCTTACTGCAACAGCACACTGAAAGAAGAGGATTTGTAGGATAATGTCTCACCAGTACTATTGAGCAGACTGCTGGTAGTAAAGAAATCTTTCCCTCTGGTAACTGAAATTGGCTGGTCTGTGACACTGAAGGACAGGTTACCTAAAAAGATATGGGCACATAACATTTTTCGTAACTTATTTGGTTTTTTTTTTAATGAAGGTTGTGGTTTGAAGCTACTGTTATTCACCCTGCTGAAGACTGGAAATCAAATTCCAGAATCAGGGTGTCGAAATTCACTTGGCAAGGCACCTACATTTTTGGCCTGCAAGCCAGTGTTAGACAAAAAATGTGCTTTTATCAAAATAAAGACTATTAGAAGACAGACAGACAGACTATTAGAAAACACCTATTAAGATGTTGCAGCAAGCCAGCATTGAGCTGCACAGCAGTCTGGAAGAATGATAAGCTTTTTACCTCTTTGATGGTAATGAAAAAGCTAAAGATATTAAGTGGCTTAGCAGCAACACAAAGAATCTGCCTCTGCTGTGACGGAGTGAAACCTCAGTCTCCTCTGTCAAGTACCGTGCCTGAACCACAAAAATCATCTTTCATCTGTTTGTAGACAGATATTTTCCCTTTCCTAATACAGCTAAGCTACCTATGTTTAAGATCAGAACTGCCTAAGGATACATTCCTGTTTTTTCTAGCCACCTCCATGTTCGTGTCTTCCGAAATAATAGCTAAAATATGCGACTAGACAATGGCACAGCGTTTACAGAGCTGCCACGGCACTTACGATACACCAGAGTTGTATTCTCAGAGGAGCGCGTGGCATTCCTGAGGCTTTGCAGGGATTTGGTGGTGGAATCGTTCAAATCTGTACAAAAAGAAATAATATCCTTCAATTATCTTACAAGCCTGTACGTGACTCCTCCATTAGGCTCAACTGCGGCTATTTTATATCCTTCATTTTTCTCTGATGCAAACAACAAACGAAATAACAGAGATACCTGAAAGTCTCTAGTATAATTGCTGATTTATAAATCCAAGAAAAAAAATCCACTGTTTGAATGATGTAAATGAGTAACCAGACAGAGCCAGGAAAATCTCTTTCTTAAGAGATGCCGGTTCTGACTGAAATTGAGCACTCAAGTATATATATATATATATATATATATATATATATCTGGATGGATGTATGTATGTATGCATTAAAAAGCCCTACCAAAATCAGTCCAATTTTACGGCACTCTAAAAATTTACAGAGAGTTTTGGACATTAATTCAATTAGTTCTTCTTTTCTAGTTGTTTATTAGGTTTTTAATTTTATGGGGATAAGCATGGTAGATCTGGCATTTTAAAAAGTTATATATTAAAAAAAAGGTATACACTCAGAGACCCCGCAGCGCTGTGCTTTACACAGCATGCTGCCGAGCACTACTTATTATTATTTACGTAATGGCTTGTGTTGGAGCCTCCAAGCATTGAACCGATAATGGTAATCCCTGTTGTACAAGCCCGGTGGCCCTGGGAGGGCACAGGGACACACACTGGTATGCCTCAGTGGGTACACCGGTGCCCGTGTACTCTGAAATTGCCCTCAATTACAGCTGTGGGACTGAAGACCCTTCGAGGCCGTGCCTCAGCTGGTGGTCAGGCAGGCACGGCTGTAGGGAAGCCGACAAGTGGTGCAACGCACGGTACCTCCTGCAACTAGTAGTAGAATTCAGCATGCTTTTAGCAAAATTTTTTTTTTTAGCAAAAAAACCCATCAAGCTGTGCAAGAGCGGGATTGTGAAGCATTAGAAGTTGTCACAAGGTTTCGGTCTAAATGCGTGGTTGGGGGTTATACGTGAGTAAATAAGCACCAGAGTGCTGCCAAAAATATATCCAGAAAATGGAAAGCGGCTGCTATGTTTGTGCTTCAGCCAAAAGATGACTGCCATACAAATGCAAAAGTGCATTGACAGGTCCTGCCTGTTCTGGAAGCACAAAGATAAACCAAGATGTTAAAAAAGAAAGTCACTTCTGGCTTTCTGCTGCTACCACCCCTAGGTTTTTTTTTAATTGATTTATTGATCTTTAATGAGGCTGCCTTTCAATGTTCTATTAGCCAGCCTTTATTGCCCCACATTATCTTATTATTTCATTGCTGCTCTGTGCTTTTATATAGCTTCTCCAGTAATTTATTTCATCTATAAACTAACCTCAGTACTCACTACATTTGCCTAGCAACTCTCTCAATTTTAATATTATTAAATTAAATATGCCTAATAAAACCAGGATACTCAAATGTTTTTTTGTTCCTCTTTCGCTGCTGCAAATCCTTGATGGCTTGGAAGACTCAAGCCTTTATCTTCTAACTCAGTGCAACTCAACAGGAGAATTCTTCGGTGAAGTATTGAAAAGCTGGTACAGATTACACCACCTGACTTTTGGCCTCTGCTCGGACACAACTCTTCCATGTTTAGTAGTAGTTTTGCATGGCAGTGTGATGACTATCAACTAGCAGCTGAAAATAAGCACCGCAGAGCTAATGTTCTTGGCAAAGGCGTCACAAACTGAGGACCACGTAGAGCTGAGTACCTGCTGCTGCGCTTTTTGCCAGACACTCCAGATCGCTGCAGATTTGCAACCCAACACTTGCTAAGTTGGTGCCACATTTGCACCTTGCAACACCCAAAATGGGCTTCATAATTCCCCTGTTGCAGTCCTACGAAGCAAAGGAAACGCATCATCTACTCACGAGCGGTTGTCAAACTCTCACTGAATGCTGTGGGGCTGGTATAGCTTTTCACCTCTGCAGTAGAAATCAGCGCTCCTGCTGAAAAACACACAAGCTTGTGAAAATTGCTGTAGAGGACCATATCGCTCGTTTTTCATTTCTCCCTCTTTCTTCCCAGTTTCCTCACTAACGAGGTCAAACAGTTGTAACCTACTACTTGAGGTGCTGGCTTCCCTCAGACAAGCACGACACAGCTCTGTGTCTGGTTTGAAAGTCTGTCACAAGCGAGAAACTCAAGAGGAGTTTGGTGAGATGGATGAATAATCTTTGAGAAAACACATGGGGCATTTAAGCATGCATTTTTGAATTTCAGCTGAGTTTCAGCTGAAGCTCAGTAGTTCCAAGTGCACTGGCTTGTTTCGACCTGAAGCCAGTAGGGTGATGAACAAACACACATAAATCAGCATTTAGACAGGGTTTCACCAGCTCCAATGAGACAAAACTGTTTTCCCAACTAGCAAAGAGAAGTTTTGAAGAAGTTAGTGTACAGGAGTCACACCTGCATTGCCTGGTGCCAAATGCCAACTTATTTAACATTTTCCTTTAATCTTTTTTTGAAGTGCTAAGTATTCTAGCACTTAACTAGCTATTTATCTGATATTCAAACACAGGCAGATGGTAGCTAGCAAGTAGACCTCTATTTTCCCAAGAGGACTATTTCACATCTACTAAAAAGAGTCCGTCTTTCCTAACACCTGCCTCACTTTTTGAAAAGTATCATTAAGCTATCTGAACAAATCTGAGAAGGTGAAATGTAGCTGTAACCCAGCACTCAAAGCCTGAGCATCTCTGGGCTCAGAGATGGAGCTATCGTGGAAGCTAAGCAAAGACTAGGCTGCGGTTTTAACAGCCTTGCTTCTGTCTCTCCTCCTCCTTCTCCTGCCTATATCTGTGCAATCTTCCCTTATATCAATTCCCACCTGTCTCTTGGATTTTCATTAAAAACTTGCAAAATAACAGGAACTGAACCAAAGCCCTTTTTACAATGGCAGACTTGGCATCCTGACTCGGCTGCAGCCCAAAGGGTCTGCTCAAAAAGCTGGTGGTGGCACCAGCGTGGGAACCAGCAGTGAGCCAGAGAGGAGCAGCACTAATCCACGGGTGGCACACCATGACTGCCACACGTTGAGGGCATCGGTTAAAAAGCAGTTGTTTCCTGGGCTATTTACAGAAGATAAATGGCTCAACTCCAGCTTACACTATGGCTTTGATCTCGTACCTCCTCAACCAGTGAAGGTGTATGATCCAGCGAGGAGAATCCTCTCTGTTCACATTGTATATTTGTCATGAAATTGTTGAGACAGAAGGGATTTCAGTCCACTTGGACAAGCACTTCGCTGCCCCGCTGTCAGCCAGGCTCGGCAAGCGTCTCTACTTTGCGGAAGGGGAAGGCAGCAGGAGAAGCAGCGAACTTTAATTTCAGTGCCACTGCAATCTGTGTTCTTGCCCTGGCATACCTTGATCTAGCCTCTTCATGCCCCAGGGCCTTACTCTGAGTGATTCAGCTTCCAAAAACACTCTGCTAGGGCAGGATGAAGCCTTGTGTTCAGCATCTGCCTCCAGTATTAACCCCCACACTGTCCATCGCATTTCTCCTGCATCTCTGGGTAAATACCGCTATAGGCTAATGTAGGTTACTTTAAGTGAAGGTTGCAGGATTGAATTACACAGCTTAAGGAGGACGTTCAATGCCCCACAGGTTCGTGAAATCAATAAAATCTGTTGCAATCCATCTGTTTTGTTTGGGAGAACAAGGCTGCCACAAATACCAAGGGCCAAATCCACTCTTGCCGGCTGCTGCCTCAGGGGTGGATGATTTCTGAGCCAAAGCTTTGGTGCTGCTGCGGAGGGGAAGATGGCGTTTGACAACGACTTGCCACATTGCCTCTTCCTCGTGCTGTTCTGCTGCCGAAATGGGAGCGTGTGCCGTGCGCCCTGCTGACTGCTGCCGAAAACCAGCCGGTCCTGCAGGGATCAACAGCTGGGCTTCAAAATGGAAAGAGACTTTCAAGAAAAAAGTGTTCGCGGACAGGCTGCGCTGTAAGAAAACGCACTTTGCTGGGACTGGCGGGCATCAACCCTTTATTTTGGGGTCAGAAGGTTCACAGCTTCACCTGCTCTCAATTCAGGCTGCTGCCATGCTGTCGAGTGCATGCCAGCCTCCGGTGCACGTACCTCTCCCTGGGGAGGCGAGGTTAAACCCTTCCAAGTGAGGTACCCTGCCCTCCACTGGCCTCCATGTCACCAGCCCAGAGAAGAAATCATCAAGTTGAGTCATCTGCTGTAAATATTTTGTTTATCGGGGCTTTGTATTGGTACTCCGGTGCTCTAATGTTTGGGTTGCACTTTTTCTAGCTCTAATATCATTCTATTTTTGTATGATATTTAATTAAAGAGATACAAAGAATAAGTATTGTAAAAATATATACTCGATGTCTGTTCACTTGCTGAAATTAATGCATGCATCCTAAATGGAGCATTAAATAAGATAAAATCAAGACAGCATTTTCTTATATATTTATTTTTGATCTGTGGACTTCCTAGTGTGTAATGCGCTAGGAAAAGGGCTTCAGTGGACATTAAATTGTTTGCTACAAAAAAAGCAAGGTGGTTATTGTGTTTACGTATCTTTCTCCTATGTTCTTGAAGGAACAGAGAAAATGCTTTGGCTGAATTGTTTACCTTGTGTTGTGGAAGCAGGAGCCAAGCTTGCTTGACTTGTGAAATCCGGAGAGGCCAAAGATGTCGACTGGTGCTCTAAAGACAAACAGATTACACGGTATCACATTTAGTTGATAGGGTCTTTTAAAAATAACATTAATAAATCATTAAAAAACCTGGATCAAAAAGCTTGCAGCAGCTGTTATGTAAATGCAGACTCTGCAGCAGCAATCCCGCTGTTGGAGTTCAGGTTAAATGCTCAAAACACATCCCACAAATTCAAGGGGCACTCAGAGACGGCTGCCGTTATTAACGCTGACCCTTTCCTGCGGGTTAGCTGTGTGCGTTATTTATTTATGTTTTTATACACAGGGTTCAGTTTAACTGCAGTGGGGTGGATTATGCACTCGATGGGGGTGCTCCCCCAACTAGCCAGGGACTTGCCAGAAATGGTCCTGACAACGTGCGGCAGCTGTATGAGCCCAGGGGATCACCTGCTCTTGCGGGTTTTCCTCTCAATTGCTGAAGATAGTTTTATACAGTTATCCGTACGCATGCTCTGGTAAAGCGGTGTTATATATCTTATGTCATTAATGAATGGGAAGGATGCGCTACTATTGGAAAAGTGGTGGGTTTAACTTTTCTATCACATGCACCTCTCTATCATAGTAGGACAAATTTATCCCTAGTTGTATAGGGGTTTTTATTCCATTTTATAAAAAGGCAGAAATATAATATGTGATATTCAGCATGCCATTTTACATGCTGCCCTAACATGACAGTTTTAGCGGGATTTATGTCAGATCTCTTCTTGGGCAACTTCATAGCTCACAAATTGCCACCCAGCAGCACACAGGTACCGTCAGTAGCAGAACACGCTGACCTTTCCCTGACACGACTCTGGCTCTGTGTACATGACATTTAAGCAACGGTCAAGCAGAGATCCTACATATATTGACTGAGTAATAAAGAAGTCTTTTTTTTTTTTTCCCCTTACCTGAGGTAGCCACAACAGCTGATGGAAGTGCTGAATTTCCAAGGTCTATAACAAATCAAAGCAAACACTTTTACTGTAGGGTGAGAAAGGTGTTTATTCTGCTTTAGAAAAGTGCGTGATTCAAAGGTTCAAGAGTGAGAGAGTGCATCACGCTTAATTTCCAAATAATCTTTCATTGCACAACTCAGCCAAGTAGTCCATCGAGAAACATGAAGCACCTGAGGTAACTGCGCTGTGAAATCCCTAGGGAAACAAAGGTTTGGGGGAAAAAGGTATCGGAGCCCCTGGCACCTCAATTCAAAAAAACAGAAGTGACTTACATGATTTTATCCCATACAAATAGATGCACATTATTAGCAGGCATGTTGAAATAATATATGTGACCCAGTGGTGGCACCTGCATAGCTCCATCCATGAAGCACTTCAGAAACTGCAACTCTGACAGGAAATTTCAGGAACACTTTGCACTGAAAAGTGCTGACCGAGTCCTCAAAGAGGAGGAGAGGGAGTTATTCCTTGTAATTAAAGGACTGTTAACCAGCCAGCCAAGCACAGCGGAGACACCATCCTGCCCAAGCAGCATTTACGTCCCGAGTGAGAGATGTCTCACTTTTTTTTTTTTTTTTTCCCAGGAGGTCAGGCAAAGTAGCCCCTGAGTAGGTTGGGAGGAAGGATTAAATGTCCCCAAAGGGCTCCATGAAGGAGATGATCTATGAAAGCTCACACACCCCATTAAAAAAAGATTTCTGGGAAGGCAGCCAGACGGTTCCTCTGGTCAGGCATGTTGGGAGGGCGCTGGGCACGGAGAGACCTTCTGCAGATAGGAGCTTAGTGTAAGGAGGTAACCATCAACCCTCCAGCTGCTTTCCCTTGCAAGCATTTGTCCCTCCTTTGACTGTTTGGAGTGTTGCTCTTCCGTTTGCATTTCATCTTAGCCTCGTCTGTGCTAACAGGGATTTCGTCGTATCTGGCTGACATAAAAGGACTCCTTACCAAAGGTGCAGCAGGTCTAACTAAAGACCAGGGTAGTGGGGCACGTCGAGACGTGCCCAGCTGCCAGTACGTTTCTGCAGAGTGTGCAGTGTCCATCTCCAAAGGGCTTCAGCTGAGGTGTGGAGGGAACGATTTATCTGTCTGCCATAAGCTGATAATAAGACAAACTTGCAGGGGCAGAGCACAGGTTTACCAAATTTACACAAATTAAGAAACGTCCCATCAGTTCTTTAATTAGGCAAAAGTGTTGAGGATCTTGGCTGTGGACTTAAGCAGAAGGTAGAACCATTAGTAGGGCTGTTATTTTTAATTACCAGTTCAGTGCTGAAAAAGCTATATTCAAATGCCAGCTGAAATTCAGAAATAACATTGTGCCCCTCGAGGCTGGAGTTTAATTATGCTTGGGCTTAATTATGATAGATTATACCACCAAAATATCTGTTTATTGTATTTTCTCTGAAGTCATAGCTGCAGAAGGGGGTACCTTACTACTCATCCAGAACCAAGTTTGCAAAAACATTTCTCCAACAGCTTTAGGAATTTATAGGTGCACCTCTAACATAACCCAAGTTATTTTGTTCTCTAATTTATCCTACCTTCTGAAGCCATGGTGGTAAAAGCTTTGGATGAGGTTTCATTAGACTTATTGTCTGTGAAGAAAAAAAAAAGAAAGATGAAAGCAGTTCTTAAAGGTATTAAGGCTTTTGTTATAGAGGCTGAAAATTTAGTCTGGAGTTCGTGTCATACTGTGCATTAGTATGGCACCTTCACAGAACATAGCCGAGAATTAATTTAATTCTTTCATTTCTGTCACATCTAAATATATTAACATTCTTATACAGAGTGGATCTATCTTAGCATTAGCATAGCCTGCAGGCAAGAACGTAGACTGCTTTAATTGACGGCTCTCCAATTTGAATATATTTCTACAAAACTGCAAATTGGGTGAAATGAGTCATTTTGGAGAAAAATGATCTTTTATCTCCCTTACCTCCAAAGCTATATTTCTAGAGGAGTAAGCTCTGGCTTTTGATGTGGTCTTTCTTTGTGGAAAAACACACCAATAAGCATATCCACAGCCACAAGTGAACACAGCTGAGCTGCAAGTAGTCACCACGGTACGCGAAGTACCTGTGGAGGCTGCTAAGGGGCTAGCCGTTCAGTTGCATTATCTGTGCAGCAAGGAGCATGCATAGTAAAAAAAAAAAAAAAAAGACGTGTAACTATGGATTTGCACCTGAAGAGGAGGCATGCACAAGAAGGTGCTAAAGGAGATCAGTCTGCCCTTCTCGCCGGTCACCCTGCATCCTCAGAAATGCCATAAACCTCTGCACGGCCATGTCTCCTGCTTTCACCAACTACTTAGGACAGTATTTCTCCATGCTTCCCTAATCACATAGCCAATTCTTACAGTACAGGTTATAGGAGAGTTTCTCCATTGTCCAAAATGGTTGAACTGTTTCAGGGGCCTTTTGCAGGTTTCACTGAAGATGCACAACATAGCCCTGACTCTGAGGGTTTGATTTTCCAGAGAGCTGCATTGCACATATGCAGACTTTCTGCCAGGAGCACTCAGTGAGAAGCACATGATTATAATAGCTCACTGGTGCCATGTGGCTAAGCTAGTGTATTTTTGGGTATGGGAAGTGCAGCAAATTACTGCCTAAACATACAGCAAGAATCTTATGTTTGTGCAGGAGTTTCTTAGCTCATTTAGAGGCTTAAGCAAAGACTTGAACTAAAAAACCTGTCAGAAAGTTCAAGCTGTGTGATGAACTTGTACAATAAAGCTTCCATGCTCTTGGCGTTTCTTCAGTATTTTAAATAGCAGAGAATACGTGTGTCTGGTATTCTTAATGTTTTAACATTTCAGATGCATCCTACCTATGAAAAACCTACTGAAGGAAACAAATATTTCTTCTGATGAAATATTCCGTGTTTCATTCCCGAGGAAGGAAAACAGACATGCACATGAGAATATCTTATGTGCCTGCTGGGTCCCTTGCAACACCAGTGTTGATCTCAGCTGATAGAAACCTTCACTGTCTTGCAAGTCTTCTTGTTCAACAGCAATTTCTTGGGAAAAAAAAACAAAACAAAACAAAAAGAAAAGCTGCAAGACCCTCTCATTACACTCCAAACTATAAATCAGAACTGTGCAAAATATCGGTACTGAAAAGCAAGCTCGTACGGCTGCAGGTTTCTTTGCTGAGACGCTATCAAAGATTTGGCAAGAACAGCACGGTTATGCCAAGCCATCGTTCCCACCGCTGGCAGTTGGAGGGGACTGTGGTCATGGCTGTTCGCCAGCAGTTCCCTTTGGGGAGGCCTGAAGCTCCCCTTCACCCAGATGGATGCCTACAGGCTCCCCGTGGCAGGAGCGGATGAGCAACCACCGCTTTTTTGGGAACCGCTTCTACAGCTGCGCCATTGACCTACTGACGGGTGGCATTACCTCCGGGCTGCTCCGTCAGGCTCGCTCTGTCCACGTACCACACGAGGCTTGGCTTGGGAAACACCTTCCTCACCACGCAGCTCACGTTAGGCTATGGAGCAGTAAAAGCCAGTCGTTAGCCTCTCTCATTCCTCACCCGGCTGCTGGCTTCCAAAATCCCTAATGGACAGAGCTTATTTACTCACCATCCCCCCTGGGAAGGAAACACTCGCTTCCTCTTTATTGTGTTTCTTTCCCCCCCGTTTTTCTGGTTGCAGGCACCATTGAATGAGAGCCCAGGGACACCCCCATCACCCTGGGCCAGGTTGGGGGTGACGGGGCTCCAACGTCCTCCAGCCCTGTGCTGTGGCTGGAGAGATACAGGGTGAACCTCCACCCTCCCACCTGCAGCCCAGTGCCTCAGTGACAAACACCCACACGGAGAAACACCGGAATCTGGAATGAGCATGGTGTGTGGGGGCAGAATGAGACACCTCCTGAAAGCCGTGTAAATCCTTCCTTCGTTAGGCAGATAAAGAGAAAAATCCCATGAAGAAGACTGCCTAGCACAATATGTTGATTATACAAAATTAAGATATCTTTGTAGAGGGCACGATAGGTAAGAGGTTTCCAGAAGTCACAAGGAATTCCATGCTTTAGATGCAGTAGTCCTGGCTTTATGCCAGTTGCTCTACAAATCTGTGTCTGTGCTCAATTTAATTTCTTGTCAAGCGATAGATGGGAAGGACCTCAAAATCAAGGCTGGATGAAGGGTTGGGCACTAGCAGGGTGGGAGGTCTCATCCCCATGCTGCCTGGATATTCCCAATTTCATTTACTTAGCAGCTTATGGCACTAAGAGAAATTGCCTGGTCTGTTTAAACGAAGGGAAAAAAAAAAAAAAAAGAAAAAAGCATGTGCTACTCATGCAGCACAAAGCCCTCTTGCTCCCACTTTTGAAGAAAGTGGTTCACACATTTAGTTCAAAGCAAGCTTGATGCATTGCAGCCAGCAGAAGTCAATCATTCAGTATGAAGACTGAAACTACTCAGCTGAAACTCTTTCCTTGCCGTGGCAAATAACCTCTGAACTCATAGTGTAATTGCTTTCCCCTCTTTTAACATTCAGTTATTTTTCAGGCACTTTTAGTTCATAGTATTTTTACAAATGCTTCCTATGAAAGAAATACAAATCTGACATCCAAAGTAGATTTAAGCCCTACAAGAAAGGGTGGAAAAGAGAAGGAAAGGAGTTGGTGTTTATTTGGAGGTGAAGAATGGACAGAGGCTCTTGGAAGAGTTTCTGTTGCCTGGTCCCATGACAGCAGCACCCCTTGCTCTGCTCAACAGGGCAGTGCAGACAAAAGCCTGCAACGTCCAACACCACACCTGGAAATAGGTCACGAGGAAAATTATACCAGTTTTGCAGAACCAGCTGACACATGGCTTGTCTGAAGCAGGTGGATATGGCTAATACAAGGTTCTGCCTGCCCACAAACGCTGTTTCCAAGGAAAACTGTCTTAATTTGGGATGCTCGCAGATCAAAAGCTTCAACCTGGATGGATGCAAGAGGAAGCAAAGCGCCATAGCTAGTAGCCAGAGTGGCTTGCTAGTCAGTCATATGGGCCACGAATATGTTTTATGCCAAGTATGGGCAGTGCGGCACAGCAGACCTTTAGGTTTTGGCATTACAAAGCAAGTGATAAAACAGAAGCCCCAAAACACTTGTGTAGCTCTTCAGCTCTAAAACGGGGCCCTCAGGCTTAGATCCAGTCACTCCACTGGCATCTGACTGCTCCAGCTGAGTTCTGCCTGCAGCACGACCCATCGCACCCGACACGATCATCGCCTTTCCGTCCACACGCTGGGCCACGTGGGTGCCGAGCACCGCTCCCACAGCACCCGCTCCTCCCTGGCCCCTCGGAGCAGCATCCTGGGGAGCGGGTGACCTTCTTCAGAGAGGGATTTTAAGCAGCGTGGAAAGGGCAGCCCGAGGCTGCCGGGTGGTAACCGGCAGATGGGGAGAGAAAGGGACCATCGCAGCCCCCTGCAACATCATCAGCTCCTCACAGCCTCTCAAGTCCTGCCCCGGAGCCTTCCCTAGGGCTAACACAAAACCGGATTTTGCCTACACCATGGAGAAGCACTTAGCTAGCTCCAGTTTGTGCCCACTGAAGCAGCTCGCTGCTGTGGGGATGGGAATCGGTCAGGAGAAAGGGCACGAACGGCTGACATCAACTCATTGACTTGCTCGTCGCCCTGTGAGCTCGGTCGGTTTGGAGGTCCTGGCTACGTCTGGTTCAGCTTAGCTTGCCTGGCCCTGCAGGGGTGGCTCTGTTACGGTCACGGGCATTACTCTTTGCTCCAAAATTGCTCACCTTCTGCGTGGTGCCAGCTGAGCCCTCCTGCAGCCTAACAGAGATCTCAGGGTAGGCTGGAAAGCAAACAGAAATGTATTCGTGAAATGGATACCGAAGGTCACGGTAACAGCTTCTAATAAGGCTTAACAGCCTTGTTTCGTAAAAAGAGTGGAAATTAAATCCTACATCCACCCACACACCTAGCTAGATAAAAGCTTGCACAGCTCCAATTTGAGGTCAAGGAAGTGGTTTACAACCATATATCAGCAGCTACTACCACAAAATCCATGATGTATTTCACTGCCTATCTAAACCACTCTTGGGCAGCTTTGCTGGAGAAACGAGCTGAAACCATCACGCAGTCACGGCTCCGGCAGCAGAGCCACCCTTCCCAGGCCTGCTGAAATAAAACACTCGCCAGTCGTCGGTTCCTCAGGGCATTTGCCATCTGCAAAGGCTTTAGCCATCCCCCAAAAAGTTGATTGATTTTGGGTACCAGGTATCCACACGCTGTCACCCGGACAGATGTGTGACAGTGTCACACCACAGACGTTTCCTGCCTTGCCAGAGCTCACCTTCACATCAGAGCAGCAGATCTCCGATGACCACATCCACAACAAACGGAAACAAGTGTTTGCTTTTGTTTTCACAGCATTTTGGTTCTAGGTGCGGCTGACTGTATAGGTAAAATATACCGAGTACCGTAAGCCTCTCTAAATTGGCATTTCTAAATTAGCCATTGGGATCACTGGTTTGCAGTAATATTAACTGCCTTGTTAAGTAAGGACTGTTGAAACTGTGCTAATATATAGTAAATCTCAAAAGCCTTGGATAAATTGTTCTTCTGGCCCTGTCTGAGCCTTAAAACTGGACTGGAAACAAGTGCAACCCCTGGATTACTTAGAAGATCTGTAATTTTTTCTCCTTCCAACTTAAATGTTAATCTCTACCATTAAGATACTTTTCTTTTCTGAGCTTGTTAATTGATATAGGGCCACCTCAGTTCATTACATTCCCCTCTGAGGTGAACTGCTTAAGTTTCCCTGTTGTTTTATATAACAAATCCACCAAAGACTCTCCTGTGTTCTTTTTTTAATTTCCATTTTTCTGCCTAGTGTTACTGATGGATTATGCTTGGGAGTGACCTATATTTAATTATCATGGCCTTATGGACTTTGTGTACTTTTTGGGTGGAATTTCCTTTTTTTTTTTTTTTTTCCTACTGGGGCTTGTTGGCTTTTTTTTGTGTGGATTCTTCCTGTCAGAAGATGAATGTCTTAAGATTTCGTCCTTGTTTCTGCCTTGCCAAAATTGTAGAGATGGTAGTGGGGCTAGCAGAAGACAACTGTACTTTTTCAGATGTAAGAAAAAGTCTGGTAAACTGGATCTTCTAATCTCAGCTAAAAGTTGGCTGGGAGACTAACATCTAGTCTAGTGCCTGCTCTTCCTTTTGTTTTTTTGATGAGAATGGGTGTACTTTTTCACATCTGTATTGGATGCTGTCCTCTGCTTTCTCAGAAAACATATTTGCTGGGTAACTGTTCTGGCAGGCAGCTCTCAAGCATAGCTCTCAATGATCTAATAGATCTTTTCCATTTAACATCTCAGCCCCTGTTAACAGCTTGACATTCATTTGTCTTGCTAGGATATTTACCAATGTTTTGGGTCTAGCAGAAATTCAATATTTAGTATAGTAGTTTCTGCTGCTGAGCTTTTACTCTTACAAAAAGGAGAAATCAATTTTTGGCAAAGTTAGATGTGAAAAGGCCATCCATTTTCTCAGAAACTTGTATCTAAAAGAACTCTGTTCTAGAAAAGAAATATTTTAAAGCATTTCAGTCCAAAAGTACCCTCTTAAAAAAAGCTTTCTTGATTGAATGTCTGTTTTTACTCAACCTATCAAGACTCTCAACTTCATTGAGGGACTCGTTCATGCCTTCCCCATCCTCCCCTGCCCGGCTCTCAGTCATACCTCAAAGCATCTGTGGGGAAGTGCCACTGCTGCCCCTCAGACCTGGGCTGTCTCTGCCGTGTTTAGCCCCGGAGTCTTTGTCAGAGGGATCCTGCACAGGGAGCTTTCCCCAGGCAGCACTACCTTCCTCTCCTCCTCTTCCTCCTGCCCCTTACAGCACCGTGGTGCGCTAGCTGCCTGCCCTCCCTGCCCTTCTTTCATGCCGCTCAGCCCGTGGGGTTCGATTGCGTGAGTGTTTGGGTGAGGGGGGGATGCTGGCTTGCTGAGATGGGAAAATCTCCCCAAGCCTCAGTTGGCCTCGGTTTTCTAGCTACATCCTTTTTAATGGCCAGGATGACAGATATAACCAATATAACGTGCTGTCGACAGTGTATGCGCTTACTATCATGCTCTAGATCCTGCCCTGGCTGTTCGAGGCTGGGTCTACCTGCTAGGACATAAATGTTCATTTCTTCATTCCCCGGTCAGCTTTGGCACAAGGAACAAGAGAGGTGCTGTCATCTGAAGTGGCTGTTTGTCTGTTCCCAAATGTCAACTGGAGCTTGCTGGATTATTCTGGCCACTGTCTCTGCCTGTTCTTTGCCAGCTCCTGCCCTGCCAGCCCATGGGCTGGTGCAGGGGCGGCTCTGGACCGTCTGCTCTTGGTCTCCCCTTCCGTTGCAGCACAAGAGAGGTAAATGGAGAAAAGCTGGTATGAGGCAATCGTAAGCAGTGTGCCTTTAGCAAATGGTAACAGAAAGGAGTGAGACAGCATGCGAAATAGTTATTTTACCAGCAAAATATCAGACGTGAAGAGGCTAAGGGCACAGAAACGCACTTCCTCCAAGATCTGGACTCCATTGGCCTAGGTCTGAGAGACCTTCCTCAGCACCAACGCAAACCAGCTCTCAGGGAGCCCCTCCACCTAACCCTGCCCTCAGGACACCCGTGAGGGAGGCTGACGGGGCATAGCACCCCAGTCCAAAGCCAGCCAGCACTTACTGGGAGCATCACAGGCTGTTCACCACCAAGGGCCACGGTTGCTTTCTCTTGTTTGCCTCTCTCCCCTGTTGTACAAATATGCTGATGTGGCTGCATGCACAGACAACTACGTGTGACACAGTAATTCAGAGAATAAGTCAAATAAAGCAAACTCTTGGGCTAACAGATACACAAACCAGGGCGAAAGCATCAGCAGGGATGGAGGGGAGGGAGAGTTCAAGTATGGTGGTATACTTGAACGATTACCCAGCTAACGCTGTAGCTATTTGACAAATGTTGATTTTTAAAAGCAAGACCCATGTCTGAATCATGCAAACACAAGAGAAAATTTCAGATCATTAACTTCTATTTTTATTTCTCTTGTGTCAGTGACCAACAGGTCCCAGACACAGGTTTTGCTTTTTTTTTTAATTCTTGCTGCTCCCTGTTGAATCTTTCTTTGCATTCAGAGCATTAGCCTCTCATGGCCATGCTGTCCTCGAGCCGTGGGCTTCCTTGGGCAAGCAGCTACAGTCAAGGGACAGTTGACAGACCCACTGTTTAACACCCTTTCATTTTAGGAGCATTGGAAATATGTTTTCCAGATCCACTGCTCTATAAGCAGAAAATACAGCCCAGTTTTCAGTGGACAGCATTTTTCTGCTTCAGTTGTACCTCAGCGACTGTAGTTCCCAAGCCACTAGAAGGGGAACAGAGCAAGTAACTAAAGATGGGGAAGGCTTCCAGCATGAAATGCCAGCCCACACGTTTGCGGTACATGGGCCCTGCCACTCCTGACCAGTTTGAGACTGCCAGGCAGGACGTCATTTTCAGAACCAGAGCCTTTGGCAGCAGCTGAACACCACATGCCTTCGAGGATGCGACTCTACAACGATAGTTCCAGATCACTTCAGCTGCTTAATAAATTTTGGTCATGATTTCCTAGCTGCAGACAGCACAGTAATTTTATAACTGGGGCACAGAGATCTTCATCATCAAGGTGCATACCTGTAACCCGCAAAGTGCCCACATAAGCTTACCCATTGGGGTGAGATAGTGGCAATGTGCACGCCGGTGGTGTCGATGTATGCACAATGGATCTACTATTTTTGATGCCAGAAATTGAAGGAATGCCCTCAAATTCTTTCTAAGAACTATGGGGTTATTTACTAACATTTTAACTCATTGCAGCTGAAAAAAAACCAATGTAAATATGTATATATAAAAAAACCCTGGTGTATTTTGAAAGCTGTTGCCTTCAGAACCAGGCAGGAGTGTTACCTTTCCACGTGCAAGTAAGCGGGCAGTTGGCATGAGTCCCTTACCGAATACTCTCACGGTGGTGCTGCTCTTCTGGACTCTTTCCGGGTGGTACGCCACGTGGCAGGAAAATACCTTGCCATCATCTGTGATTTTGGTGGGGAAAATCTTTAGAGTGTAGTTCAAACCCAGGCGGACTCTTTGCCCGTCCAGCATGCTGCTGTTCCTGTACACTGCAGGACAGGAGGGCTCCTTGGTCACAAGTTCCTCTCTCCTGCCATTTTCCCCCTGTGAAAAGAGCAATCCACACAATGTGTGAAGACCAGACACCCCCCCACGCCCCAAATATTTTTGTAGACCAGCTCTATTCCCGCTATGAAAAGCTTCCCTCACACCCTTAGCATTGTGTAGTAGTAAGTGGACATTTGCAACATCTATTTTTTTCCAAATACATTCTCTCCCACAACCTCAAAACCAATAGCAGTCATCATCGTACCAATAAATATGGAGTAAATAGCTGTGTCTTGTGAGTCCTGATCTCTGTAGCCTGCAGAGAGGGCAACAGAGCTGCTTTCTCACTGCAGCAATCTTTAAGTTATGCTGAACATCCCATACCTATTAAATATGACTGAAATTCCAAGAAAATCCTTGCTCTTTTAGATTTTAAATAGTGAGAACCTGATAATAATAGCTAAAAGTCATCCTCCCTTAATGTCTGTGTGCCAGCCACCCTTAGATATAGGTGCAGCCGGCATATCCTGGACATCTGTGCCTCGGTACATATCTGCAAGCTATACTCCAAATGACGCATGGTGACCCACGTGTGTCACTGTGCTGACCTTTGGGGGTTTTTTTTGCCCTTCCTCTGCTACTTTGTAGAGTGAGCTAGCGACACTAAAAAGTAGTAAGGACAAGGATGTTCCCTACAAAAACTTTAAGAATTTTCATATTAAGAATGCCCTGCAAAGGGGAGATCTAAATAGATAATGAGCTGGGTGAGATAATCACCTTTAAGAAAACCCTCAACAGTTACAGCTCCTCGGTGACAATAGATAGAAATTAAGAGGCAAAACTCAAGGACACTACTGGCTGATACTTATCTCTACATACTGAAATTAATGCTGAAAGGTTGCATTAAAACATGCATACAAATATTTACCCAGAAAGTGAGATGCAGTACAAAAATATAACGAGCTTTATATCTCACAGCAAATTGCTTAAAAATAGTTTTTATGTGGTTAGCTAGATAACTGGGTTTGCATGTCTTTGGTGTGCATCTGTGACACAGAGGTTAACAAAACCAAAAACATTAGAGTCAGCCCCCCTTTTTTTTTCTATTTCAAGGCGGCCTGATATCTCACTACCTTATGCTGTAACCGTGTACTTTTCAGAGATACTAAAGCTTCACTACAGCAAAAATCCCTAAGAAATCCAACACAAGGAATATTTCAGTTCTGTTACATTTGCTAAGTTTTTTGCCACTTTCCACGGACCTGCTCAACATGTACTCCTGAAAAAATAAAAACAATTAAGATGGAATTTCCCCTCTTTGTTTCTTCCACAGCTATTGTTTGTGGTGTCTATGTTGCAAAACCATGTTTGTACTTTTTCCCTTTATTATCACAGTTCAACACGACCGATACTTTTTGTTTAGCAGATTCTGCAGGACACAGTAAAGTCCAACATTTCTATTTCAACCTGTAAAAATACCCTGTAGTTCCTTCTGAAGCTTGTACCTGAGATGAAGAACACTTACCACTAGCCACTTCAAAGGATAATTGGACAAATTTTCTGAGGTCGTGTCCTCAACGCATGGAATTTCTAAAGTCTGGTTTAACTGCACTTCCTTCACGTAGTGCTGCTCCTCTTTTATCATTGCAACAACGATGACAAAAAAAAGCCCAAGAAGGAAAATCAGAAACATGATGTTCATTCTGCTTTAAAAACCAATGCTGACTAGTCTTCTGTTCAAGGAACAGGCACTTTTTTGATTAGAAGGGAACTGTAATTTTCAACCATTACCGATAGACACTTTTGTTACGTGAAAGCCCTGCATCTGATTCTAGATGCAGTTTCATGACTCTAATTCACAGCTTTACCTGAATTTTTGGGCAATTCATACAAACCTTTGCTTAACTGCAGGATCAAGATGTCTCCTTTTGGAGCTGAGAATAATTTGAAGCTTCAATTTTTCCCTTACAATTTTCTTCTGCGGCAATAAACCTTCACATCAATTTTGCACACCTATATTTCCTTTTCTCTGAAGATAACCGCAGACCTTCTTTTCACTAAGCAAGGTGTTCAGCATGTCAAGCAGGTTAAGATTAACCCCGTTTTTCAGTGTAAATGCCCCTTTTGTTATTGTCTAACCTGCCCGCTACCAGAAGCAGAGAGCCTGTCCCTCTTTCCTTTGTTATCAATTTAAAAAAGCATTTTGGCATCTCCTACCCTACTCATTCCCCCTCCAGGGCTCTAGTCCACCTGCAGAAGGGCAAAGTGATGCAGCGAGCAGAGCACAGCCGTGGTCCGAACAGACCTGCCTTCCCTCTCCCCTGTAGGCAGGCACGAGCCCACGCTGCGGGGAAACTCTTGAACTTAGTTCCTCTGGTAGCTCTGGCTTGCGTGTTGAGATAGAATAGTTGTATATTTTACTCTTTTTTTTTTTATCTTGAGGGGCGGGAGAATATCTAGCAGTCCCAGACTGTTATGTTATTTAGCAGTGGGGACTTTCTGGTGACTGTAACTTCCTTTATGTCTGGCGCCCAAGCACGGAGTGGCAGTGCCAGCATGCAGCCTGTGCCGCAGGGACGTGACGAAAGGCAGCGCCCGGAGTGGTGCCCAGGAGACCCAGCAGCAGAAGCAGCTTGTCTCCGCTCTCCACCAGAGCAAAGCAGCCGAGGAGCCAGCGACCACGATGGGACGCAGAGTGCACAAGCCCTAAAGGGGCTGGATAGTGCAGAACAGGTTAAAGAAAGGGCAAAGGAAGCAAATCTAGAGCTTCGCTGGGAAGAAAACCATATAGGAGGCTTTGCTGGGACAAGCTGCCATGCAAAAGTGCCATGCAGCGTACGAGAAGTACGAAGATGAGTAGTCGTCCCGGGAGCTCAGCCTGCAAACGGCCTCTGCCTGTTCTCACAGTCGTGTTCTCAGAGCTGCTCTGTTTCCGCCCCCGTCTTTGATTCTCATCTCCATTAACAGCCTGTTGGCTAAGGCCCTCCATGTTTGTCAGTCCTACATAGGCCTGCTGCTCTGCAGGCTTTTTGCCGTACCTACAAGTTGACTCCGTTTGGATTCACTTTGCTTTGATGTAGTTGGGAGCTGTACTTCATTAATGACTAGGACCCTTCTCCATCCCACTTGTAGGCTGGATTAAGGTCTTTTGCCTTCTATTGAGTGGAGGTGGTTCATTGCAAAAGATCTGGTTACCTTAAAATACAAATCTGCAAGAGGTATGTTGCAAACTGCATTTTTTAATTCTCTCTAGCAAGGAGGTTATCAGTAGCACAGCTTGCTACATCATGCAGTTGCTGCAAAAAGGCACAATGATGCTGATATGAACGAGAGCTGCCCATGTTTAACATGTAGATATCAATAACGGCATTGAACATGCCAGTATCAACCAAGGGCACCAGCAAGAGAAAAGGAGCAATGCTTGATTAGCACTATTACTGTGTTAAGGAAGAGATAGAGAAAAATCGCATGAACAGAAGCATGGGAGCCTTTTACGCTGTTACCAGCACTGTTTGTACCTCACTGCTCCCCACTTGATCCAGCCCCTCTGCCCTATGAAGCACAGGAAAATTCCCAAAGGGGAGCCTACTGCAGCACACGCAGGTAAAGTGGCAGCTTCGTCCTTGACACAGTTATCCAGCATGTACTGTTTAAACACACCCATCCTCTGTGGACTGCGCAGAGACGCTGGCTCTAATTTTGCCTCTGTAAGTTCATCAGGGCAGGCAGGTGCTGCTGGGTTGCCCCTGAGGTGTGCCTCTGGGATAACACCACCAAAACGCTTGGAGCTTGAGGCCGTCAGGGAGCAAGGCAGCGGCTTGGGTTAAATGTTGCTGTGTAGGAGTCTTGCACAGGACCTCCTCCTGCTGCAGGACCAGTGGGATCCAGCATGGGGACCAACATCCCTCCTGCCACCAGTCTGGCCTCACGATGCAGGCCAAAGAGGCGGTGGGAGTTCTGCTGCCCTCTGCTCCCCCTGCCATCCCCTGCGCTCACCACGCTCCTAACCCTTGAACACGTGCTGCATCTACAGCCCCCGGCACAAGCAGGGCAAGCATGTTGGCCTTGTAGCTCTGAACTGAATCCGTGCCAGGTTTGTTGCATTTACTTCATTCTTGGCTTGTTAACAGAAACCTGGGTCAGGAAGAGGTTTCTGGTGTCAGCAAATCCAGTGCCCCATGTGCACACCAACACGCTTGCCCAATGTCCCCCCCCAGCTCCATCTTCACAGCAGTTTGGGCTTTTGCCCTCACTGCTGGCATTAAACAGATGTTCCCAAAATTGCTGCACTAATGGTTGCCACTATTGTTTAGTTTGTAGTCAAATCCATTCATGTCCATTTAAATCCGTTTGTTCCTTTGCCAGGATAATTTAAATATCCTGCCCGGAGTCCCCACTCTCCCCTGAGGCTTACTTTCCAAGAGCAGTCATGCTGTTTTCCAGCTTCCTTTTGGCTGACAGAAGCAGCCAAGTCTCCATTCCTGTGATTGTCCTAAACAATCCCCCACTTTGCTCCGGTTTATTTTTGACGGTGGGGACACACATCCCTCCACTGAGCTAACGCTCAGCACACCCTGCAGATGCCAGCCCTCAGCCTCAACCAGACAAGGGAGTTTTCTCTTTCTCATGCCCAGTGCTGCGTGCCACAGCAGCAGCACAGCGTGGTTTGGCGATCCAGCAGCCTCCATCCCACCATATCCTGAGCCGCTCATCCAGTCTTCTCCGCAGCAAGTTTCTCCAAAACAAAAATGTGGAAACCACCCATCTCACCACCTTTTTTGCCTTCCTATCTAACTTTGTATTTCTCCAGACAAACAAGGTTTCCTAATCACGAGCTGGATAACAGCAGCTACAGAGTGCCTGGTAAATAGGAAACTGTGTAGGTGGCAGCATTCAGTGGCATCATTGCAAAGCCCAAACAAGTCACCATCACCGACCAAGAACAGTTAATCTATCCTGATATTCTCCCCACCCCCACTCCCCATTACGAGAAAGCAACATCTCATTCGTAATCACTTACCTTCTGCCTTGACAAGAAGTTGAATTTTTGCAGCCTTTGTCCCACATGGGTAAGTGGCAAAACTGCACTCGTACTGCCCGCTGAGGGAGACGGTAACGTTTTTCAGGTGCAGAGCCCACCGATTGCACTCAGACTTGGCATTTGGATCACGGAAACACAAAGCCTCTGTAGCATCCCAGTCGCAGCACTTCCTCATGCTGAAGGACACTGAAAAGTTGTAAGAGGCTTCAGGAAAGGTGAAGTAGTGGGTGCCATAAACAGGGTGATAAACAGCTATTCTGGTAAGCTGGTTGTCATCGGTCTTGGACCACTGAGTCTGTATTATGTAGGTGGTGTGTCGTTTTGGGAAGCTGCACACCAGGGTCACGTCAGCACCTGGCAAAGCACGAACCACTTCTGTTTGTGTAATGACGTCTTCAGGCTGGCCTTAAAAACAAACGGGACAGTTTTCAGTGTAAGTCATGTTTAAACAAAGCTTTCTACTAAGGCATCTTTGACATGATTTGGTGCCTTAGCCATAGACAACTATGAATACCCTACAACTGTAACAACAGGCTTTCCAGTGGGGAGCTTTACAGCAGATCTCCACCAGTACAAACCATGGAAAGAGAACTGGGAGAGCAGACACACGCTTGTCTGGAAGAGGGCAGGCAGCTCCCATCACGCTCACGGGAGTGAAACGGGAGCTCCAAGGGCCTCTGTGAAAATGGAAATCTTTCAAGTGATATAAATAAAGCAGAAGCTGGGCCTGGTTATTCCCCAGCTCTTTTTGCAAGAACAAATGAGTTATCCTTGCTGGCTAATTCTGCTCTGCACTGTTCCCCCCTGCCCATTGCAATTGCCTTCGCTGCTTCAACAGAGAAAGCTGCTCTTTTACCTCCACGTTATTAAACAGATCCTGCATGGCCTAAATGAGTATCTGCTTCAGTGTCAGAGTGAGATGCCCTGGTATGTATAGTTTCTGCCTCAATTAATTTCATAAAGCATGTTGGCAGTCCTTAGCGTGCCATATAAAGGAGTAATGGATTGGTGAAATGAAGGGGCTTTCAACGGGAGCCTGTGCTGCTTGGTTTTGCTGCTGCTGTAGTAAAATTGGTTTTTCTTCCTTTCTCCCTCCTATGAACAAGATTCTCACAGTCCCCAAACCCCTATATACAGGGCACTGACAAACTCAAGGAGATGAAAAATTTATGGATGGGGGAGTCGTAGTGAGACAAGTAATCAATCACACCCACAGAGCCATACACAAAAAGACCTTTTTTCAAAAGGGTGTGCAGGAACCCAGAAAAAAAGAGTTTGTGCCAATGTTCTTAGGTAGGCACTCGTTGCCTCCCATCTCCATTGGATTTTATCCTCCCTGTGGATCAAAACACCACTGAAAATTTGTTTTGGGAACTTGCCCCGCAGCCCCACCAGCCATACCACTGACTCCTCACGGCAGCAAGTGCACACTGCTCACCTTCTTTACCTGAAAAAAGCCGGTACCAATTTCTTTGCTTTGACGTGTGTTCTGCCGTGTGGTACAGGGCTCCGGGGCGCCTGAGCCAGGGGTTGCCCTGCCAGGGGCCAGGCGGTCTCGACGGTGCCCCACGCTCTGCCGGCTCAGCCGGGAGCCAGAGAGGGACCCTGCGCACCCACAGCTCTGGTTTGACAGGGAAGAAGACCAAGGGCAGAGTCCCACGTCCCCGCAGAGCTGGCTGAGATTTAGTACCAAACCACTGAAGGGTGACACGAACACGTAGAGACTAGGTGCGTGGTGAACAAAGCTACTGAATGGCCATGGCCCACAGTCTCTGTTTTTTATTGCTGTGCATGCTCTGTTCATCTTTTAATTGACTTCCAAGAGAGGGGATGACATAAGAGGGTAAATAAAAATAAGCTTGAGTGACAAGTGCTGTGAGACAAATTACTGGAAACTATTTTTGTCGGTCCAAGGAGCTTATTATAGCAAATGCTTACTGATTTCACTGTAAGTTTTTCATCAGTAAATGTTAAGTAAAAAGCTATTAGCAATCTTGCGATCAGACTAGCAGGCAAGGGACACCTAGCAAGTTATCTCTCATACTCATACTGATACATTAGGTCAAAGGGCCATGTAAAGAATGCCTACCAAGAATTACTTGAATATTTTATTTTAAGGTGAAAAATTACATATGTAGAAACAGCATTTTAATTTGTGTTGCTTGTTAGTGGCCTGGCACTTTAGGTTACTTTAACTGAACCCTTTCATGCAAAAGTATTCTTATCTTTTAGTTAGCATCTCAACATAATTAGTCTCATTTTATGCCAACTTCATTCTTCCAAATCAAATGCTCTCCATTAGCTCATACTTGTGCTCTATTTGAAATTTAATGGAGTAACTCCCAGACATTTAGATGTCTGATCTCCACAAAGGGCATGGTGGTATGCACTTTCACCTTTGAGAGACTTCAGTGAGGATTTCATCCTTGGGGAAAAAAACCAACAATCCTATTTTTTCCTAAACAGTATTGCTTTCCTGCATGTGCGTGTCTTGAGGCTTCTAGTTCTTTCTTTGCATTTTAGAACTTTTATTTTCTATGAATACACATATGAAATATTTTCCTTTCTTTTACCATCCAGTTTGCCTCAGTGATGTAGAAAATAGGAAGAGCCTATGCCAGATTTTGAGATGCATCTTACCATGCTGATCAAATACATGAACTTTTTCCTTTCTTAACTGGAAAAAGGCTTATCCCACAAAATTCTTCTTCCTAGCTGGTAATAAGTACTCCTGCATTCAGCATGGTCAGCCTGTTGGGGGGGGGTAGGGTGGGTGGAGGGGTTTGTGAGCATCAGGCTTTTTCTTGGTTTTACTCAGATTGTTTTTGGTTTAAACTCCCTCTGATGGGGATACAGTTCTCCTTACTCAACTTTTCTGAAAGTTTTACTCCCAATGACAAAGTTGTTTCTCAAGCCTTTAATGCAGCACGTAGGGCTGGGTGGGGAAGAGGAAGGGAAGAATCTATTTAAAGGGTTGCAGCTGTACAATTTATCCTTGCCTTTAAGTGTTTCAACTCTTCCTCTCTACGTACACAGGCGTGTGTGTGTGAGAGAGAGATATTTTATTTACTCTTCGAAAGCAGTTTTTCTTTTTGCCCGTTGGAGATGAGCACATGTTGCCCTAAATACAAGTGAGCTCATCTCAGTGATTATTCTGGTGAAAACAGGTTAGGCATTTTGAATAAACTAATCTGCTAGGCGGCTCAAGCCATTTACTCCTTACTAGCTGCACATTATAACTAGGTTATTAGAAAGTTGTCGGGAAATAGAAAATCGTTACCAGTAGCTACAGCTTGCCCTAGTGAGACACACTAAGCCCAGCCTGCAGATGCCACCCTGCCCCTCGCCACCCTCCATCATAATCTGAGCCAAGGCATCCCACTGACGTGCTTACCTGCAACGCTGGGCACCGAGAGCAAACAAAAGAGGGAGAAGAGCCACCTCTTTTCCATCTTCACTGGATGAAGTTTTGGTAAATACGTAGCTCTCTTGGCCTGCTCTCGGCAGTGTCTCGGAAAAGGAAGTTGAAATGGTCTGCCCTGTGCAGACAGGCAGATGTGCAACATAGTCACGCTCATCATTTTCGCGTGACTTCAAAGAAATGCTTCATTAAATGTGAAAGCCTCAGTTTCCTGCCAGAGTGATAACATTAGTACATTTTGTGAAACCTTTATGTTGAAAATGCTACCTATACTGTAAGCCCAAGTTGAAGACCATTTTCTTTTTTCCTCTGTCTTTTCAGACAAACTCAGAGTAAGCAGTTTACTGGTTTACACTCTCTCAAAACCTTGTCAGTTATCTAAGGTTGACTATATGGTACATGATGTACAAAAAAGCTGACTTTTTTTTCCATTGCTTCATTTCCTTCACATGTTAGTCCAAAATAGCTCAAATGTACTATTTCTAGAGTCTCTACGCTCACTCTCTTTTAAAAAAACCCAGCAAAATAGCAAAACTAATCGCCCTAAATTAAAACAGAGTGAATTGAGTGTCTTCCAGATTCACCTTTTTCCCCCCCTCCTTGAGAATGAGACCATTAATTATTTTCTGCAGGATGAAGAATTACAGCATCACACGTGACAACATCCCCTGGTGTGGTTAACCCCCATACCTCACTCCGTTCAGCTGGTAGCTTTGGCAATGGCAGCACCCTCAGGCAGAAGCGCGTGGTTCCTGCCAGTCCTGTGACCTGTCTTCATTGCAGGTCACCTGTAAATCCTTCCAAACTGTCTTTGAAGCACACTGTGTTTCCATAAACTAGGCATACACCTGTTAGCAAAGCATCTCATTGCAGGCAAGTCTTACCCAAATTGGACCGGCTGTTGGTGGCTTTTCAGAAACAGATCTGAGTTCTTGCTTATCACACTTGTCTCCCCAAAACCAAAAGAGCAGGCCAGGACACCTCATGTACACAACGTGGGTGTACCTTATCTGCTGGCTCTTCCCGATGTGGGATGGGTGTTTGGAAGCGCAGCTGGGCAGGAGGTTGGTTGCCCCTAATAACTCCCTCCCCGGGGGCCCGAGGACAACCTACTCTTTGGACTTTGGGAGAGAGCTGATTACAGCCCATCCACCAGCACGGAGAAAGCGAGTGGCCTAGATGACACGGTCCCTTAAACAGGCACCCCTCTCCACCAGGACTGCCCTCCCTCGGGTGGCTGGTCCATCCTTGGGTGATCCAGGTCCTGACACATCTTTTCTGAAACAATTTCTGTGGCACCCCTCTCTGCTGCTCAGGCAAGGCCTACGGAAACTGCCAGCCACTACTTGCAATTTTCTTCCTAACTGTTTTCCATTTCCTTCTTGACTGTCTACTTTGCTGACCATGGAGGTCCCCATAGCTCCAGCGTGCGAGGCACAGAGTTCAAGGTAAAAAAGAAAGACCTCCCTGGTCATTTCCCTATTTTATGCACTACCACATGCAAA
The DNA here is from genome assembly GCF_000737465.1 of Haliaeetus leucocephalus. Classification (NCBI taxonomy): domain Eukaryota; kingdom Metazoa; phylum Chordata; class Aves; order Accipitriformes; family Accipitridae; genus Haliaeetus; species Haliaeetus leucocephalus. The sequence goes on from NW_010972664.1 coordinate 12,379,559, forward strand.
CAACATCTATACTACTTCCTAATTTGTGCATATGCAAGCTTTTGGTAGCACATTTAAGCAGGCTAAGGTCTCCAGCTAGAACAGCTAATAGTGCTGCCCAGGCTGCGATCAGGCCTCCAGACACGTCTTGGAGCATAAAAGTTGCTGTGTGGTTCCTTTTTTTTTGCATTGCTCCTCTTCCTGAGGAAACACACTAAAAGGAATCGTGGTAAATGCACTGGATGCCTGGGTTACTGCTAAGGGAGTTGTCTCTGGGGATGAAATCTCTGCTTGTCACTCAGAAGCCTCACAGAGGAAGATCTGTCTCAGAGGATCAAGAAGTCCTGAAGTTGAGGGTGAACAGAATATTCAAGCCATTGTAATTGACAGCCACAGAAGGGAGTAAAAATATTAAAGATATATGCTTTTGTTTCCAGTTCAGAGCAGAGACCACAAAGAACCCAGAGATTATCTGCAGATACTAGAGTCCAAGCAAATTGGACTTCAATCTAGAATTTGGGCTTTCATTCATGAGTGCGGTTACCTTAGTTTCTCCTGCTGATCAGTTCAGGTAAGCTTTGTACCATGAGAGAATGTATTTTGTGTAACATGGGGAAAAAAACAAGTCTCAAATGAGCCTTTTTATTGATCTGAAACATACATCACAATCTGACAAGGCAGCCCAAGCGCTGTGTGGTATATTCAATAGCCACAGAAATCCCTGAGCAGCTTGTTTGAGTTACTAGATCCCTGTGTCTTGCCCTTAGAAATTGTTTCCCCCACTAAAATAACATCTTCGAAATATACTGCTGCCATGTTGCATTGTGTTGGCTGAATGCAGCCACCCAGCGTTGTTGCTGTGCTTAGTGATAAAAGGCAGACAAGAAAGAAACCTTCCAGCTCGATGGATTTTTTTTCACTTCAGAGCTGTGTTTTGCCCCACTTCCTACCGTGAGCCGAAAACCCAAAGAGGTCATTCACCTCTCTGCTGACATTGATGTGCGTGAACAGCTAAGCCCTGCCTCTGCATATGACATCAAAAACCACTCCTGAGATGTGCCACTTATCTCAGCCTACTGGCAGGGAGCCGTCTCTTCCCTGGAGCCAGACACGAGGTCCCGCTCAGTGCACGTTATTATGAGAGGTTCCTCCCTCTCCCCTTTCCCTGAAAAGTTATTCACAGGCAGCTTGGAAGGTGCCACAGTGGGATGTTACACACTAGGTTGTGGATGGCAGGGATGAAAGGAGGTACCGAATCATGCCCAGGGGCAGTGGACCTCATTGGGAGCTAAAGGGAGGACATATCTGTAATTGGCTTTTCCTTGGTGGGGCAGCTGCAGGGATGTTTGTCTCAGAGTCGGGATGCGCAGGTTTTTCCATCATGCTACACGTGCCTTTTTCGGAGAGACCCAGAAACCATTGCAAGGCTGGGAGGTTTTAAAGGAAGAGAAGCTGTGCCCAGGCAAGCGACACATGTTGTCAGGGGCTATGTGAACCACAGCATTTTCTTTTGGGCTGGACAAGCAGTTGGCCTGGCTGGTCCTGCCCTGTGTCCCAGGCGGTGGCAGGAACCGATGGGCTCTGAGCATCGCCCAGGATGGGGCCCGACAGTGCACTGCAGCACGGGGCTCTGCCCGCTGCTCAAGGACGTCTCTGCTACCTCACGCGACATTGATTTTTTTTTTTTTCCCCTTGCGTGGGAGTGGGGCTGGCAGTGGGGGATCCTCTAATTATTTTCTGCAGATCCGTTCACCCCCAGAGGAGGCATTTTGAACACTATAAATGACTCTTTCTGTAGCAATCACCCCTATTATGCGTCATGCTCACAAGCCCCTCCGCTGCAATACAATTCTTCTGCCTCAATTACAGTAAGCTGCACCTAAGGAAGAAGTAGAGCTGCAGTCAGTCCCACAGAAAAAGAAATCTTGAACTCCAGAGACAAATTCAGTTATTCACAAAGAGAGCCTTTTCAGAAATGCTAGTGCGTGAGCTCTTCCTGCCAGAGGCGAGGATGATTACCCTTGCAGACTGGTGTCCTCTAAACATTGCTTAAAGAAAGCGCTGCTCCCCAGTGAAAAAGAGATGGAGACTTTGAAGCAGGAATTTCATTAAAGAGTAAACTAACCTTTCAGGTCTGCTTGGCTCTTGGCACAGAAACTCCCACTTTGTCATTGTGTTTTGGTTTTGAACTTCTTTGAAAGCCGTACTAATGACTCTGTAGCTGGCAGGCCACTTTGGCCACGGCACCTCACGGAGGGCTGGACGAGTGGGTGGCACGGGCTGGGGGGGTCAGCGTGGCAGGGGACAGGGCTCTGAAGTGGTGGTGGGATCCCCACTGGGCTTTTTCAGTGAGCCCCTGCTTCCTCCATCTCCCCTTCCCACCTTTAGCTGTCATGCCTCTCTCCTGCTTGCAGCACTGCCTCTTCTGCACGGGGGAACAGAGAGAAGTGGGTTTCTTTCTCTGCTTCCTCCTCCTCCTCCCTCCTGGCTACCCGTGCACGTCCACATGCTGTGTTTGACACAACGCAGCCCCGGGTTCAACTGGGGTGTCTCAGCATCACAGCAAGGCGTACACGCTCCCCCTCAACAGCAATTTTTCCAGCTGAAAAACGTTCAAAGATCTGAATGGACTTTTCATCCCTACTCCCTCCCTGGCAGCTCGGAGTACGGGAGAACAGCAAGAACAGCTCGGCCTCGGCCGCTTCCCTGCTCCGGCCGGGTCTGCCCTGGTTCCAGGACTGCTCCACCGCCTTCCCCAGCTCTGCTGCAGCTGCTCCCGGCGCCAACCTTAGCAGAAGTCAAGGCGGCCCTTTCTACAAGCATTTCATTTGCCATTACGTCCTACAGACATTTTGGGGCCAAGTCCAACTGGACGACGGCTCTTTAATTACACCTTTTGCTCATCCCACTGGTAAATATTGCTTTCTTCACTTTGGAAGCAGGGAACTTGCTTTTGAGTGGCCTCGCCCGAGACTACAAGTCAAAATTAGTGGATAGGCAAGGACTACAGCCCTTAAACCCTCTCTTCCTGCTGTCTGTGGGAAAAATCTCTTTGTGACCACTCTGTTTACAAAGCCTTTCAGATAAGGCAAGAGGATGCCTTTTGGGAAAGCAGGAGGATCACAGGGAGTGACCTGGTGCTGAGTTCCTCTGTGTGCACTTCTCTGACTCTGGATTTCTGTGATGTAAGAAAGGGACTGCAAAAGCTGGCGGTAGTTTTTCTTATTAGAAGGCCTAACTTACAGCTCATGTTTCAGAGAAAGAGAGCGTACGTTTGGGGATAAATAGAAGAGAATTGGCTCCCTCACCTTCTCTGCCATTCCAGTCACAGATCCCTGTGGTCCTCTGCTCCCATTTAATGCCATTTCTGATCAATGATGGTTCATCAGGGTAAGCCGTTGAACATTACATTGTGCAAGGTGCAAGTTACTGAAAAAGCAGAGTATAAAAAGTGCAACCAATGAACAAAACAGAACAAATATAAAGCACATCGACCCAACAACTACACACCAATGAAAAACCACTGTGTGAAAGCCAGCCAGCCATTAAAAAAAAAAATTAAAGACCCTACAGAGTCGTCATTTTCAAAATGAAATGCAAGGCACATGTGAGACCAGCCCTGCTTTCTTTGGTTGCTTTCTCTTTTCCAGTTACAGCACAAACTGTGCTTTCCTCCCATGTCATACAGCGTCAGCTAAAGGCTTTTCACTTGTACATCTCCTCTTCCATGTTTTGTAAAAAAACGTTTCTAAGTAGGTTAATAATTGTGTAAGAAAATGTAATGGCACCCATAGCTTTAAAAAAGGCATTTGTTAGGGAAGGGTAACCCACTGCCAGTGCTGGGAAACATCTGCTCATGTTAGAATACAAGGCTGAGGTTTCCACCGAAGCCTCCCAGAAGGGCCATGTCATCCCCTGGTCACTTTGGCAGGAGCTTCAGAGACAATGTTTGGAGCAGCTTTCATGAATCACACCAGCAAGCGAGAACAGGAGTCTGCCTGAGAAAGGGCTTTGCATAAACACAGCTTGTGGGGCTTTATCTTGAGGTCTGCATGAAAGAGGGAGTTATCAAGACAAGCAACAGACCACTCAATCAGAAACAAAAAGCTTAGGTTCACATCCAAAGTGCTGTAAACCTAGAAGGGTTGTACAGCTCATTTTACCGTGCAGACTATCTCTAAAGGATTTTATTCCCTGATTAATTTAAATTCCTCCATACTATTGTATGCAAATACCTTCTTGCAGACACACAGCTGCCTGGCCAGAGCTCAACACAGCAGACTGGTTAGAATTCACAACTGAAGAAATGCATCAAACAGAAAAGAATAAAGGTGTGAAAGTTAACTTCAGATACAGTAGCAGTGACAATTTGAGGGCAGCAGCTGCCTTTTCATTAAAAAAAAAAAAAAAAAAAAATTACTGCAATAAAAGGCCAAGTTATAGTGACATTGAGAACCATAACTTGGATTTTATTTTTTTGTTGAGAGAATACTTTGAAAGCATCAGACGTTAATGAGTCTGTTTACACACAGTATCTTTGTAGCCCTATAAATACCTTTCATGTTATCGGCACGTCAGAAGCAACCACAGGCAAGTGAGATAACTCTCCCATCACATCCAGCATCTATTAAATTGTCCACTACACCCTAATTCCATGTCTCTCTAGAAAAGGTGGTGAAGTACAAATGAGAAAAGCACAGCAGAGGCGGTTTTTCATGTTGAGCCTGACTCTGCAGAGAAGAAACTGTTCCTCAGTGGAGCCCGTGTTTGGATGCCCGAGGTGCTTTAGCCAGGAGGCTTGCAGAGCAGGACACCTCACCCAAGTCCTGGAAGGAGTGGGGTCACCTCCAGAAGGCAACACAGAGCTGAGTGCGCTGTATATGAGGGCAGCGTAGGGCAAGTACCTTCCTAAATCTGGGTATCTCAATAGAGTTAACAGCCTGCAGTTAGATGGGATAATACAGCACAGGAGTAGCTAGAAGGTAAAATGGAGAACAGAAAACTTCTGGGATGTTTCTGCATAATGATATTTTCCAGACCGTAAGCAGAGTAACATTTAGCTACTTCAGATGTGGATCCTTTTGGTTCACTCCCTGCTCGAAGGCATAATCCGATCCTGCCCTAAGGAGCCTGTGAGGACTTGCTAGCGCGTCAACGTGCATTGAACACTGATCTCCTTCCAGAGCACTCCTGGCTAAGTAGCTGAAGAAAAGGATGGGGAATTAAGATAGTTTCCAACAGATAACACCTCTTTCAGCATTCAATATGAGTTTCTGGAGTTTCAACCACCACTAAAATTAAGAAAGATTTCTAGCTTTTGGTAAGGGTCACTGCCCATGTAAAATAGATGTTCGGTTTCTAGATAAGTCTGTCACCTCCTGAAGCAATACTAGGAAGGGCCTGCACTACTGCTTCTGGTTTCAGGGAAACATCCTATCCCAGCTACTGGGGATTTAAAGGAGTCGCTGATCACACGTTTGTTGTCCAAAGTGGAGGAAGGACAATCACGTCATGAAAATCGCCCCTAAGTGTCACCTGGGCTGGAGTCTCGGTTGCGAACCAAGAGTAGGTTGGTAGTCACGTCCTCCAGCCCTCCTCCCAGCTCGACCCCTTGTCCTAGATGGTATTTCCATCCCAGTCACTGACTTGTGACATACCCACTCCTGGGAGCCTGCTCGTGACCTACCGGCACGCAGGCACCACTCGGCTGAGCACCGCTCTTCCTCCCGCCTGAAATGAGGTTATGCTTTAACTTCTCCACAGCTGATTAAGCTTAGCAATGCTGCTAATGGCAGCGAAATCATTTGAGACCTCTACCAGAGCAGTTAACTTCTATTTTGCATGATTGACTCCATTTTCTAAATGAATATGCAGCGGCTCAGTGGGTTTAAGGCCCTAACCAGAGCACTGCCCAAGTCAATGGGTGGCACCTGGGCCCTTCCAGACTGTGTGTCCCAAAAAGAGCACCACTGTGTAGACGAGGGAAGCCGCTTGTGTTCCCCAAGTCTCGTTTCCCAAAAGGCTGAAGCCACCTTCTGCCCCTTGGAAAATCAATGATTCAGTAAATTAATTTCAGTCTGTTACTGTAATTGGATTTTAAAAAAAGCATCTTGCAAGACTTTCCTTAAAGTCAGTAAGCTGGAGAACTGCACTGTGACTGAGCACAAATCAAATACTTCTAACTTTGACATTTTAATTGCAAATAAGGAAAAAATCTCTCATTACAGAACTGAACCAAGTTGGCTTATTGTGAATCAGACTCTCCAGAGGACAATTCCCTCCCCTACCCCCTGCTCAGCTGCACAGCAGCTGAAGCAGCAAACATCATGCAAACTAAGGCAGCCGCAGCCATTACTAGTCATCCTTTCTCCTTTTAAAATTGCACTGACTCACATGCTGTATTTCTCTAACAGATGCTACCGTGCAGCAAAGAGCTTGTCAAGGAGGAAGAAAAAGCCCACCACAGAGTTGCATGAAAAAAACAAGTTTAGAAGCACCATAGATCTGTTTGCAGGAGGCTGGATCAAAATCATTTCAGGCTTATTTCAGTGATTTACCTGAATACGCCAGAGACGCATTTGGCTTGCAGTGCTTCTAGAAAGTCGTGGCCGTGGTCTTTCAGGATGCACGAGAAAGTACTGGGGCTGGGGATCGGTACAGCTGACCAGCTGCTCAGAGTACAGGTACAATTTTAGAAGTCTGATTTAATATCTTGTTCTACCAGCAACGCTCGTGGCTAAATGGGAAATAAAACTAATCTATCCTTATTAGATTTGGGCTGTAATCTCATATCGCCTCAGATATTGGACTTCCCTGGCAGGCTTCCTGCTTTGCACTGGCTCTGGTTCCCAGGAAGCTGAAAAGGGCAAGGTGGATAATAAAAGAAATGTAAGTTCAAAGAAAATTCATATATAGTTCAGCGGTTTGAACAGTAGAAACACCTAACAACCCATATATGAAACAAAAAGGGAAAGCAGCGGTCTGTGGATGTGGTCTGTTCACCCAAAAGAAATGTTTTGTTATACCAATGTGGATGCTGCCAGTGCCTGAAAACGCTGGGTGCAATAAATGTATTTTGAATCCTAGGGAGGATTTCCCACTTTTCCTGAACACAAAAAGTACGTGGCCAGCTTCATGGGATCGGCACCTACATCATACAATAGTTGCCCACAGGAAAGAACTAGGATTTTTTTCAGGGAAGTAATCTGCTGTTTCAAAATGGACAAAATATTGAACAGAGCAAGTATATTGGCTATCTTATGCTTAGAATTATTATCTGTAAAAAATATTAACCAAAAAATAGCTTAGGTGCACTTAGTCTGGCTTTGGCACAAAATGAAGAATTGCATCTCCTGCCAGGCTCTCCAGCATGTTTTCCTGCAATTTTCCATTTTTCAGTTGCAGTTTCCAGCAGTCTTTCTCATGGGCGACCTTTCCTTCTCTCACCAGAATTGTGTTTTGCCACCCACTGCCCTTCTCCTCATGCAGTAGCTCAAGGAGCGGGGCAGTCCCTCTGGAGAGGAGTCGCCAGACCTAGGGGAGAGTTACCTCTGTAAGACCTCACCCACCACCCCTCAAAAGGCGGGATGACCTCCTGTTTTGTTTTGTTATTTAAACCCCTCACGCCAATTCCCAGAAAAAACTTCGCTGTCTATCATCTATACAAAAAGACACAAGTTTCCTGCTAATAACAGCAGCTTTTTCATAGGACCTGAAGCATACCTAAGAGCTTGACATTTACTGGTTCACATTTTCTAGGAAGCAGGATTTAGCAACCCACATTGAAACACCACGAAGAAGCCTATATTTTTTTCCCCGGTTCCCCATGCTGTGTACTTTCTCTTTGGGAAACTGCCAAAGTCTGTCTCAGGAGGTTGTTATTTTCCTCCAAGAGACCAAAATCAATCAATCAATCCGTGGCTTGGCAGCGCCGGAACAGAAGATTAGAACTCTCAAGGCAGATTATAAACACAATCCCCTCAATTAACTTCTCTGGGATGGGCTAGAGGCGGTTAGATCCTCGTTAAGTCAATTATTAACACAGATGGTCAATGTGCATATTTTTTTATGACAAATCTTATTAATTTCATGTGCAAAGCAGTAAACCCAGAGAAAGGCTAAGAAGCAGGGCTGCACAGGGACAAGCTGCAGGGAGCAGGTTTGGCTGCTGCCACCTCCAAAGAGCCTCCAGCCACCGACGCCAGGGCTTTTCCCGACCCCCTTGGTTTTCAGGTGTTTGAGACCCCGCGCCCTGCCAGTCCTTCCTGAGATACCTTATAGAGACGTCAGTAATGGAGAGGGCTCTGAATTACGCAGCTGATGTTGTGGGGTTTTTAAAGCTACTAGTTTGCATGCCAAGGCTAGTGCTCTTGCTTTGGAGCGGGGAGAAAGGCTGCTGGGTAGGGAAGGGCATCTCTAGCATCTCCTTTCACAAAGTCTCCTGTGACTCTCAAGCAAGAAAGCTCCACAGGCACCCGCAGTCCCTACTGTTTGCACGAAGAATCAGGTGAAGGAAACATTTTGTGCCTGTATAGTTTAATGCATAACTAGGTAACTCTCAGTCAATTTTAAGTGTCCGATTTTCTGGGCCTGAAAAAGCTTGCTAGCTCATGTGCATTTACTGCAGCTGGAAAGCAGGCACCAAAAACTTGCGCTGAAATTGCTCTGACAACTTAGCCGAGATGCAGTTTTGCTGCCAATACAATCATCCTCCTCAGAAAGCCCTTCCATAATATCCCATTGCATTTTTAACAACTGAACTTTGCCTTCTTCCAGATTTAGCCTTAAAATGATCGGCTATAGTTAATCTTACTACAGAAACAGTTACTTGTCAAGAGGACGGAAGCTAAGTATGCAAGTCACACTTTTTGAGTCTCAGACCCTGCACATAAAGGCCAGTTTCCCCTGCTGATCCGTGTCATGCCTATGAGGCAGCTTCTTCATCTGAGTTACGGGATCAGCCTCTCTATTTGAAAAATGAAGGCATTCGAGGCCCTGCCAAAGGCGAAAAAAACCCAACCCTTAACACTGAGCACAGATTGAATTCTCCTTCAGAAGTTCAAAGGAAAGAAGCTGAACTGTGACCCAGAAAGACTGAAATGAGTTTGAAAACGTCCTGTTCTATGACACAGCACTACATCCACGCTCCTTGCTCAGCAATAATTTATTAAAACTCCTTCCTGCCTGAACAACATTTAAGGGCGGCTAAACGAGCAGCAGAACTGGCAGGCAGTACCCTGCGCTGTCCTATTGAGTAATTAAAATGGTGCCAGGCAAGCGTCTGATTTAACCTTTTGTCAGGCTCCTGGAGTGCCTGTAGCGCATCGCGTCGTACAAGATCCTGGCAGTACCGCCGACCTCCAGAAAAAGAGCCCCAAATTGTTCCCCTGTGAAAGGCTAGCAGATGGACTGGCTCTGGTGGCCAGTGTACTTGGCATGGCCTGAACAGTGACTGGGAGCAACCCAGTAAAGAGAGGGAAAGGCTGGCAAGCAGCTGGAGACGCCCCAATGCTCTCAGCAAGGAAGACGGAATGTCAGCAAGACCCACCAGTGAAATACGTGGCTGGCTAGGAGCGGTGACAGCTTAAGGCCAAAACTGATTCTTGCGTTCATCCATCTGGATAAATATTTGTTGCTGTTATGTGTGCTCACTGGTGGGAATACATGATTAAAACATTCCTAATTTGCAGCGCCTGCAAATGCATTCAAGTCAGGCTCCCTTCTCCATGGGATAAATGGCTTTTATAAATCCTCAGTCTTTTTCAAATCCTCAGTCTTTTTCTAACTTCAGGTATTATTGCAGGTGAAAAATCAGAATATTTGTGCTTTAGCAGCCTGTTAAGCACATGTTGCCATTTGATGAAGATTCAGATGTATAACTGCAACCCCAAGTCAAGCTCATCTTCCCAGTGAATATGTAATAGGTACGGGCTGACAACAGAAAAAGGCAATAAACAGTTTTTGTGAAAAGGTAATCTATCTTATCTTATTCATCTTTTCAGTCTCTGGCCTTTTTGGTCTGCTCAACACCCCAGCTTTACAGGATTCAGCATCTGCCATGTGTGACCAGGGTTCTTACCTCATGCTGTTGGCTGCTAGCGGTGGTAGGTAACGTTTTCTTTCTTACACCTCTTTCTTCTGCTTTCCTTGTATGGGCTAAGGTAGCACCAGCCAGACCAGAAAAGCAGGAGGCCTAATTACTGGAGCTGTGCAACTGAAATTATGGAGTTTCTTAAGACTACAACTGAGATAAGCAGCTGCCTAATAAACAAACAAGCAGGATGCCTGTAGTCTGTCAGAGGAGTAATCGAAGCCTGGATAAGACACTTGGGGTACTTTAAGACAGGGCTGTGCAGACTTGGAGAAGTCCAATTACAGCATCTCAATTTCTACACAATAAATTGAAGACAGGGCTGATGGTGAACAGACCCAGAATGAAAGCTGAGCACTTGGCAGAAGGCAGTGATTGACAAGGAAACACACAGTTCCCTCTGTAAAGAACTTATTTAATTTATATAAAAGGAGAGCCCAACTCCAGCCTTTAGCGAGGCATTTCTACAGTGCCGGACCCCACCAGGTGCAGTGTTGTGTTTGCTACTTTTCAGCCGTTCTACTTGAATCAAGAAAGTTGGGGATGACAAATACAATACTGAATTGGACCTATGCTTAAAGACAGCTGAGTAAAGTAGGATTCCTGGCTGGGGAACAGGAGGGGACAGAAGGGGCAAGGACAGCCTGCTGAGCACTTGTTATGACTAGCTGGTGATTTCTAGCAGCCAGCCTTGGCAGAGCTCATCAAACCACCGCTGTGCTGGTAGTGACTGGTGGGAGAGGCATCTCCTGGGGAGAAAGCAGCAGCCGTGGCTGCATATCAGTGCTGGGGAAGTCCAGCACAGCTTTCTGACAAACAAGGTTTGAAGCATTCGTAATGAGAGAGGCATCACAGTCGTGATGATTTTATCCATGCTAATTTCTATCGTGCCTTTTCAACCCAATTTTTTCCTAACATAAAAAGTAATCTGGTAAAATGGAATTTTTTTTTTTAAATTTTTTTTTTTCAGGTGTACACCTTTTATCACAAGAGCTCTGGTGGTCCAGAAAAGCAGAGTACAGATCTTGAGCTGCTCTGGCTGAAACCAAAACACCTCTTCCCTGCTCCCCATGCACTCCGTTGTACTTACAGGGCTGCTCCTGAGGCACCAGCACCAGACGCATCAATCTCCTGGATGCCTAAGACGAAGATGGGGGAAACAACATGACTGTAATCATTGTGCCCTATGAAGGGACATGGCCAGCCTCCATCCCAGCCCTCAACATCCCCGCAGTTGCTCCCCAGCTTTATCAAGTTGGTGACTACCCGTGAACTTTTCCCCTCTCAGCTAAGGTACAGGTAGCTGCTGCCTGTAGCGTTATGTTACCACACTGCAGACCTTTAGCTACTTCAAGAAATAAATAATTTGGAGGTCCCTGAGGCCAGGCTCAGCTAAACCTCCGTGGCTCTGCTTGCCCCCCAGCCAAGGCAGCCATGCTACAGATACCGCTCCAACCCTCCTCTTTGTAATCAGTGCCTCAACAAGATACTAATGAGTCAGACAAGCATTTCTGAGGGTTAAACGTTTTTGCAGCTGGTGATGCCATTCCTCCACAATTAAAGGCAAATGTCTCAAAGGTACTTAAATCCTTGTTTGCTGCCAAGACAACTACACTTCTTGGAATGATAGGCTTAAATCTTTCAACAGAACTCACATTGCTGTGCTTCTGTCATTTACGGGCTTTCCAGAGAATAGCAATTGTCATGCTTCGGGTGAAACAGTGTAAAACAAAAAAACACCCATAAATCAGAAATATTTTACTTCAGGAAAGGTAGAGTCATTAATAACAGCAACACTGTAATACATGCTAATTAGATTTATAGGAAACTTTTTCAGGGAAAGAGACACAAGGCTGTGCCACAACCCAAGCCATTAACATTCAGGACTTTATCTTTAAAACAGACACTTGGCTTAGGGACATTTTGGCTGGCAGTAGCTTGTCCCATCACCTCGGCAGGGCCATCAGCTGGCTGCTCTCACGTTTTTGTTCACACTTACTGGCATTCTCTGAGCTCTGCTCCCTGCAGGGCCAGGCTGAGAAGGGCTGCTGCAACTTACTTTCATTTCTCCAGTTAATTTCTTTGGGCTCTCCTTGTCTCATACTGCTTTGAAAGCCAGCAAGTATCTCACTGCTGGTTACCTTATAGCAACCTTCTACCGTTTTCAAAACTCTCCATCTTCCACCCTTCGGGTTTGCTATTGAGGTCTGGGGAGTAATTCCTAGAAATTAGATTTTTAAATTATTATTGTTGGTTCTTTACAAAGATGGTTTTGCTCTTCTGTTCCTCCAGGCTAGGACTTTTTAGTGTGGGAAGCTTGTTTGCAGGTTCAGCCTTTGCAGAGGACTTACAGAAATATCAGCTTAGCTGAACTTAGGTTCGGCTCCGCATATGTCCATCTCAGGGAGAGCAGATGCTCCTGAATGACACATACTGACCTGAGTTATTTTATTCCCATTTGTTCTGTTTCCAAGCACTATTCTCAACCCCAGATCTTCAGAAGATAAATCTAGCAAACCCTCCATCCCCTCACTGCTTTGCAGAGAATTATCTTCAGACTCTCAATTCGGTAACAACGCAACCAGGTAACCCCATCAGTGCCCGCCGCCCTATCCACAGACACCCAAACATATGGCACCTGCTGTCAGGTCACCGGGGAGAGACCATCCACCTGAAAGCCAAAGGCAGCACCGCAGCCCGCCTGCAGCCTTGTGCCACCGGCAGCCTCACGCCTGTCCCGAAACGGAGAGCCCGCAGCCGAGCTCTGCTCCTCCCCGCCGGCATTCCGGCGCGTAAAGTCGGTGAGCTGCGTTAAGCGGGGAAAAAAAAGCGTTGAACAGGTTGAGCGCCCGCTCCCATCCTGCTAAATCCCATCAGCACCCTCTCGCTGACTCTGCTTGGCAGTAGCAGGGACTATGTGTTCAAAAAAAACAAAGCGATGAAAAATCCCAGTACAGTGGGGCTGGTTATACGGGGGCAGGAGCAGGGACACCCGGAGCCCCCGTGGGCACCAGGGGAGGCACGGCTGCTGAAACCGGCTGCTGGCACCGTGAGGCGGGGACATGGAATAAAAAAAAACAACAAACAAAACACTAAAAAACCCACACATAAACAACCCCTTTGAAAGCGTGCCCGCAATTTCTTTGCACACAAAAATCAAAACACATCTTACAGGAAAGCCTTCCCCATCCCTCCTCCCGCAACGCTGGCCTGCCCGTCCAGCGCGGGCTGTCTCGACGCTTAGGTTTCCTGGTGCCTGTGGTTTTTCAACCACAGGGTTTTAGCACTACCAGGCTTTGTCTGGGGCTTTGTCCAGAAGAGATATCTGTGACCTGCGGCAGAAGTCGGTTTTCCCCTTTCCAGTGTATCTGGTTATTGGACGGCTTCATCTCTGAGCCCATCAGTTAATTATTTTCTTCCTGCCTGTCATTTAGCAGTCACCTCTGCTGGTTCAATAGACCTAGTAACAGTGCCTTTTCAAACATGTTTAAAATTCCAGTTGACTTCAATTATCCTGAGGTAATTTACCCCTAAACTGCCAAAGTAAGCGCATCAGGCTGTCCAGGTATCACGGAAGCTAAGAAACAAAGCTGCCTTGAGTACACAGGAGCAAGTTCCTCATTGCTCATGTCTTGAATCGCTTTTAGTACAACAATTCACCCTAAAGCAGACACAGAGCAGAATATCACCCAGTCATTGCCTCCTAATGCATTTTGCAATGTATTTGATTTTAATATCAGAATATTACAGTTTCCAGTCCCAAGAGATAATAGGCGAAACACAAGGGTTTCCATGGGACATGGGTGTATTTTGTCTTTTATATTTGCTCTGTGCTTTGCTTTGGTGGTAAAATACACTTATATGCCATTACCATAAATTCAATTGTTTGCAAATTCTCTCTCAATTTTCCATCCTCTGGCAATAAAGCTACATTTAGAAAGGGCTGTCTTTAGCAATTGCTTGCCATCCTTTTATTGATGGATTCTCTGAACATCTCATTGCACTTTTATTCTATTATCTGTTTAATGGTTTTTCATTTCCTCCAACGTAGACAGCCCAAGGAATGTTTTACCACAATAGCTGCCACTTCACTCTTCACCTGGGGGTAGGCTGGGGGGGGTGGAGAGGGAAGAGTGGGGATTTTTTCCCATTTTTTACATGAATTAATTTTTAAAATGAACTCTACTTTTATGTACTAGATCTTTGCTGTCTTGAAGAGTCTTCTTCTTTATATCTTCTCCTCGAAATGTAGGGATTATGCATTGAAACTGGTATTTAAAATTCTGCTAACATAAGTGTTGACTGTTTAAAACATCTGATTTGTATCACAAAGAACTCAAACTGAATAATTTATTTTGACAATTATTTCAACCGATTTAGTTTACTAAATTTACCCAAAGACGTTGCTATTACTGGTGAAATCAGGTGATAGATACCTAGTGAATTATCATTATTTACTATTTATTTCAATGATGTCCCTCATTTCATCTGGTTGCCCAAATAGGATATGACTCAATTAAGAAGGTGCAACTGTTTCTTAGAAACATGGTGTTCCATAGATATGTGAGATCTGCAAGGAAAGGGAATGTCTTTCACAAAACCTGTTGATAAAACTGTGAAAAACACAAGAGCCACGGCACGCAAGCCTTCTGGTATGGAGTATAAGAAGCTATGAACAGTTTCAATTATGATACATAAAACTTCTAAAAACAAAATTACCATGGATGAACCTCAGTTTTGTTATTCTTAGCTTATATATTTTATTAAGCCAAATTCTTCTGTTGTTTAATAAACACAGTTTAGTCTAGCAATTTCTAGAGAAGTGGTATCTGCTCTCTCTATGGTTTCAACAAAATCCCGCATTCTGAAGGAATCATTTCCCTTCATTAAGCCATTGAACATCCATCTCCCTGAATATCAACAAGGTCAGCCCTTTCATGACAGCAAAGACATCTTACCCCTGTTTCGATGGTTTTGCATGGAGCTGGCATTGCAACATTTAGAGAAAATGCATCTATCTTCCATTATGTATATAGCAGGATGTGTATTTCTTCAGGAGGCTCTGCTCACCCATAGTACTCCATGAACTACTGCATAATGAACAGTAACATAGGAGTTATTAAAGGCATTTTCAGGATAAACCTGTCTTATTAAATGCAGTTTGAAGAAGCTATTTTCCATCCTAATGAGGTGCTGTGAACAGAGATTAGCTCCCAAGCTCCCGAAGAGCTGAGATTTCCATTCGGGTCCGTGGGAAGCTCAGGCACATGAGAGCTGTGCCATCAGCCTCCGAGGGACTTACGCAGGACAGCCTGCCACTGGGAGGTTTCCTCCGCACCGAGTATAGAGAGAAGTGAGTCCTCGCCATTGGAAGGACACATTGGCCGAAATGTTTAGCACAGCGCACAAAATGTTGTCTCCTTAAAGATCAAGTAGAAACAGGTATGAATTAAATCTGGTATATTGAAGAAGGACAGTGAAATACCTAACCTCAAAAATAAGCAATTAAATCTCATCTTAAGGTTAAATGATCACCAGTTCAATTCAATAATGTTTAAATTTTGGATTAATAAATAGCTACATGGCTGAAACTAGAAGTAGCCATCAAAATAAATCTCCTTCTACTGCAGATATTTGCCTGTCTTGTTTGAAGGGGTTTTTGTCATTGAAACATGAAGCTAAGGCACACACTAGATGTCTTCTTCAAAAGTTTTCATAAAAAATAGCTGAAGGCTGAATAATTCTCCATAGCATTGTGGCTGAAGAAAAAAAAAGTAAAAACCGACCAACCTCAAGAAACACTTACATGACAAGGAGAGGCAAAACAACAGAATTAGAAAATGAACAAGCACACAAAAATGCCACCCTTCTCCTACTGTTTTTTCTAACACATGACGAAAGGGTCTCCCAATTCATGCGTTTCAGTGGGGCTGTGCACAGGGGAGCGCATCCTCGGGGCCCCAGGAGCTGCCGCGTGTGTTTAGCAGAAGGACGAGCCTGGCACCCCTGGACCGGTGGCCCTGACACCACTTGCTCAGAGTAGTTACAGGCGAACTGAAACAACTGCTGAAAACGGCAAATGGAATCTTACTAACAAATGGCAGGTTAATAATACAACTTGACTGGCCTGGTTTGAAGTCAACTGCTTATCTTCCGTGGACCAAGCTGGGTTTTATTAACAGACATGGGCATTTTGCAGTTGTTTAGAAAACGAGTTCATTTACAAGACGACCCTGAAGGACACAGACCGCCTCATCCCATCTTAGTCTCAAACTGCACAACTGGCTGACTGAACCCTGAGAAACTGAATAAGCCTTCAAAGCGTGAGACTGAACTCCAGTGGGATCAGAAGTTTCTGTTTGACCACAGAGAAATCATTTAATTTTATTTTCACTGCTCTGCAACTGAGAAAATCATCATCTTGTCATGAATTTACAGATCATTTCATTCATGCAACAAAAGAAAAAAAACCCAGGATGCACAATCTCTTTGTTTGAACTCAATCATTTATTCTGCTCAATACCATTCCAGGCTGAAATTAAATATTTTTCTCTTCTCCACCTAAATAAAATGTGATCCAACATATTATGCAGTTCTAATCTCTTTTGGCCAGCTACTTTTTTATGCTGATAAGGGAAAATTAATTTAACCATATATGCACAGGAATATCATCACATTGTGCATGGAAGATAAAATCTCACAAGGCATTTGGCTCGTGAATGTAGCTTCCAGGAGGATGTTCATTTCCAATTGCATTTTCCCCCAATAGATTCTTAATTTGCCTTGTTCTATATGGTTTCCAGTTATCATTTTGTACGGCAATAAAAATCAGTGAAGCAGCAAAAGCTTACAGGCCTATGCCTAGGTTTGATTTATGTAATGGATGGCAAAATATCGTTGGTCTGCATAATTGAAATTCATTCAGCTTCCACTGTTTATAATGCGGTTCTAAAGTGCATTATGTATTTATTGATAAACAATCATTTTATTTGAAATAGTGCTGGAAAAAGAAATGTGTTGCCTTCATTTTTTTGTTCCATGTATGCTTTATATGTATGAAACTTGTAGAGCTACGTAAAACCTGTTTATTCGTATCACTTTCTGCTTAAAGCCTTAAAGTGGACTGCTATCTCCTTATAAAGCACAACTGGTTAAAAAACAGGCTGTGGCAAAACATCAGAATTTTAAGACTTGAAGTAGCACTCATCTATATGTAAAAAATCTGAGTAATGAGTAAATTCAACAGCTGACCTGAACGTGTCTCAGATCCCCTGTGTTCTCCACAGCAGGAAAGCTGCAGCTCCAACCACTTTCCTGAAGTTCAATTTTCCCCTAATCAGGGGAAAAACAATCAAAATGTCATTTTCTGAGACATCTCCTGTAAGAATTTTTTTAAAATAACATTTGTTTAAAGACAACACTGAAGCCTCACTCAAAAAATTTGTAACTGTCTCTCGCCCAATTTGATCAGGTGTCTTAATCCTACTGTGAGGAAAAATTGCATGCACCTTTTTTTTTTATTTCCCCCTTTTTTAGGAATGTTACATGCTATATTTGTATCTCTGAAGGCATCATTTTACAATCTTGTTTTCCCCTTTATTTCCCCCTTTTCCTCAAGGTGCAGTTAAACAAAATCGTATTTTCCATAAAAGTTGTGTTAATTCTGGCGAGGGTCATTAGACTGACAGCTTTGAAGTAAAGAAATTTTCATTTACCCTACAAAAAAGCAAGAGAAAAGCAATAATATGCCTTTATCCTAACCCTGAATGAACCACTTCTGAAGACTGTTCAGAGTAAATACAGTCTTGAGGGCCTGCTCCGGTTCACGACACCTCTCTGGGAGTGCTTGCAAGGGTCAATAGAATTTCCTGTACAATGAGAATTCAATAACATGTTCCTTTCTATGAGGGATGTGCCTGTCTCCAAAAAACTTATTTCACACTGGCCGAATCTAAGTCACTGAAAGGTCATCGCTTTAATTTACCTCTGGATTGTACTGAGTATGTTTCAAGTCCTGTTTTCAAAACTGTGGCATATTACTGCACCAGAACCTGGATTTACCACATGCAGGTTTCGATAGGTTTTACTCTATGGCGGAAAAGCCAACCAATTTATTGCATTTCGTTCCATGGCTTCAGCTGGAGCTCTTTTGGAGATGTCTCAGGCTAGCATTTAGACTTGGCAATCTCCTGCACTGTGTCCTCACCTTGGGATCTGCAACCACAGCTTCCAATGTATTCTGCTTCTTGACAAACGACAAAAATGTGAATTAATACCTTTGGTGCCTTGAAACAGTGCCGAAACATGCTGCGCGGCTAGGGTGAAGAAAATCATGTTGTTCACTGCTTATCCACATTTTGGGGGGGGAGGAGAGGTGGAGGTGAGGGGAGAGGGGACTTCCCTCTCCATAGCAACTAAACTCACTTTTCAAAAGCATTGACTGAAGCATTGAGCACAAACCCGCACCTTTGCAGCAGACTGTTTGCAGCGCTAGAGGCAGCATCTCTCTTTCACTGCTTCTCGGGGAGAAAAAAAAATTAAAAATCAGTTCTTTAAGATTTCCTCTTCGACAAGAAAGCCTACATAATGACTCCATTATCCTGATATTTATCTCTGGAAATGTTCCACCTGTGAATGCGAGGCAGGTGCCTTTATGAGTTATTGCAGCCTGCTATCTCTTGACATCTTCTGACCAAACCTCCTCGCCTTCTAGCAATCCAGACGATTGATTTATGGTGTTCAAAAGCCATTCCTGACATATATAGAGTCATTGGTATTGGCACACAGTGCTATTTCAAATGGACCTCACTATTTTTGCTCTTTTAAATGTAGCTGGCTATTGGATTTATGGTCCCCTATGAGGCAGCTTCAGCTGCTACACTCACCAGTGTACACGGACTATGCTACTTGCTTATTTACCTTTGATTTCTTGCCATTGAACAAAAGATTTAGGAGGTACACGGGGAACTGATTGGTACAGCAGGGTACCACAGCACTGTTTTCAGGTACCAGGTCCCTCTCGTGGGGTTTCCTATTGGTTTTTTTTGCGGTGCTTGACTTGAGGAAGCTGGCCCCAGGGCCTCCCCTCCATGTCAGCAGTGATGCTCCGAGGACGGGGAAAGCCCTCAGGCATCTGAGAGCTGGATGCCAAGAGCAGGAGGTCCTGAGTCAAGAAAACCTCCAGAATAAGGTGCTCTGAAAGCAGCCCTGGTGAAGAGCCACCCCACACCCCTTGGTCGCCACGATTATGACAGAGGGAGCTGCAGGACAGTGAGGTGAGGAGACCAAAAATATGTCAGGGAGCAGTTTTTCAGGGGCATAACTCTGCCCTGGTGGTTCATCTCACAGTGGCAAGGTGTCGCCAGCACAAGCGAGGAGCTATAGGTTTGCTCTGCTGTGAGTGGAGTCATGCTCCAGTTGGATTTGGTCTATCAGGTGTTGGAACTGAGGCTGGGCCAGCCCATTTTCCTGCTAGCTAATGAAGTCTGGAAAACAATGATTCCCCTGTTCACCCATCTCACCCACAAATTGGGGGGAAAAAAGGAACCAATTTTGCTTCCCGTAAAGAAAACTCTACATTTAGGATGGTTTTAAAAATCAGAAGAAGCTGGACCTTGAAGGGGTGTATGGTAATTTCCTTTTTCACATATTAAAAAGTTACATTCTTTTGTACAAATATTCTCCTTTGTCAGATCAAACTAAAAGCTGAATTTCTCAATTACTTTGGTCATCTTTAAGTTACTTGGACTATTCAAACACTCATTTGAAACTTCTCATGAATCTTTTACTAACGTTTAATACCATAAAAAAGTTTTTTCTTATGCTTCCCAAGTGCTGAAGCCTCTTTCCCTTTCCTATCATTTATTTGATTTTCTTTTTTGAATCCTTACATCTTGTATATGCCAGCTTCCTCAACTGTCGTGGTTTAACCCCAGCCAGCAACTAAGCACCACGCAGCGGCTCACTCACACCCCCCCATCCAGTGGGATGGGGGAGAAAATCGGGGAAAAAAGAAGTAAAACTTGTGGGTTGAGATAAGAACGGTTTAATAGAACAGAAAAGAAGACACTAATAATGATAATGATAACACCAATAAAATGACAACAGTAGTAATAAAAGGATTGGAATGTACAAATGATGTGCAGGGCAATTGCTCACCACCTGCCTATCGACACCGAGCCAGTCCCCGAGCGGTGATTCCCCGCCCCCACTCCCCCCAGTTCCTATACTGGATGGGACGTCCCATGGTCTGGAATACACCGTTGGCCAGTTTGGATCAGCTGCCCTGGCTGTGTCCTGTGCCAACTTCTTGTGCCCCTCCAGCTTTCTCGCTGGCTGGGCATGAGAAGCTGAAAAATCCTTGACTATAGTCTAAACACTACTGAGCAACAACTGAAAACATCAGTGTTATCAACATTCTTCGCATACCTAACTCAAAACATAGCACTGTACCAGCTACTAGGAAGACAATTAACTCTATCCCAGCTGAAACCAGGACATCAACAAATGAGTACGTGAGCAGCTATCTGTGATTTTTGGCTCAAGGAAAAGAATATGACACAACATACTTAGTGCACTGTAAAACTGAGCACAGAAAATTATAGGACAACCAGTGGGAAATACACAACCTGGAAGGAACATATCTGAATTTAGAGCTTAAAAAGATATACCTGGGATTGAGGATTTTTTTTCTAGTGCTTGCTCTTCTCCAACCCTAGAGAATACAAATAATTTTTTTATAGTTGTCATTCAAATTTATAGCCTGTAGATTTATTAGTGCTTACCTTTCCTTCCCCTTCTTAACTACCAAACTTTGTTGCTTACAATACAAAACAATCCTCAAAAGGCTTACCAAATTCTAAAAAAGTATTGGGAAAAATGAAGTTGTCCTTCCCCACCTCCAAAGAATTAAAAATCCCCCACAACTCTCTACATGAGAATAACATAAAAAATCTTCTGGAAATTCAGGTACATTGCAGATTGATGTACTACAGTATGCAGTTCTCAAGATCTCTAGCATGTACTAAAAAAAAATTCTGCTTTCAGTAATATGCCAAAGTAAATAAGCATTTTTAATTTTAAAAAGACATGCTGCAGAGAGAGATCTGTGAAGTTTAATGGTAGAAGTTTTTACACCCTTTTAGAAATGGTTTTCTAGGAAAAAAAAATAATTACACACAAGAATTATTAAAACCCAGTGGGTAGGCTTCTCTCTCTCGAGTCAGTGGCTTGTTTATGATTTACAAGACTCTACCCAAAGCAAGAATCTGGCTTTTGTAGCCCATTTATTTACAAATTAAAATGGAAGAGATGAACGTACTTAAGCCCTTTACAGGCATCATAATCAAAACTATGAGACTTTCTCCCCTTCCCTGCAGTAATGCTGACTGACTGATTGTGCTATCCATACATGAGATGGTCACAATCTGGTTGTATTTCATCAAAGATGGTGACAGTCACAAGGAACTAAGTTTTTGGATGATTCATCGCTTTGGAGACTAACTGTGAGGTAGTTGACTGCGGTAGGTTGCTTCATGCCCAGCAAAACACTGCCAATACTTTTAAAGAAGTTTCTACAACTTTTTCCTTGCCACAGGGAACTTGTGCTCCAAAGCTGGTGACCTGAGCAAAACTGTTTGTGGCCTGCTAGAGCAAAACTCTCAATGACTAGTTTGAATGGGCATGGCAGTGACTGATTACTTGAAATCAAGTTTCACGTACACTTGCTAGAAATATTTGTCTGTCTTTCATGTTATCGAAGAAAGCCTTGAACTAGTTAGGAGGCTAGCTGGGAAACCACTATGACATTGAAGCTTCACCGCTTGCATTCAGTCCTTTTTGTGCACTTGCAGTACTAAATGTGCATGAAGATGCGTGTCCAGATATGGTGTGAGAGTAGGGAGCAACAAGTTCCTGTAGCAAGCTGAGAGGCACATATGATGAAAAGAAGGTTGTATGGCACCTAATTGCATGATAAACTACTGACTAAATACAAATAGGGAGAAAATTGAATTTTTAAAAGGTACATTTGTGATTCTACAAAGGGATATGTTGATTCTCTCATCCCAACACTATGTATCTGGCCACTGGAGATGACCCAGCAAGTATCATATCACAGCCTCTTCTAACTGAACCACAGCATCTCTTGACTTCTGAATGCAAAAAGGAGACTTATCCACAATAAGAACTGTTTCCAATGAATAATTCAGCAACCTCTAGTCATGAAACCCACAACAAGCACTGCAAGGAAGATGAAGTATTTTCGCTGCCCATCATTATGTATGTTCATGCCACAGGGATTTTTCAATTATTGAACAGTGTAGAGTTGTCTTTGTTTGTAGAAAATGTCAACTTGAATTGTGTGGCTTCTACACATTCATTTATGTTTGCCAAAGGCTGCTTAACATTAGCTTGGCTTTTTACTCCTCTGCCACATGAAGTTACAGATCAAAAATACTGAACGATTACTAACATTTTATGAAGCATCTTAAGCTGGATGCTTTAACTGTCAAGACATTTCCAATAATTTCTTCCAGTATTTTCTTATCAGAAAAACCTCTATTAATTTTGTTTTTATTCACCAGCCTAACCATTGTAAACAACTGCTAATGTTACAGAAGTTTAAGTGCCACAAGTTACAAGAAATGCAAGGTGAAGTAGCTAGTGTTAAGCTTATAAGCTAATATCCTGGAAAATGTTGCTGCTTTTATTTAATTCATATTGAAATTCAACCCACAGCTTAAGAAGGAGCTGTCTTTTCAATTTACAGAGGGTATGAGAACCGTGCTTTGAGCAGGCAACAATATTTTGCATGTAGATATACTGAGCTTCAGTCTGGTGATGTAAATGACTTATTTTATCTAGTGATGACAGAAGTGAAGGAGTTCCTGATGTGTGAGCTCGGAGGCAAGCGTCCACCATTTCCTGGGGCACCAGCAAGAATGGAAAACCACCTGTAAATTACTGTTATGTGTATTGTGTGGCAAAAGCTATTGCATTTAATTTATTTGTGAGATACGAGGAAGAAACTCAAGTTTGTTCTATAATTATAGTTGTGGTGTAATCAAGTCTGTGCTTGCTTGTACATCCAGCACCTTTATGTCCTTAATTTCTTGGGTTCCAGGATTTTAGCAGATCCCTGGTTAGTCTCCGCACAGAAGAATCAGTGGACCGATAAGACAAAAGATGGATGTGAAGCATGGTGTTGACTGAACTCCTAGTCACCATCACGGCAGAACACGGGACTAACTTTCTCAGGAGCTATTTGGGAGGGAATTTTGGAAAACGCTAGATTCTCCTAGGAAGATCCCTGCTATGGGTAGAGTAATGTCTATGCTTCAGCGTGCTGATGAGCACCCTAGGTGGGGAGCTGGCTGTCCGAGGGACTCCCCAGGCGTTTCCTGTTGCAGAATTGCCCAAGTTCTACATAGGTGGGACACCTGGAAATAGTAGAAATAGTTCCTGCAGATGCAGAAATGGTCACTGTCTCTTGCATAGAGTTCAGTATTCAAAGAATGTTGATAACACTGATGTTTTCAGTTGTTGCTAAGTGGTGTTTAGACTAAAGTCAAGGATTTTTCGGTTTCTCATGCCCAGCCAGCGAGAAAGCTGGAGGGGCACAAGAAGTTGGCACAGGACAGAGCCAGGACAGCTGATCCAAACTGGCCAAAGAGGTATTCCATACCATGGGACGTCCCATCTAGTATAGGACCTGGGAAGCGTGGGGGGGAATCGCCGCTCCAGGACTAGCTTGGTGTTGGTCAGCGGGTGGTGAGCAATTGCCCTGTGCATCATTTGTACATTCCAATCCTTTTATTATTGCTGTTGTCATTTTATTGGTGTTATCATTATCATTATTAGTGTCTTCTTTTCTGTTCTATTAAACCGTTCTTATCTCAATCCACGAGTTTTACTTCTTTTCCTGATTTTCTCCCCCATCCCACTGGGGGGGGGGGAGTGAGTGAGCAGCCGCGTGGTGCTTAGTTGCTGGCTGGGGTTAAACCACGACACCGTGTCTGCAACAACTGAGTACAGTAGGATCATACAACTTACGGTCATCTGGATGGTTTCTTCACTGATTCAGATAAAGATTGTGTGTACACTACAAGTCTTATGCTAAATAGAGTATTCTTCTACTCAGACAAGTTGGACTGATCATGAAAGCGGCATCACAGTTTTATAACAAAACAGAACAGAGAAATGTGAACTGACAGGTTTGTTGAACCAGAACTTCACAGAAGGGTACTCTATTTCATATCCTCCGTATCATCAACATCTACGTATGATAAATGATACTCAATAGCAAGCCACTATCAACAAGGTAATGACAAAAATCACAAATAGAAACTTTCCTGGAATGTCACCCTTTCCTATTATTTTATACTTACAAATAACATCTCTGTAGCCTAAAATCCATCACTCTGACAGTGAATCAGCTGCTAAATGTTATGCACCAGATCTTCATAATCAGCTTCTTGTCTAGAAGCCCACAGAATAGCTCCTTTCAAAGACAGTCCACACTTTCCTAATTGGTTAATAACTGACACGGAAAAAGATGATCCCTGTAGAGCTGAATACTGCTACCTTTCTTAACCCAAAAATAAACTTCAAGGTTCCTGAAGTGATTTTGTTCCCATGGAGACAATAATTACCAATGTTATACCCCTCAGTGAGACCTGAGAGGCAACTTATTGATTATAATGAAGTTTAACTGAGCAAGATAAACTGCAAAACATAAATGCAACAAAGTTATCCAGCAATTATGGTTAATTAGTTCAATAATTTTATCTGAAAAATTATTTCTCAAATACAGAACTATTTGTATGCATGCCAATCCACATGCTGCTTTAACTTTTTTGATTTACTTGATGCTCTCTGAGTACTCCCTGCTGTTAAATAATTGGGAAAAGCCAATGAAGGAAAATTCAGAAAAAATGAACAGATATTGTTACATCTAAGCATTTCCAGAGGCTTACAAAGATTCTACTAATTAGCACACTGCAGCAAAAAATACAACGCAATTGCCCATTAATCACCATATACCTTTTCTATTTCTAAATGTGTGTAACCATTGTATTTTTTCCTCAGTCCTGCACCCTATGTCCATGGCATAAACATTAGAAATGTGTACTTATCCTGAGATATACTTGTCTGATAACCATCCAGCACTGGATATCTGTGATAGGCATTATAGGCATCCAAATCTAATGCACTTCCACGCTGGATGCATTCCCGAGACACGAATGTGTGTAAGCGTACGTAGCGATGTGCTCTACTGACCCAGCTTCCTTTTTGTGAGTTGCAGCCAAAATGTCTGGCCTTTACAGGGACACTTTAAGTGAGAGTTACTCCTTTAATAAATGGGCCCTTACAGCCATCACCTTTACCAAGTTCACGATAGCAAACCTGAACACACAGCCCGTAAGCGGAGGGAACACAACCATCGCCGCAGGATTTCCTGAGAGAGGCAGAGAGCAATCTCAGGTTAGCAGCCCAAGAAAGCTAACCCAAAAAAATCCAGTAAAGAAAGCTACAACATTAAAACAGCTTGGAGTTATTGCTGGACAGCTCGCACAGCCCCCCCCCTCAGCCCTGCTATATTTATACCCTGCTCTGGGGTAAGATCTCAGTTTTGCGATGGCGGCTTTCATGCGCACACTGATCCTTTCCCTGTATGAGCGCTTCCTGGCAATTCTCGCCATCAGTAGTAATCTACAGCAGGCTGAAAAAGCATTACTTGATTATATGATGCAACGATCAGTCATTGGCCTCACTTCTCCTTGGAGAAATGCATCTGAATATACACCATATCTGATGCTGTAACACCAGTACACGGGGAACAATTACCACTGGAGTTATCCACCTCCGGCAGAGTTAATTTAACTCATGGTATGGTCCCCTCTAGACTCCTTTTCCAGCTATCTGCTTATTGGTGTATTTTTCAAAGGTACAAAAGGACCAACACAAAGGGATTAGAGAAGGGACTCATGATGAATACGAAGTCGTGAGCAATCACTGGATCCTGTTTCTGACCTTTCTGATAGCACACGACTTCATAACTCAGAGATATTTATGACATCCCTATTACCTAAGCCCATTTTCCCACTTCTAATTTGCATAAGTCAGATTGACTGTTATGCATCTGTCCTCTCCGTAGACATTACGACAGCATCTCTAAAAATGTTAAATAAGGTAACTAATAACAAGCTCAGTCATTAACAAGTTCAGCTGCAAATCATGATCTTATCTTCCATGCTTCAGAAAAGAGTTTGTCCTGCCACAAGCAAGCCAGGGCAGCTGGTATTCCCCCCCGCCCCTCCCCCCAAAAATAAAAAAAAAAAAATCCGGTTTTCTGTGTAGCTATGGAAAGAAACATAGAGCTACTTTTCAGACTCCAGATACCCCAACTCTGTTCTCAGCTCCTGCAGGCTTTGTAAGCCCAGGGAACAGGCTTCAACTCTCCATCCTTCAGCTCCCCCCACACAAATCTGAGTTCCTCTTTCCTCTCTACTTTCCTTCAGGACAGGATTCCTCCAGTTTACCTACCGAGCCTGGCAGAGCTGGTCATATCCCAGAAAGTCGGCATGTTTAAGCGAAGCCAAGCAAAAGTGCCAATTTCAAAGCTAACCTGGCTTCAAGCCAACATTGTGCCTGTGGGATCTGACACAGGGCCACGGGATAATTCAGGCTGGAGAGGACCCTGGGGGTCTCCAGTCCAGCCCCCTGCCTAAAGTGGGGTCAAGCACGGAGGCCTCGGAGCCCGAACCGAAGGGAGGGAGAGGCTGCAGTGCTGCTGTGTCACCGAGGATGTGTCAGGCCAGGCTGGGAAGAGGCAAGAGGAGCCATGGAGCGAGTCTGATGTCTACAGCTGGGGACACACACTGGTCTGAAAACTCTTGACTGGCTTTAGTGGAACAGGAGATTAATAACAAAGGGAGCATCGTTTTGGTGCTGGTACAAATAAAGTACTTCGTGAGACTAGCAGGTGAGGGACAGAACATACATGGACCTACCGCACAGGCAATAAATTTTAACAGAGAAGGATGTTTTGGTCAAGCCCAGCCTTCACCCAACCCCTTTTCAGCTCTGAAACAGGCTTTCCCCTGCACGTAGGTACAGCTGGGAACCAAGAGGTACGTTGGTAACAGGAAACACTGGGGGACTTCTGGCTGCTAACTTGGTGCGGTTTTCAGGAAGTGGCCTGACATGGTTTTGGTTGGTTTTCACCACAGTTATTCATTTGGGAATGTATGCAACAACAGTAACACTGTGCTTCTGTCATTCGTTGTCTTCCGTCACTGTTTTTTCTTAAAAATACTCGGTGGCTCTACCTTCCAACCTCACCTACCTTTCTCTGGCTGCCACCTGAACCTTCACTGGTGCAGAGCCTTAAGGACATTATGGCTTGCCTAAGACAGCGTCTTTCCTACAGAGGCCCATTAAAAAGCTCATGCATTTTACTGGGTGCTTATCATGCCCTCATGATATATTCCCCGTTATTGTAACCTGAAATTTCATTTCCATGCCAATGACTCTCAGATTTGTCTTAGTGATGGAAAGCCCATAAACTGCTCTAAGTTTCCCAGTTGCCTGTAGGACAAATAAAGGCTGAATCAGTCCAGGCTTTAATTCTCAAATGCGTGTTGGAGTGACTTAAAATGGGTGCTATCTGCTCTCAGCCCATGACCACTGTCTACATATTTTGATGCTTCAAAAGCATCACTTGAAGCCTGAGCAAAGATCATGCCTGCAGGGAGAAAGCTCATTCTGAGCTGATTTTCAATTAGCTTTTTAATTAGGCAGACCATGAGAAACATGAGGCTATCTTTCAGAATACTGTATTTTTTCAACCACGTTTGTTGGCAGCTTCCATATAATCAAGCCACTCACTTTTCCTTTGGACACAATCAGAGCAACACTCATCTGGTACACCAGCTCCATATAAAATGACCTCTCTTCTTTCCTGAGCATCTTGACAGTATGGCTGCCAAAGAGCATTGTCATGAAAGATAGTTTAATGGGTATCATAGCAACTTTACTTGCAATAGATGTGAGAATGCTAAAGGAGGAAAGATTAATGTCAAGGTTATGGTGCTAATGTGCAAAACCTTTTTAAGGGCAGAGCTCTGACTCTATTTGCAGTTTCATATCTGGGTGTCATTTCTTATGTTATTAATGGTCTAGCAAGTCACTCATCCTGAGCCTTGACATCCATGTGTCTCAGTGACTGCAACTCACTAGATTTATGTTATGTACATAAAAAGCTCCCTTGGGACTCTGTGTCTCCGAGTAAACTCCGGTTTATTTTTGATTCCTGAATTTTCTCTTACTTTCTATTTATCACATTTCCCTTTTTGGGGTGGTTGTGTTTGAAATGATCTGTTGGGGTATGTAAGGGCAAATCCTGCTTGTGACAAACAGGTATCATGCACTGAGGTAAGCAGTCAGTTTGGAAAGACTGCATGATAAGGTTGATCAAATAAATTAATAGCACTGAAGGGAGGGGAAATATAAAAAAACCAAACAACAAACCCACATAGCTATTACATATATGTCTCAGATCTTGAGCTTATTTCTTGCCTTTGCATTGATACATATAACTAAAGGCCAATGCCCACAGCTTGGTCAGATATGGCTGTGGAAACAAAGAAGTCAAGTTTGCATCAGAACAGCAGTAAAGGCAGGGTAAGCACAGGCTTCTGAATAGAGCTGAAGACATGCTAAACTCTAGGGTAGTGCAACTTTCTACTAGGAAATTTGTGTCGAGCGCTGATGTGCCTGCATGCAGTGCAATGACTCCACTGGAAAAATAGATTTAGTCCTAACAAAATAAGTAATTAGATTAAGTGTTGTCGTAGTCAGGTCTCCACTTATTTCTAAGGCCAGAACTCAAGTGCTGTGTAATGGGTTTGACATTACAGAGAACTCGGTGCCAATGCCAGCCAATAAGACCAAGAAAGTTTGGAGCCATGCAAAAAAAGTTGGATTTTTTTAAGCCTCTATTTTTTAGCTGGACTTATTATTATTATAATGGAGGGGTTTTCCTTCTTCATCAAACACATTAAGTGAGAATGGGAGACCCCTTCCCATTGTACTTGTTTTGTATCAAACATCCATTTTAAGTCAGGTCAGGAGTGTAAAGAGCTCATGTTGCTTCTAATGAAGCCATAAGCATTTTACAATGAGACAGCAAAAATCCTGATTATTAGCAATTCCGGCTTTAAACTACAGAGTAAAAAATGGAATAATCTGTTTTTACAAAGGTGAGGATAATTACAGCAGAAAAATAAGTGAACAGATCAGCAGCTTCTCATTTGTACATGTGAAAACTGCCAATGGTCTCAGGCCCACACAGGTTAGATTTTAGAGCATATTTCATTCCAATATTGTATTAAGACCAGGGATTTGTTTCATCCAGGTCAACAAGCCTTGCTGCCTTTGCTTGAAGAGCAAGGATCACATGGAACGCTTCTTCCTTGCAGGCAAAGAAAAGATACTGCACAGATGTTTTTTTTAAATACATCAGAGATTGATTCCTAAACCCTCCATCTTTGGCTTCTCCACAATCAAAACTCATCACACTTCTCTAAGCTGATATTCTATTTAAAATCTTGAGATTACAAATAACCAAAACTCTTTTCCTACAAGTCTTCATATGAGTTTGTCCTGTTTTCCAACACCGTTACTTTTTAGCAAATTGCCATGCTTAAGTTGTTTTGACATGCTTTTAGGAGGGTTTGCATCAGCCACAAGGACAGGTTTATAAGAAGTGTGATATTAATTTTCCTCAGTCTCAGCATGCTTGAAGAAGAAAAAAACAGAAAGAAGCTACATGAATTATCAGCCTCACCACTCTTCATACGGGTTCTTGTAAGGAGAACGGACAGTAAAACAGTTTCAGAGTCGTACTGCCCATATAATGCATCTCGGCTTTGGGGTGGGAAGAGGAAGGGAGAACAACATGATCCAAAGAGACAGAGATGCTCAGCCATTTCAGAAACGAGGATGCAAGTTTCAGCTTTCAAAAAACCCCTAGTGCATGCAGGTCTGGCTACTAGGAAAAGCCTAGACCTTTGGTGACAGCTGAGGGACCTATAGCACCTCCAACAAAAGTATGGAGCAAATGCATCCAGTGACTAGAAAATAATCCCGCTCTGTTAGCACCCTTATACCTCAGTGACAAGTTGTGCCAGAGACTTTGTGCCCTGGCCCCTGCAGAGAGACAATACAAAGCTCTAATATCTCTCTTCCTTTCAGGATCAGGAAAAATCATCAAGCCCTGAATAGATCTTAACAGACCAGCTCATAAATAAGTGTCTGTTTTCCACTCAGCACAGTAGCTGCAGGAAGCAACAACAATAAAAAAAAAAAAACAAACAACTAAAAAAATTGTCAAGATCTAAAACCAAGTTCATTGTGTCGGGTCAGAACTCATAACTTGTGTGTAGACTCCCTAGATACATGCAATGTCATGAACCTACTAGGGTCATTTTGCCACCCTTATTTTCAGGCTGAGATGAGTCAGCTACGTCACCTACTATCGTCCCTAACTGTGATACATCTCAAGAACATTGCTCCAGGCCCAGCTGGGTCATCTTGTCTTTACACACCTCCATGACTCCACTTAAAAAAATACCCCAAAGCCATCATTTTTAAGGTAAAATTTGTATTTTTGTCTTTATCATGCATAGTGTTTAGGTCACTAGACAGCAGCTGCTGCAGTCAGGTAAAACATAGTATTTAGCCTTACAGTGTCACATCTATCTAAGCTAAATTATTGCATTGCTATGATCTTCACAGGGCAAAGAGGATTCAATAGCAGAAAGATATAGCTGTTTATGGGACTCTAACAATGATTAGTTTAGGCTAAGTCAAAAGCCAGAGAGCATACTGTGTTGCTAATTCTTTGACATCACCTCCAAAGTTGCTTGCTAGCTTTTTTAAAAAAAATACCTTCTCTGCGTATGTACTTTGGTTAAGAGCAGGAAAAGTAAAAGCCTTCCATCCTTCTGTGTTAGGGTTAAGCAATACTAGATGCAAGGGTTTCGTTTGTTTTCTAAAAGAAGGTTATTATGCCCCTTTCTTCAGTTCAGCTTCCCTTGTGGAAGTGATGAAGTTTACGTACACCACAAACAGACCCTTACAACTTGACTCAAGCCCCAGTTGTTTAAATAGATTTTTTTTTAAAAAAGCGACCACCATCTGATCTATTTAGAAGCCTTTTTTTGCAGCATCTGTTGCAACTCGAGGTCAATTTGAGGGTGATCAGAAAGACCCAGAAAGGCAGTGGGTGCCAAAGGGAGTGAATACAAGTGGCACATGTTAATCCTCCACCTTTGTTAAGGATTCACATCCACCAGGGAGCACAAATTCCACCCACAGCTCTGCTGTGACTTCAGGGCTTCAACAATGAGTCCTGCTGTGTTCAGTGAGATGGGCATGGAGATGAAGCAGCATCTCTGCCCTCATCCTTGCAGCAGAACCACAATGTGGAAAGTGAGACTACCCAAGGCACTGGGATTGGTGCAGTTTCTATGTCAAATAGCCTTGCTAAGCCCAACAGGCCACAGTGGCCTCACAAAAGTATCTGCACAATCTAAGCCAAGAAAACCTTACTTGCGTCTTCTGACATGAGAATGCTTTGCTGCTGCTGTTGTTGTTTTGAGTGGGGTTTTTTTGTCATTCAAGACATTTTACACATCTTGTGTGATAAAGATGGCTGGAGGAGCATGAATTTAACGAGAAGAAAACTATGGCATTTTAACCAAGTCTATTGCCAGCAACAGCAGCATAACATGAGATGAGCAGGATGCTACATTTAAGCCCATGAGGCCTTCTGTACACAACTTACAGCTCATCAGTAGTCCACTATTGGCAGCCCATGAATGTGGTTGCTTGTGCTGAGATTTGGTGACAAGTTAAAAACAGTAGATTTAAAACTGTTACTTTTATCTGGGGAGAGAGCTACTGTCAAAAGCTGTTTCTGACAAAAGATATTTCTGTCAAAACAGAGACTACACACTTATATAGGCATTTGGACAAGGTTTTATTATTACTTCTTTTTGATAAAGCTTCATTTCCCTTTCATGTTCTTGGAACTGAAATCTCTCCAGTTTTCTTAGAAAAAGAAAATTAATTGTACTTAAACAATTTAGAGATTTTAATTTGAAAAAGCAAGCTGTAGTATTGGGAAGTCTCCAGTGGGCTCCCCCAGCTTCTGTTTTCCTGACACTCACAGTACCCTGCCAGATAGATATGTGGCATGAATACACAAAGTGGGTCTTATCCGCTGTGCATAGAAAATAACACCGTGCATGGCCAGCACAGCACACTGTGCTGCTCTCTTGCTGTATTCATAACATTAAAAGAAAAAAGCAAGACACTGAATAAAGGTATCAGCTGTGCCACTTCCACAGCATGGACCTCCCGGTATGTCACCATTTCTCTCTCTAGAATAGAAATAAAATCATGAAGTTCAACACATTCATATTCCTGAAGCTTTTCAGTTACCAGAAGAAAGGCCCTATATGAAAACAAGTTTTTCTTTCCTTAGATGCATTACTGGCAGCAAGAGCGGTTCTCCTGGGTGCCAGTCTTCCACCAGCTTCAGGCCATCCATTAGAACAAACCTGCAGCCACCCACCTGCCCCCTCCCCGGCCCCTGCTGGAAAGGCAAGGCTGGCATCCAAAATTACATCACCAGCTCCTCTCCCTCTCCCCGTGCCCCACATTTCTGCCCACCACTTGCCACCAGCCTGCTCTCAAGTGTCAGAGCAAGGATTGCTGCCGGGACTGCCCGTATAAAGCATCCATTGCTGACAGAGGAAGGAAAGCAGGGAACGGACTCAAATCTCAAAGACATTATGTCAGGCGGGAAAAAGGACTTTGCTCAAATCCAGTTCACATGACAAGGGCCTGAAGGACTGGAGAAAATCACTCCAACCTGAATGCTGCTGTCTACTCAGTGGCTACACAGGACGATGAATTTCCCCTCAAACCAAGGCATTTCCATTCACACTAAGGCAATTGCAGGCTGAAGGGGCCACAAGAAACAGCAAGACGTGATCCACGACAACCCCTCACACGTTCAGATTTTCCCAATTCCCTTGCATGTTTAACCTGAGACGTGAGTCAGCCGCCTCTGCTGAATACAGGCTGACAGCTTAGCGGGGCACAGATGCTTCGGGTGAAGCAAACAAGACCGATAACTCAAGAAGTGCCACAGCTGCAGAGACTGGAGGTCCATGCAAAACACGATGCACAAATTCAGTGTGTTTCCTAATCACGGGTCTGTGTTTCCCACCCTATGCTCAACCACCCTCGGGCTGTCAGTCTACCGACAGTAGTAGCCTATGGATGCGTTGGCCTGCATATGGCTGAAGGTTCCCCCGTTCCACCAGAAGAAAGCCTATCTGTCTCGCTGGTCCTAGTGCTGTGGTCCCCCTCCGCGGCTCCAAGAGCTTTCCTGGTTATGCTGTATGTAATTCAGAGTTTCTTTACTGCTTTGTGCCATGCATAACACTTAAAAGAGCAAGCCGTCCTCTTCTTTTGTCAGCTTATGGTGTATTTCATCTCCCACTATCTCATAAAGTGACAGTTTGATTATAATGTAATTACTTTTTTTAGTGAACCTAGCGCATAATTTTATTTCCAGATGGGTTTATGTTCCTTATATTTAAGCTCATTATGAACAAGAAGGCTGCACAGGAAAAATACAAAGTAAGCTGCTGCTTTTCTTTTTTTTTCTTTTAAAAGGTGAACATTTTGAAAGGCCTACATAGTGGGGGAAAAGATATCAATGTCACATGGTAGAAAAGATGAATTTCAAACATGAGAGCACAAATGAGCTTGAGAGCCCTTTAAGGCATTTACATGGAAATTGAAAAAATAAATGTTTCATTTTCATTGCTTGGAATTTGGTAAAAGCTAACAGGCTGAATAGCTTCAACATCCAAGAATCAAGAGTAAGGATCAGAGAGCAGTTGCAGACGACCACGGCAGGGATAGTGCCAGTTCACAAACTGGTGAATGAAAGTCTTTTTTATTCAGTCAAGTCTCCAAGCCTCCTGTGGCTGGGTACTTGCCAAGGAGCTCGTTTGCAAGTCAAGTATTATTTGTTGATGCTAAGAAGCACAAGCTGATACATTTTGCCAAAACATGTGACAAGAAAATCCATGTAAATCAACAGTGCTTTGCAGCAGAAACTGTAGTTCCTCTCTGAAAACTGTCTTAGTAAAATGGCACCCTGGGGTTTCCTGTTTATTGCGTCCCAGTGACTTCCAAATCAAACATGATCAGTTCAGACGCAAGTGATAATGATTTTTTTAACTGCTGCTTCTATGAAAATAGAAATAAAATCGTACAGTCAAGATGTGCTTTCTGGCTCACGCATCGGCAGTGTACATCCTACAACTGGTATTTAGTCAATAATCCTATTTACGACTCACAATCCAGTTTCTTTTTTATCATCCAGTTTGCAGTTTATTGGTGTTAAGGGAAGAAATAAATCCAGAAGAAAAAAAAAGTAACCCCAAAGCAAACATGTTAACTTACCCCCAGACTGAAATCAGATCCTCATTGGGGTCCATTTCTTTAGCAACGCTTTTACATCTGCTCAAGCATTTGCTGATGCAACTCTTCTGTCCAAACTGGAGGTGCAGGGCAGGGTACTACATTGACTACATGTGTTTACTTCTTCTGAAGTGGGAAATTACTTAAATAAGAACTAGTAGAGGCAAACATTTTAACAGTATGGCTGTAAAACAGAAGAGAGGGATACCGTGAGTATATCAGCGTCTCATTCCCATTTTGCCACCAGTGACAGAGCAGATGTGGCTGGATAATGGTGACATTTGAAATCTGTGACTTGTACAACTTGTACAACTTACCGGCATCACCAGCCAGGCTGCAACATGGGATCAAAGGACCT
Organism: Haliaeetus leucocephalus; assembly: GCF_000737465.1. Lineage (NCBI taxonomy): Eukaryota > Metazoa > Chordata > Aves > Accipitriformes > Accipitridae > Haliaeetus > Haliaeetus leucocephalus. Next base: position 12,414,556 of record NW_010972664.1, read on the forward strand.
CCTGCTGAAAACTCCCACACTTTGCTCCTTGCAACATGTCAGGCCTCTTCTTCTTTGACCAGAGGTTGCTTCAAAATATATTTCCTGACAATAAACAGAATTTTGCTTTAGAAATGTGTATGTTTATGTTCCTCTTTTCAAACAGTTCTGGGCTCATTTTCCCACACTTCCAAATTTCAGGCCACTGATAAGCAACCTAATCTGTAATGAGAGTATCGCTTGCTTTCCACGCGGTATCTGTCCAGCAGCTCTCCTGGGACACTTTAGACTAGCATGTAAGATTTTGATATTCCAGGCACGTATTCTACCTTATTCTATTGCCTTGCCACAGACCTCAGTACACCAACTTAATTGTTCATTTGTCTGGGCCTGTCACTTCCTCCATTTCCACACTCCCACCTCGGTATGAGCCTTCTGTTAGGTGGTGGGAAAACTCAGAGATTATCACATACTACAACATAATTTAGTCTATCAAACAGGAAGTATTGATTGATTAAGCTTGTTCAGTAGCAAACCTGCAACATAATTTTAGCAAGAAATAGCTTAGTTTATGTAAGAATTGGACCCTAGAAATTCAGATAAAGGATTTGAAGCACTGATGCTTTACTGTTACCTTTTCAAGGGAAAAAATTAACGCTATAGCAACAAAAACTAGACATCTAGAGAAAAGAAAAGGGGAAATCATGTGAGAGGAAAATCAGAGATAAAGAGAAAAACAGGTTATATTAAAGCTTAGCAGTCCCTGGGGGGATCATGAAAGCTTCTGAATGGATGAAGCATTTCGAGTCATTACAATGAATCGAACAAATACTGTCAAATTCAGGTTTGCTGTAAAATGTTTTAAAAAAAAAAAAAAAAGACAACTGATTTTAAATTTTTTTTATTTTTACTGAAACCAAGTTATTATCTCAATTAGGTGACTAGGATCTGCCTACCAGAAAAGCTTTTTGTATGGGAGTTTCAAACTTCAAAAAATAAACCCAAATAGATTTTTATTTTTTTTAATACAGAGCAGCCTATTCCCTTCTTCCTCAATCAAATCAGATGAGTAGTTTTTTGCAGAAGAGCCATAGAGCATCAGAAAACCAGTATCACTATCGAAACTCCTGTCTTTAAAAGCAAAGCAATTGGAGCAGGTCAGACAGAGTTCAAAGACTCATCACTCTTGGGCACATTTAAATTTCCCTTTAAGGTCCACAGTAAAACTTAAAACACTGTCTCTGCAGAGGCCTCCAGACTCCACTCCCCTCTTTGTCTCTTTTGCCACATATTTTGGCAATTAATCAATGCTGAGGCGTCAGACTTCTCCCTGCTCTTCCAGCAGAGGTCACTGAACAGCCCAGGGACTCAAGGCCTACAGGAGGCTATGGCCATAGAGGTCCCAAATCCACAACACAAAGATTTTGCAGAGTAAAGCTATAGATGGGACCAGATAAGGCAGTGCTGAAGTTTGGACCCTCCTCCTTATCCAACACCACAGAGCAGCTCTTGACTTCAACTTGCCCGACTCCTTGCCCACCTTCGGGAAAACATGAGCCATAGCTGGAGGTGTCTCCTCGAAGTACTTAACTGTTCCTTTGTTTGGTTTTGTTCTGAAGAAGAACTGAACTAAGAATTATAGATCATGGTAAAAAGACATTTGGAAGCAGCGCTTACCAAAATTTCTATTTCAAAAGTACAAAGGATGCATAAAATTTCTATTTCGAAAATGCAAAGGATGCATCTTGCATTAAAGCCACAGCACCAGTCCTTCAGGAGATAATTCAAAGCAGCCTTCAGCTTCTTCGCATAGATGTAATACGAGAACCTTATTCATAAGTGGCACAGGACTAGTTAATTTAGCAGTTGTGTTTTCCTCAAACAAGGAAGTGGCCCAGAGGTCAAAGGTTTATCTAACTGAGAAGCCATCAAGCTGGTGACAGCTTTACAAAATAAAATGCTGAAGTTTCTGTTAAAACCCGACTCCATCAAAGGAGAAAAAAAAAAAAAAAATCATGTCAAGAGTCTTATTATATGACTCCATTAAGAAGATTTTTTTAATCAATACATGGTATGCAGTGCACATAATTCAATTTGAGAAAATTTTAACTAGATTATATCTTGGCAAGAAGACCTTATAGGTCACTTTAAACTCAATTTTTATCTGTCCAAATAATGAACTCTAGAAGGTTAAGAGATTAGCACTTCAGAGTATGTTTTAGTGCAGTCAAAGCTTTCCTGAGAGGAGGCTATTGTACTGAAATTCTCAAAATCTTGTCTGGATTATCATATAGACAAGAAAAAACCCCAAGAATTAATATCTGCCAGTTTCTTTTGGCAAGATAAAGTAAGGCACAGACAAGGTGCTAAAAGAAATGCAGACAGTCATTTCCATTAATGAAAAATCTTACCCCAAAGCAGCTGAAGGAATGCTAAAAAAAAAAAAGTAACCAATTCCGCAACACACAACTATAAAGTAAAGATGATATAAATCTGTAATATGTTACTAAATATCTTCTTTTCCACAAGTAATTCGTGGCTATTCATTCTTTTCAGTCATAAATGATTGCTACCTTCCCTTGGATTTTATTCTTTTCTGTGTACGTCAAAATCACGACCCAACTTTTACTCTGCGCTTTTGTTTTCAGCTTTTGGGGAGACTAGCACATACAAATCGCAGCATTTCTGTTCCCTCTGGCTTGCACTTCCATGCACAGAAAGCAGGAGGGGGAAGAGAATTAAGAGGCAGCCTGACCCAATGCCCTGCCAGAAGGGAGGCTCCCATCATATCTGTCTCATATTTGAAAGACTTGTCTCACGCACTCCTTGGTAGCCACCAGCAGCTGAAATGCCACCAGGTCCCCAGGCGGTCTGTTCCCAAGCTTCACCATCTTTCAGCAGTGAGAGGTTTTTTTTCTCCCTTCTAGCCCAGGGAAACCCGTTACATCTTGTCCTCTCCCCCAAGGATGGGGAGAATTGAGTATCTTACCACCACTGCAGTCCTTTACCCACCAAGAGGCCACCGTGTCCCCGGTTTCAGTAACCTATGCTGAGCTATTCACTTCTTCCAGCCCTTCCCAATGCTCTCCAGTCCCTCATCCCCTTGCAGACACAGGGAAAGCTGCCCTGCAGGCTGCCGCCCCACCTCCGAGACCCCATAACCACGGTGGAGCCCCAGGGGCACACACAGAAGGCAGGCTGCCAGCTCCTGCACGTGCCTCGGGCGAGGAGCAGCCGCCGTGGCAGGGCCACCAACCAGCGGCAGGACCACCAACCAGCGGCAGGACCACCAACCAGAGGCAGGACCACCAGCACCTTGTCCCGGTGGGAGACAGGGTGTCCTGGCTGTGCAGTGCTGCAGCTTACAGCTCTGACTCCAGAGGAGACCGCTGTCTGTCGCTGTGTCAAAACGCCCTCGTTCAGCAGTCCTGCCCGTCAGTGATGACTGAAGGCTGATGGACACACCAGCTGCTGAGGAACAGTCTCACAGGTCTCCTCGGGGAGCCACAGCTCTGCGACTTACGCTCAAGTCAGTGAGAACTGAGATCCAAGAGACTTTTACAGAGATAAAATACTGCCCGTGAGCTGTCTGGCTTTAGCTGGCATTTGAGAAAGGCAAGCTGCTCCAGAGCTGGCAGGCTGTATAGGAAATGCCCACAGGAGCTCGGGGAGAAGGATGGCTGTATTTCTGCAGGGACCCTGAACGGAAACCCCAAAGAGCATTAAAACCAAGAAATGGTGGTATAATCCTTCTGTGTTATGGAAACCACTACAGCCTGCATTTACTGTGCATGCTGGATCAGGCTGCAATAAAGCTCTTTTGCTAGCGCCAACAGGGGAAGGCTTGCCTATGTGTCGTCTTTGGCCATCAGCCCCACTACTGTTTCTGGAGGGTCTATTTTCCTACTGCCTGATATGGCTGCATGTGACTTGCTTACATTTTCTATATGATGAATGGGTAACTTTGGCTATCCAGAAGAAGGGTAATTAAAAATAACATGAGGCCAACCAGACAGAGATAAGTGAATATTAAAGCATCTGACCAGGCCAGGTGCTTGAAGATATCGCTGAAAAGGTCTTCAAGTAAAAAAAAAACAAAACAAAAAACGAATTACCACCTTGACAGCTTATTAAATGTTTAAAGCTTCTGGCAATAAGCGCTGCTAATAAAGAAACAGTGTAAACCAGAAGACAACAGCAGCAACAGTAATTATGCAGCAGAATGATTAAAAAGCACGCTGCTATAATGACTCTAATCTATTTTATGAGAGGAAGTCAAAGATTCAGCATTCAAAAAAAAAAATCAATTAGGGAGCAAGGGAGATGGAAAAAAAAGTCTATTTAAGCTGGATTCCTACAATCAAGTGATAAATCAGTCATGAGTAATTGTAGGAATCGCTGCAGCTCACCATGTTTTGATAACACTGGCTACTCCACCAGAGACTGAAGAAGAACTGCTCAGTTTCTCAGCATCCAAAGGGACCCCACAGAATAATCTGTGAGAAATTGTTGTGCCCGACAAATTGTGCTGCTTTGCTGGAAGAATATCCAGCACGACCAAAATTAAGCAGCTTGCTTTGGAGAACTTCTTTTATTTTCATAGTGACAGAGCTAATTTCAGTTCAGTGGTACCTAATAGGCTCCTTAACTGTTAACCACTTAGAGATATTTTGTTTCATTTCCTCTTCCTGTTATTCCTTTACGTTTTTCTTCTCCCAGATAAGAGGTTTTCAGCTATCAGCTTCTCACAGTGAAGCTAGCCAAGAAAAGGTCGTTCTTGGCCATCTGCCATGTGCCCCCTCCGTAGAAGCCAGGGAGTTCAAGGGAAGAACAGGAGGAAGATGCGTGGGAAAACCTGAGGGCATTCCCAGCCGCTCCTCTTACAAAGCCCCCTTTCCTTCCAATGGGACCCGCGTGCTTGAACGCGATGTTTCACGTGCTCTTTCATGTTCATGGGCAGGATCCCACCCCTCATCACCTCCTCTCTCCTCAGCTGCTGAACTCGGACAGCTTCTGGCTAGTGGGGGGGAGTTCCTCCAGGGAGGCACTTGCACGCCTGGTTCTGAGAGGTCCCGGAGGTGGAAAGCCAAGCTCTTCCCCAGCCACCCGTTCCCACTCTTAAGAAACGATCCTCGCTGTTAGATAAGGGAAGAGCTTCAGGTCATGCACCCCCGGATCCAGCGCGGGGTGGTCACTGGGGGGCACAAGCCCAGGCTCTCCCTGTCCTTGTCCTCGCCAGCCCACTCCCTTCCAGCTTCCCCGCACCACCTTGGCCCCGTGCCCCCGTGACTGCACCGACGTTCACAGTCACCTACCACTCTGAAAAACAGCCCTCGGAAAGGAGGTTGTTTTCCCTGCACTCTCACCTGATCCTGGACCTACTGGCAGGGAAGCTGCAGGAAAGAGGGACAGGGACTGGCGTTGGCAACAGCCTGGACTTGAGTCAGACCGAGTGTGCAAAGAAAACAAAACTTGTATTGAAAACTTTCTACACCAGATTAAACAGGCCTGTGTTACTCTAAAGGTAAAAATACATTAGTCTGTTCCCCTACTTGTCACTTCCTTGCTCATTCTAGTGAGATTGTTTTATGTATTAAAAATCAAGGCCTTTCTAAAGCTTTTTTTTTTTTTTATTCCTGTAGCTTTCCTCCAGCCTCCCATTCGCAAAAATTTTTTTGAAACATAGAAAACAAAACTTGATGCACTTTCTACTTTCTGGAGATTAAGTATTATACCCTTAACTATCAAATATTTTAAAAGTCAATTTTCAGAAGAAGGTGGGAGATAAACAAACTCCAGTAAGGACTTACATGTGCCAAAGCTGCTCTTCTCAGCATTTCCCTGGAAAAAATAAGCATTCATTCTTATCACCATACCATCCCTCCTAATTTGCTTACTATTCAATTTCAGAGGGGGATGCAATTAATTGATAGGCGTTTACACGTGTTATGTTTTTAGACCTAGAAGTTATTGACAGCCACTTGACATTAATTATTTGTATTATTGCCATCTTTGCACGGTTGAAAGCTCTCCAGAGAAGAGCTTGGGAACACGCCAGAGGTGGAGAGGCACAGTTGCCAAAGGCACGTAGGGAGATGCTGCTGTTACCTTTGTGTAGACTGGGAAAGCAGGTATTGCAACACGCCGAGCTCAGGGTGCTTCAGTTATTGCTGCTGTTTTCATCAGTGAGGCTCAAAATGGAAGAAAGGCAGCCTTGGTTGTTTTAAATCCTTGCTTCAAAATATTTAGGCACAGCGTGACCCTACCTAGCTTTGGGATGTGACTGTGGCACAAAAGACAGTCAGAGAGAGACACCCCCCCGCCGCATACACACACACATACGACAAAAAACAGTCTGGCCCACCCAGCTAGGTGCTCATGGCCAGGTGAGTTGAAAGTTAAGCGAGTCCCTGAGGTTTCTGATGGATCAGATAAATCTGAACGCCGCAGCCGCCAAGCAGAGCAGCGCGGTCTCGGCAATGAAAATGGGGCAGGCACCGGTCTGGGGGCAGGTGTGGGCGATCCACACAGCCCCCCGTGACGCTGTGGACAGCAGCAGCCAGGAGGAGAGCAACCTTGGCATAACCCGGGGGTCAGTGTAAGACCAGCAGCTGTCTGAGAGGGCATCCACCCAAAAACTGGGAGGAAATTATCAACGACGAAGCTTCGTTAGACTGACCACCAGCTGGATTGCACAGCAAGCAAGGGACTACCAAGAGACTTTGAGAGCAGGAGTCAGCCTGAAAAGAAATAAGGTACGAAAATTTGTGACTGTGGAGAGAGACATTGGAGTAGGAGAGTGGTAGCAGAGTGGTAGTCAAAACCCAGTTAGAAATTCAGAAAGTCATAGGTGTTCGTTAATGTTTTGTTAATGTCTAGTATTGTGGTTTATATTGTTGATACTGATCCTGAACATGTATTTCACTGACTGTTCTTTAATTACTTTTCATTTAAAAAAAAATGTAAATCAAACTACTTTGATCCTGATTTGATTTAACCACATGAATTGTACAGCTTTTTTCCTGAGAGAGTAGGCAAAATAAATGACACACGTTACATAGCAAGGAATGAAGGTATCAGAGAAATAAATTGCCCAGAGGAAATATTTCCTGCTCACCTGTAGGCGATGGAGTTGGGGTGAGCACCCACCCAATGCTCACATGCTGCTGAGAGCTAGTGAGCCGAAGGGAGGTAGGATGGCCGCATGTCTTTCCCTTTGCCTAGCCCAGGCACTAGGCCAAAGAGAGGAATCAAATAAGAGAGGATTAGAACATTTCCACTTACGGAAAAGTTCTGCCTTTAATTACATGAGCAATAAAAAGGAATTCAGCTTTTTCCTCTCCACACCCATTATATTGCGCAGTAGTTTTTAGGGAGGTGTAAACAGAGGAAACATGGTACCAACACGGGATGCTGCTTCCCAGCCGACAGCACGTCCCCAGAGGTCACCAGCCACGGCTGCAGGTCCCACGGTTCTCCAGGTCAGAGGAAGACGCACCCATGTTTTCAGTACTGACGGCTTCTTCTGTGAGTCTACAGCAGAAAACAGGAAGAAAATACAGCTCAAAGAGCTGTTTAATGATGAAGCACCTTATTAACGATCACCAGAACAGATTTAAAAGCTTCAAGTTTTAACAGCTGTCCTTAATCATTTATCAATTACACCCCAAGAAACACAGCAGCAGAGCCTTTGCCTCTTTCCCACCAGATGACTCTCACTTTGTTGGGGTTTTTCCTTATCATGGTCGGATCGCAGCTCCCTCCTCCTCCTCATTTTGCTTTAAGAGCATGATATGGCTCCCAGAGGTCTGCTGTTATCCTCCGTACCCCGAATCTGACCTCAAAAGCACCCTCTAAGATTGAAGTGCACGTTTGCCTCTGGTGGCCTTGCTCCGTTTTGCCATGTGCTTCAATTGCCAGAGCAGCCAACTCGGGCAGTAAGTTAGAGAAAGACGTTGTTCCCATAGTAACTCATTTCCTCTACCCGCTTATTAGATTAACACACCTCAGATCAAAGGTAGACAGGAAAATATCTAAGAAATGATAGTCCAAGACATTACTTAAATATAAACTAAATCCATCACACTATCTCAAACAGCACTGCTTAATATCAGAGCGTATACATCTATAGCTGCAATGCTCATTACGTTGTCCTGCCTGAAAGTTATCAAAAGCATCTTGGATAGGTCATTTTGTTGCTAGTTCGCAGACAATTGCTTAAGTACTGAAACAAATAGGAACTCCCCGCTATCAGATCAGAGCTGCAACAAAGCAGAGAAGTTCACTGTCTCTGTGCCCAGCGCTTTTGGTGCACTCAACATTTGGGTAATATTTGCAACTTTGCTGCAGAAGAGGTCTGATTCACACGCCCAGTAGCAGCAAATCCCTTATCAGTTTCATCTTCCCCAAATTCAATTTTGTTACATTTTTAGTACTCCAGCGTGAGTTGACTTAATGGCAGTTCAAGCCCAAGGAACAAATTCATGCGCCAACACCACGTGTCCAGACAACACAAAAAGCCTTTGGGCTGCTCCTGCTCCATCATCATACAGAAACTCTGCTATGCACAGGAAAGAGCAAGAGAAACCCTGAAAACTGCACGGACCCTTTGCCACTGAAGGTTTCCAATAACACCTGCTGATAAAATACGCAGGACACAGGGGCAAGGGACGAGAAACCTTTCCCGGCTTTTGTCATGCTTTCCTTGGAGCTTTAGAGAAGTGTTTCATTTTTCTCAAGTGCAACTCCCCAGATGGAAAATGAGGCATTTCTTTTGATTCCATTTCTTGCCATTCATCTCTCCAAACTGATTTTATGGTTCTCAGAGGGCCTTGCCACATACGTATGCATATATACACAATACCTTCGATGTATACTGCTTGTGAAAACTACAGTTGGTATAATGGGTCCTGAATGTGCCTCTAAATGTTACTGTAATGCAAGCAGTAAAGGCAAGCTTGCTAAAAACCGTACTCCCAAGCCTTTCCCAAGACCCGAGTAAAGCCTATTTACACCTAACAGCATAATTCAGAGTCTGAGTCTCACTAGCATTTTCATGTCAGTGTCCCCTGTCCATTTATATCTGAGAAACAGGATTTTCCCAATGACAGCCTGCAATTTCACCGGTCCGTTAGAATCACTGGGAATTGAACTTCCTTCTTTTCGTTTTTTTTTCTCTACACCTCTCCTTGTCAGAAATCTCATTTGTGAGCTGTGCAGCCTTGGTGCGCCAGCTCGCCCCACCAACACCTCGCCTATCTTTCCCTCAGTACAACTCCTCACAAAAGTGCAATTTGTAGGTGGTGAAAAATAATTCTCATCTCAGAAAATTGCCCCAGAGTTCCGGCAAAGATTCATACAAAAGGTGTGATGTATATTAAGAACTTAGAAGAGCTGATGCTGTTCATAATTTCTGATGGCAAAGTCAGTGCAACCTTTTGTCTAGTTAGGTGGGGGAAAATGTTATGCGTGTCCCAGTTAAATTCTCTCACATCAGATATTGTAACACCCTCTTCTAATAGCTTCACAGTATTGGCTCATTTTAATTTTCCCTTCATTTTCTTTTGTCTTATTGGCTCTCTGACTGTCCTGCCCTTATCTGTTTTACTCCTACAAAGAAAGGTATCACTGGATTCTTGCAAAATAACTAGCGTCGACTCTACAGTGCTGGATGGTGCATGACTGGGTCTTTGCTTTTGTAGGGGAGACTGCTGTTTTCTGTCACCCAGGGAGACAGAAATTTGGTCCTAGTTTCCAAGTAAACTGCAGCTGACTGCTGATGAAAGAGAGTTTGCCTGCTTTGTTGTGCTATAACCTTAGGCTAGAGCTTTAAAATATATATGATTTTGGTCATTAAAAAAACTGTAGCCTTCTTCCTGTCATTTATGTTCTCTATACTTTGTACCTCATTAGAAACATGAGAGGAATACAGGCATTCCAACACAATGGAAATGCCAGCCAGCAGCCAGTACATTTTGAGTGTTAAAATGCACACAGTAAAACGGTAACCGAATGTAAAGAACAAACAGTTTTTCTCTTAGCTTCTATTAATTTCTGCATTTAAAGTATAGTAGCCAGAACAAAATCACAGACTTTTAAATTGACGAAAGGAAGCTGAATGGTAAAGCTGGCCATGAATTTCAGAAATTACTGCTACTTAATAGCTGTAGCCCACTGTAGTTCTTCACAAGAAAATACACGTCAGCCATGTCACTACCCAGGGAATAATCATTCTCTGAGACTCGTCTCCTTGCTTTTTTTTATTGGCAGAGGATAACTGGTTAAGCTGCCCTGTTTCTGCTGGGAAAAGCTAAATACCCTGCTCTCCAAAGGCAGGGGAGCAGGCAGCCCCTAGTCTGTGTGGCCACATGGAGAGCAAAGGGGCATTTCCAGCTCTGAACTAAGTGCTGTTCACTCAGGAAACAGTTACTGCCATTCTCAGGGCACAGCAGAGGGGGAGCATACCTTTGATCGTCACATACCAAGGTAACATTGACTGGTTTTCCTCTCTCTCCCCTCTGATACGTTGCTTTCCTCATTTTAGGCGTCTGAAAGCAAGAGAAGAAAGCCGACCGTTTTCCCCAGAAGAGAAGTCTGCAAGCACTTACGCTTGTGTGAACCGCTTCTCTTACCTCTTTTCACGAAAGGAGGTGGCCAGCAATTAGAAGGCAGGCAGTGCTTTGGGAATAATTTTGCGATTCTGTCTCTTTTGGCATTTCAGAAGCTTCTGCTCAGTTAAATTCCCACAAACAGCAGATGGATGTCCTTTCAAGTCTACCTCTGGACCAGACTCAGCATCATTCATGCCTGTGAATAAGTGGTGCTTTCTACTTCGCAGGTAGAAAGTCACCTGCTACGCAGACATTCAAGGTTAACAGAGCTCTTCTGGGACCCTCTGATTTTACCACAGAAGGCTAAGCTCCTCTGCTGCACGTTACAGGCTGAGAAGGAAAATAACTTTCCCTGGTGTTTTGGGGGTGGTAATTTTTCAACCCTTACTCAAGCTGTCGGTGGGGTGAGCTGGCACACCAGCCCCATCAGAGGTCCATCTTTCTCATGACTCTGTATCATTGCAAATACAGAGAAAACTCCAGCCACCTTCTTTTAAATCTCTCTTGCTCCTTGCCAGCCCCATCTCCTGCAGCATGAACACCTTTCTATCCTATGAGCCAAGTGATATTACAGCTGGCAGGTGGGAATGGTGCTGCACTGAGCAGGCTCCACTGCTTAGCCATGGTGTGTGCCCGTGCATGTGCAAAAAGCTTATTTTAGCGTCTAACTTGTATCACCAATCTGCTCTTAATAGAGCTTTACTTCAAAGTGTTCTCAGTTCTGTCACAAGCTACTCATTTGTATCCTACTTTTAACTACATATAGTTACTAAGCAACAACCAGCACATGGGGGTTTTTTGGTGCAATTTTCTTTTTTTTAAGTAGACGTTACCCCAGCTGCTCCCAATAGTTAAACCTTTCTCTGATTAAAATGTCATGCTCTGGTACGTGATGTTCATGTTCACCCCCTCGGATCCATCCACAAAGCCAATCAATACACCGTGCAGAACACAGATTACAAGAGGTGCCACCCAGCCACCTTTGTGCACGTAGTTGCTCTCTCTCTTGCTGGCAGCTTTCCCAGCAGCACGGCAGACACAGCACAACGGAGAGCAAAAGTAGTTTATTGGCAGAGATGTGCACTGTCACACAAATTGCCGACAGCTGCCCTAACACATCCTGACAAGGAAGCTCTGATTGGGCTTGACGTCTACATGATATACAACTCTCAACTTGCATACAGGTCCTAGGGGAGCCAGTGGGAGACCTGTTCCCCAGGAGAGACGCGGGTTAACATGCCAGGAGTTAGCCAGCACCGCTGCTCCCTTGTTAATATAAACAGCAGCAACTTGCCTTAAAGAGGAAGGCACAAAGTGACCTTCACCGCTCAGCAGTCAGCGGTCTTAAATCCAGCAGCAAGCACAACACAATACCTTACAAGCCTCAGAACGGTTTTTAAAAAGAGCTGGAACGTAATAGCTGCCTCCCCCATGACATCTCAATACAGCCTGCGACTTTGGCTATTACGCGTTTCCCCGCTAAACCTTCTGCGGCAATTGCTCCAGCTGCTCGATGCCCGAGGACTGGGTCAATTGCCCAGCGAGGGCTCTGGAGGCACACGCGTGGCACGAAGCAATGCCACACGCCAGGGCGCAGAGCAGCACCCCACGAACGTACGTGTGCCCGCTGCCCAGTTAAACACGTTCCCGTCCCCCAGGCTGCCAAGCGCTGCTTGGCCAAACAGCTCAGCAAACCGCTACTCTCGGAAGACAGCGGCCAAGTTCAACACGAGGGAGCTACCCTGTGGATCGAGCAGAACGATGCTGGTGGCTTCAGCGAGGCAAGGATTGTAACAGAGCAGGTGGCACTTGTCAGAGTAAAGGCCTGGCTGACACGGCTTGCCAGCGTGCTGAGCTGCTCACCGAGCATCTTCGCAAAGGAGTGAAGCAATCCTGGGAGAATACGCTCCCAGCGAACTTTCAGACAGCGATTCACTTCTCTGAAATCAAAAGGCTTTATAAAGGAAGTGCTTGAATTTTTGTTACCTGCTTTTTAAAAGCAGTTTGAGCAGGGGTGAGTGGTTTCAGAAGGTTTCAGGTGGCTGCAGCACCCAAAGGTCTTCTGGACCTTGGCGTTGCTTCCCTCCCCTCTTCTGACAACCAGCATTTCCTCGGTAAAGGTTGCCTCTAGCCTATCAGCTGGTTTTCATCTTTGCCTCCTAGCCCTTGTGATGAAAGACAACATATTCACAGGTTGTGACATTTCTTCTCCAAACAGCCGACTGCTAACCCATCGCTCCTCCACAATTTTTTTGGATGAGACTAGGCTTCTCAGAATGACACAGATCAGCTTTATCAGCTGATATCAGCCTTCTCCTCAAGCAATAAATTAAGATTCATTTTTTTTTAAGCTGTAAATTAACAGTGCACAACATGTGAGAGTGCCAGATATTGTAATAATATTGTAATAATTCTCCAAACTGCTCTCCCATCTTGGAGACTGTTTCTGAGTTGGCTGGTGGCAAGTGTCACGTTAGGGACCTCGACCACTCCAGCAGGCTCCAAACTCTGCTCTGGCCACATCTCCTCAGAGGAGCCCGGCCTCTGTCCACCACAGAAAACCACAGCGTCCCCACCCTGTGACACAGCTGAGAGAACAGCTTCCTGCAGTGAGATACCTTAATCATGCTTCTCAAGTCCAGCTTGACAGCTGGTAACACATGCAGGCACATTTTGCGTTCACCTTCCACCCAACACCATAAAAACCCTGAGGTTTGATACAGACTACAGGTACCACCAGCACAAGCCATCAGCTGGACAGCATTTTTATTCCAAGTTACCCAACACACAGCACCCTAGAAAAAGTCTCTAGGTTAGGTCTAAATACTTATACAGTAAGGCATTTCAGCCAAGTACCTGACTGGGTTTTTGTTTAGTTTAATTTTGGGTTGTGGGTGAATGGAGGGAAAAGGGGATAGACAGGCACATGTAAAAAGAACATTAGGAAGCTGTCAGCTTCCCTTCACTACCATTCATGTGGTTCTGAGACACAAGGTAAAATCTTACACTGAAGAGTAATAAAGCAAACCAAGATCTGCTGTACAAAGTCATCTATTTTTGCTCTTCTGCTGCTTCTCAAGTGACAGTCACTTAATAAAGAAAATCTCTGGGAGCTCTGTGAACAAGTGCACTAAATGTACAATTAAGTTTCATTTTATTTCCAGTCCCATCACATCCGTGCCATTGTTCTCAAGGCTTCTCATCACAATGGGACCAAGCATCTTCAGGTATGTGCTAATATGTTATCATTGGCTCCCTGCTAAATGAATCATGCATAGGAAGGCAGCTTTTGAGTCAGATGCCATTTTAACGGTCTCTCAACTCCAGAAGAGGAAATTCCATTACCTAAAACATATTTCAAGGTAAAGCTCAGGTTGGAAAAATATAAATTATTTTGAGGGTCACTTGGCCAGGTCTGCAGTACATTTTTAAATAAGAGGCAGGGGACCTCTCAATCTTCACAATCTTGCTGTTTATCAATCACCAGAAAGAATAAATATGTGATCCAAAAAGCACTTATTCAGCCTTAACCCTGTACTTTGTCATAATTAATCTTTTGTAAAGCATCCTGAAGAAACCACCTGGGGAATTTGGGATACATACTTTGAAAGAAGGAACTGCCTGTAACCTTATTAAGTGTTTTAAACCCCCATTTTCAATTGAGTACATTTAAATGGGATTTCACCCAGCTGAAAGAGTAAATTTAAATCAGCTACTGAAGGCTTACTTCCTTAGACCAGTTTCATGACTCCTCCATACCATGTACAGTATACATTTGCGAGTTGTGGCAACGGAGGTTTCAGAAGGGCATCTAAAATGTTGTGCGAGATGATTGAATTTTTTTGTCAGGCAGGTTAGACTTTTGAAGTTCTCCACTATACTATGAACCATCCAGATAAACTGTAGCAGAGAACCAGATCGTTCTTTTCTTTTTTTCCTCCAAAATGTGCAAACACAAACGCCAAACATCCCCCCGCCTCCTAATAAAAGACAACCCTGTGGAAATGGAGGAGAGCCCAGTTACGTTCCACACGGGGAGCTGCCTCTCGACTGCGTGGCTGGGAGGCTGTGCATCTCCAGTGCACACCTTGCTCTGCCCCTGACCTTCTGGGTGGCCTGGGACACACACCTCTCACTTAAATTTTCAAAACAGTGTAGGAGCTGACGTCCCTTACTAGAGAAGCAACTTTTGATCAGTTCTCAAAGGGTCTCTGTTTCAGCGTGCGTAAAACGAGATCACGTCGCTGCTGGGCTGATAAGCCCTGCGAGGCTAAACTCTTTAAGGAGCCTGAGGTACTCGCTACAATAAAGGCTGCTATACAACATAAGAGAGAAAAAGCCCCACTTCACCACGAGTTGCCTTTTCAGGGCCAACACCGTGTGCTCAAGAAGCCCAACTGCCACCTCGCGCTGCTCGAGCGCAGCACTAAGCCTTACTTTCGCCTGCGCCTGGACTTGCCTTCTGCTAGGCAATACGGGGAAAGTTGCAATCTCAGGCTGACGCTGGAAGGTTACGGAGTTGTCATTGCTCCAAATCAACTCTTGCCCCATCTGCTTCCCTAGCATCTGTTCCTGTAGCAGTTCCTGACTCCCCCCAGCGAAGGAAATTGATCTGCTGCATGCTGTCGGTACTGAAAGGATAGGAAAGGAGGAAGCAAAATTGGCGCTGTACCAAGCTCGTAAGTACTGTGCAGGCCCTGTTGAACAAATCTCTTCTGCACAGGGCACAAATCACTGGCAGCGATGAAATTTTTGCCTACCTCTGAGATCCCTGTGGAAGTGCCAAGCATGATTCTCACTTCTCTGGTTCTTGGACAGGGTAGCAATGATACGTGACTAAGTTGGGAGGAATAGTCATCTACTGTCATTTGAGAATAGAATTATATGTGACTTACTGAAGAGCTTGAGACATTTTGATAAGATCTAATACCCTAACTACCTTAACAGATGCCAGAAGTATGTCTGTAGGGAAAAAGAGCAGAAATGTAAGGATGTACATGAACAGCAATAAGGGGCAGGGTGGGAAATGTAGGAAGCAGCAACTAATTTATTAGGAACAGAAATGAAGGAAGTAGGGAAGAATTTGAAATATAAAATTAAACAACTCAATTGTAGTCAGGAGCCAGATCATGTTTTTCAAAGTCAGGTGAACTTACAAATGCAGACATGGATTAATAGTATCAAGATTACAGGATGAGAATGACAAGAAGGCATAGAACAAAACTAAGGTCCCAAACTTCCCTTTTGCTCATCAGAGCAAATATAATGTCCTGACACTCACTAGGAAACTCTGGTGAGTGGGATCCTAGCAATGCCCTTGAAAAACCAGGGGATCGACTGAGATATTCAGAGAAGTAGGCAGCAGCAGCAGACAGAGTTCAAACATCTGAACAAACTCCTCTTTCTTACAAGTCCACTGAACATCTGGACCTGTAATTCCCCAAATTGTCATTAAACAATTTAGTCTTTCCTTTCAATCCTGAACCAGGAGTCCGGGCACAGCATTTAATTAGTGTCTCAATTATCATTTAAATGTTTGCTCATCAAGTTCAATAAAGATCAAGAGGATGAATTTTGAGACAAGCGGCTGTGTCATCAATGATCTCCCAAGGGGGGACTTATTTGAAGGTTAGCAATTCAAGCAGAGGGTTCTAAAAAAGCAGTTAATCAGTATAAATAATTTTGGCTGCAGACATTGCGCCTGCGAGCAAGCGCCCAATTCATTTGATCTTAATGGACTAGGACGTATTTCACATGTCACAGCAACAGACTGGTCCTAAGCTGCAGTCACCAGATTCAGAGAGGTCATATAACTCTAAAAAATATTTTCTATGCAGCAAGTCACAATTGTACTGTAGAAAATTAGCAAGTGATTCACTAGAATAACCTAACTACACCAGCTGCTGAAATAAAGAAGTAGAAATGTGTGCAGTTGCAACTTCAAATAAGTGTTCTAGTGGCTAGAAATCTGCTTCTCAAAAGCAACAGTCTTAGATTTTCCTAATCTCCTTTCAACCATCAGTCATCAGCCTGTTTCATGAAACATTTGTTTCTGATCACTGGAAGGGAAGGAGACAAGACAGCAATGAAAAATCCCCAAACTTATGACACCTTTTTAAACACAGCTGTATCATCTTTGCTTCTATCTGTAGGCTGCCTACAAAGTCTGCTACTTGAAGAAATGTAAGATTTTTCCTTCAGCTTAGCCATTTGCATGGGCTTTGGAAATGAGGAGAGCAGAGTTCAGATCCTGGATGTCACAAGCAAGATACATAAGGAATTCTTCCCACAAAGCAGACACATTATATGTAAGCCAAGAGAGTGCTGGAAAAACAATGTGAAGATATTCCAAAAGGTTGCCTAGAACTGAAGTCTGTAACCGTTATCTGCTCTCTACATCCCCAACAGACACCTGTACAGTAGTGACACTTTGGTGAGCAAACATGGTTAAGCTTTTCAGAACATTTTTCCACGTGAGGAGGGGAAGAGAGGACCAAAATCTTCAGTCAGTCCCTAAGACTGAATTGTTGGAAGTCAGAAGCAAAGGCAGGACGTGGCACAGGGCCAACAATGACAGAAAGCTGAGTAGACCAAATACGCCCACCTGATCCCAATGCAGGATACATAACATGCTGCAGAAGAAAAATCAATAAGCCCAAAGCTTGCTGTCAGGGCATCCTAGCAGGAAATCCTCTTATAGCCCTCATCTTTCAGTCTGATGCAGAGTCTCTGAGCAGACATACAACTGCAGAACTGAAGGGAAGGGACGCTTTGCCATTTGAAGCCACTATTTTTCTCTACAACTTCCCATCTCCAGCCACAGCCAATGGAAAGTGTTTCAGAGGAAGATCTACATTGGGGAATTAGCTCCTGAAGGTTTCAGCATTTGAAATCCTGAGCCTGGGAGACCTGATCCTTACCTTAATGAAGCGATTCAATAAGTAGAAGCATACCAAAGGGCAATACATAAAAGCCTGCTTCGCTTGGAACAATAAAGGGACCTTCGGCCACTGGATTTTGTTGCACTCTGACATCAGACCTCTCACCTTCTTCCAATGATGGCACTGAATGACTTGTCAAGTCTCATTAGGAAGCTTTTTATGCCACCCTAAATTATCTAGAGCACTGTTGGGCTGTCCAATACAACTGGAACACTGAACCACAGGCTGGATAGAGAGCTGGACAAAAAGTCTTTATGTGTTTTAGAAGGCAGAACCATCTTCCTTGGTGTTTCTCTTTTTCTCTTTCTTTTTATAAATCCTGCTGGCCTCTAGTTACCACAGGCGTTCCCTGAGAGCTCTGGCTAGGACAGGACTCCCCAGGCTTGCTTTATCTTCTAGTCTACTGCTTTCCAAGGCAGAGTATGAGCTGTTAAGCAGACCCTTGCTCTCAGTTCCCACATGCACGTATCACCTTGCTTTTGGCTAAATCAAGAGGCACATCACCAATACACAGTCATACAAGTAGACAATCTTGATTAGTGCCTCAGTAACCTCGTCTTTAATGTTTGCTACTTAGTGTGTCATTTGCAAGTTATATATTGCCTCAGATTTCAAATAATTGGCAAAATGTCAGAAATATTCAGCAATGTTGAATCAGGAAAATATCCATTGCTAGGAACTCACAAACGTCCTCCCATTGACAAGTATGTTGAGATATGCCAGTAAGCAGAACGCTTCTGAATTTATCCATTTTCTGGTAACACCTTATGTGATCTAAGTAGGTTATTTTTGTTTTGGAGTTTTTGTTCAAAGACAAAAATTAGATGTTATATGGCATTTATGGCCAAGTGTCTTGGAAAAACGCAAGCAAACTGTATCAGTTCAATTTCTTTTGTTCATCAGATATGCAATTCTACAAAACAACAAAATTAATTTCACCAGTGCCATCAATGCATGCAGATATGCTATGATAGTTTTAGTCCAAGCCTTTGTGGACAGAGTTCTAAATTAACTGTTTCATTAAATTGTTCAGCTGCCAAACTAGCCAATCTACAGTTCCCACTCACCACTTTAATTCCTTTACTATCACAAGCTTTACCTGTTACAGGCAGAGATTCGTTTAGCTGCCTGCAACCAATTAAGTTTATTGCAAGCTTCCATTATAGGTTTTTTCCTCAGACTTTTGCCAATTACAAAAGAGGCTTAAAAATCAGCAATCAAACTCAAGACTAACACAGATAAGATGACACTCTGTGCTAATGAAATTGAACTAAAACAGCTTGGCACCAACTGTAACGTTGATATGAAATAGGGCTACAAAAATAATTGATTTCTCAGCTTGATGCTAACTTCAGAAAAAAAGATTTTTTTTTCTCCTAATTAGAATGATTATTGTTTTGTCTTTAAAAAAAAATAAATGAAGATAAACAAGTTAGTTTTGTTTGTGCTGAAATAAACTGCTCTGTTTCCATGTTGATGATTTTAACCCATACAATGCAATTACAATGCCCTGAGAATTATTCACCAAAGAAAGGAAAGGGAAGAGAGTGATGCCTGATGCCCTTTCTCCTCTCTCCAGTCAGGTTTTAGAGGACGCAGTGGGAAACGAGAGCTCTTTTGCTGCATGCTGAAGAGGATATGAACTGAGGTCTCCCCTTGACAAGGGAGCCGTAGCTAGAGCCGCCACTCAATTCCCACAGATGATTACCCTGATTCATCGGCACCACCTCCTCCTTCCCCAAGGCTCTGAGCTGGGAAGGGACCGTTTTGCTACCCTGGCGCTTTGTTGCCTTGTCTGGGCTAATTCCCAGGACACTCGGTTGGGGATCAAAAACCTCTGAACTGGATGAAAGACTGCGAGGTGACGGGCTATGGCACATCTCCAGCTCAGGCAATTATTACCAGCTGGCATAGGTGTGTATGGAGGAGGAGAGGAAGCTTTTCCAAGGTGAAAAGCAGCACACCAAGGCTTTCAAGAACTTGTCACAGAACAGCCCGGATGTCTCTTTTTTTGTGTTTGTTTGTCCAGTAATTTAAGAGTCACGGATCTATGAGTCAGTTCCCAAACATTTCAGGTCAAGGTTATCATTGAATCATAGCCACTGTGAAATGCCTTGTCTCACTTTTCATGCAGCATTTTTCTTTCCTACTGTTGTTTGTATTGTTGCCTGAGCATTGCAAGCAAGCCTTACAATACAGAACAGTTTAACTTTCCCACCTCTCAGTGCATAGAAATGATTCTGCCTCCCCTCATCCCCATACTTTGTACGCTAACATACAGCTCATTCAAAACTGACAGCTTCCCATTTTCAGGCGGGGGTACTGTGGAGGTGGTGGAAATGTACAGTGCTGTAGTTAGGAGAGAAGGAATACAGGCAGTACAAGCTAACCCCTGCTAGACAAATCTTCTGGCATCACAATCTTTAACGTTGTCTTAGATGGTATTTGAAAATGAAATAAAATAATTGTGGGTAGAAACCAGGGTGAAACATTCTTCCCCTCTTCCACCGTGCTACCTTTTACGCCTCAGCCTACCCCTTGAAAAATGCCCTTACCTAAGCAGAAATGCCACAAAGAAACTTCCAGAAGCCAAAATCAATCTGCAGACTGTTGCAGGGCAGAAATGGAGCACCCTGTTTGGGTGCAGCCTGGCTTTTGTGCCTTACCAAACCGTCCATGCACAGGTTCCTCTCACCACCGCTTTTGTTTTGCATCTGGGTAATTAAGACTGTTATCCCCGCATAATAATGCAGGAGTAAGTAAACTATCCAACACCTCTTCAGCAAGAGAACAGGCTTATCTCTGCTGTATTCACTCTAAGGGCAGGCAACTGAGTTTCAGTGGTAGCCACAAGATATTTCCATCTCATCCTGGCATCACCTGTGAGGCATTTTTATCATCACAGTTCAGAGTTCAAGCCTTTAAAGCATGTTTAAGAAGCAAGATAAGAAATAGTGCAAGAGCCACATCTGCAACTCTCTAATTCAACTGCTATATGAATATGTCTGTTTATGAGTTGAAGCCAGCGTCAGGGAGACTTAACTCCTATGAAGACCTTTAACACAGGGTACTGACACTTTGAGATAACAGACACTAAGCTCCCAAAGGAAAAGGCAAAGTGCAGACATGCCAATCCACCTGTTATTCAAAACTGCTTTAGAGCAGAAGACTGACTGCCACCAAAATCTCACCCTAAATCAGGAGGAAAATAATTATCTTGAATAGACACACATATTAAGGGTGAATACTAGTCTCTGGTTTAATGCATCCTCCCTGACATTACTATTCTGTATTACTGAAATTACTTTGGTCCTCTACCTTTTCTATGCGCATGTATTACCAACAAATAGCTCTGCCATCAGCATATTTCCTGCAATACAGCTGAAAATATTTTATCAAATTATATTAGTTTCAATATTCTCATTTCACATGTAAGGAAACAGGCAGAAGGAAGGGATTACCTCGAGATCTCTCAGCAAATCCACAAAAAAACTTGAAAGAGGGCTCTGGGTGACTCAGCTCTAGCCCAGCGCTGCCACAGCCCCAGGGCTGGATGGAGACACCTCTGCCTGTCCACCCACCCTGGGGCATCCACCAGGCAGGGGCCACCCCATGGGTGACAGCGGAGTCCTTTCCCAGGCTCCCACCAACCTCACCTAACAGCAACAGCCCACAGCTGAAAAAGCCAAATATTAGTCTTTGGAAGCAATATCTTTTAAAGGGTAGAGGGAACAGATGTCCATGTGTTACAGTTCTAATATAAATATCAAGCCCATTGCTTCTGTTGCCAGGCATTCAGATCGTGACTTCAGTTTTCCCACAAAGGGAGTGCATAAGCAAAACACAGATAGGGAAATATTAGTTAAACCATAAAAAAAAAAGTTACTGCTTTTTTTCCTGCAAAAAGAAACAGCATTTCTAGAAAATACAAATGTAGTTCCAAGCTAACTGGTTAGTATTTTTTTTTAAATTCAAATGGAGTGGTGGATCAAATTTGTAATTAGGGTTTTAAAGGATGCAAAGTCAAGGCACGAATATTTCTGGCTTCTGCAAAGATAATTACTTAAAAAAAAATCAATATATACTTTTACATTAATTAAATATGAGGTAATTCCTAGAATAAGGGCTGAATCTGTTTCCGTTTTTCTCAACATATTTAGCACATTGCAGAATCAGTCTGATCAAATCTACATAAAAAATTTTTTTTTTTACCCCATTCCAAGAGAGGGCAATTATTTTCCAAAAGCTGTCAAGAACAAAAGCAGGATTTTTCCAAGCATTTTAAGCAGGTTTTTTTTTGTTTTGTTTTTTTTTTTTACATGAGAGTAAGTTCCCTGGAATGCTCAGTCTTCAAGGTGATCTATGCACTGTTACAAGTCTTCTCAAAATATATATGGTCACATATAGAAAATTAAAAGTGCACCCTACACTGCTAATGAGAATAAAAATTTTTAGTCTGAAGAAAAAAATTGGATGGTTGTACGGAAAGATCAAACCATAGGGGGGACAGGAAGACAAATACTAAAGAAAAAAAAGTAAAAACATGGGGCAAGCTGGAACACATTAGCAAAGAAGCAGCTTCGATGAGCTTAACCAGGATGGCTATTTTCTACATGCTACCAACTCCTTTGCAGCCCTCAGGCCTTCTGCGGCTCATACATGGAAAAAGTATGTTTTACAGTTTCTGTTACCCTATAGCCTTCACATCACAGGGCAAGAAATTCCCAGCAAAACAAAGGAAATTTAAAGGTACAATACTGCAGCCTCAAAGAACAAGTGGAATCAGCAAACCCAGCAATCAAATAAAGGGTTAGGAGTGTAAGTAGGAAAAAAAAAAAAAAAAAAAAAAAAATTAGGACCTAAAAAAAAAAAGAATTAGTCTCAGCAGATGCATCATGTAGGAAATTTGTCAAGATTTGTCAACAAGAGGCAGTGAGTGCAAACTGAAATACAGGAGATCACACTTGAACAGAAGAAATAAAATTGCTTTACTGTGAGGGTGGTCAAACACTGGAGCATGTTGCCCAGGGAAGTTGCGAAGTCCCTATCCTTGGAGTCACAGTCCTGGACAACCTGCTCTAGTTGACCTTGCTTGAGCAGGGGAGTGCAGTAAATGGTCTCCAGAAGACCCTTCCAACCTCAACCTTTCTCTGTGTGATTGTGTGTAATGGGCAAAATCATATCCACGTGGCAGCACTGTTACAGGCTGCCTGCCTTAGTCCAGTGACTGGTCCAAACAATGGACATCTACAGCTTCCCAAAGCTCATTTGAACTGCAGTGACTCCCTCCTTAGCCCTTGAAAAAGCAGCAAAAGAAAGTAACTTTTTTATCTCAGATGGTTTAGTAAGGTCCTAGGCTGACAGTCAAACCCCCTCAATTTCTTCTCAGAAAGCAAATCAAACAGATTTGTAACACTATCCCTTCCAAAATCTGGGGCAATAAGCTGTCAAGTCATCAATGTGACAATTTACTTTGCTAGTCACTAAAAAGTCTTTGCTCTGTGAGATTGCTCAGGAGCAGATTTACTATCACAAAATATGACAATGTTAAAGACTTTTCAAATCACTCCTTAAAAACTTAGCTAGGGCTAAAAGAGATCACAGGAGTCAAGCAGTAATTACTGTCTCTTCCTGCTGATTTGAGATAGTTTTGGATCACTGACCAACTTTAAAAAAATGGAGTGAAAGAAATCACTCTAAAGGTAAAGATAGGTCCTGTAAACTATGTTTATCTGAATATCAAAGACCAGCCACTAGCAACACATTTTGTATCTAGATTTCCTTCAAAAACTGCCCTCTGTCTAAACATGTCCCTGATAACATAGAGTAATCAACCGATAAGATTGACTGTCTCGGGGGGGGGGGGGGGGGGGGGAGAAGAAAG
>NW_010972664.1:12437979-12550241 GCF_000737465.1 Haliaeetus leucocephalus
AGGAGGGTGGCCGGGGGGGGGGGGGGGGGGGGAGATGAAAAGACAACAAAATGTACCTCTTCTAATGATTAAATATCAAAGCCTACAAAGAAACACAAGCTGTCTCTTGTTGGATGTCCAGGAGAGAAAATTTTGTTCCTTTCAAACCTTGTTTCTTTATCTGAATAATGGTTTGATGAGTGTGATTTTAAAATATATGTTAATGCTTTAATTGCAAATTTATTTCTAAAAGTATGAATCACCAGCAGAAAGGCAACTCAAGAGGTTTTGAGGATAGGAGCTGAAGCAGCTGAGGCAATGACAGCCCATTGTGTACTTGCGAATGGGAGCAGTAGAAATCAAAGCCTGTGCTTTCTGCTTCATGGCTTGATTGACTTGGCAATTACACAGACCATTGCTTTGATCTGCTGCAAAATTTCTCCCACAGCATAAAGTCTCATTCTTTAAGGAGTTAAGTTCCCAATCAGATTTTTTTTTTTTAATAAATACCCCTTTTCATCAAGGGAGGCTTGACATATAGCAGAGTGGGGTAGAAGCAAAGAAAGAGAAATTAGGTAGAAGCAAATTACATGTGTCCAAGAGCAAATTGGCAGTATTTGTTCAGGTGGAAGAAAATAATACTAAACACAGTAAGTGTTTAATATGTGTGTTCCAGAACATAAAGTGACTCATTACAGTGTTTTAAGCAAGGGATTGCATCCTTTTTGAGTCAAAACCATTAACTTTCCACTGTTCACAAGTTCAACAGCCAAATTAAGTGGCCATCAGTTTGGATTGAAAAGCCAGTGAATCGTTTCTGCTAACTTGCTCTGTACATAGTCCAATCTTGGCATTCCCTTGGATACACCCCCTTTTAAGCTACAACTTCTGTATAGATCTCGGAGGCCACATATTCAAATGGCTGTGCTGCAAGTGAAGAAAGATATACAAAGGTTTTGGCAACCCAGAAATATATTTTTATTCCGCTCGTATCAGTAAGAAAAAAAGGTTTCTGAGATTATCCAGTAAGAATTTGCTACAAAAACACTCCAATATTCTGCAACCGTCTACAAAGGCACACACATTTATTAATCAGTACTACTCCTTCACAGCTCAAATGAACACCAAAGGCTGATTTTCTTACCAACAAACAAAACAATGGCAGCACCAGGAATGGATAACTTTCATCTTCCCTTGTGGCTCACGTGGAAGCCATGAGACACCAATGCCTTCTAATGGTACCTACAATCTCTATATACTGCTCCTGCATGCTTTGACAGCTTGGGATAGGCAGAGTTGACTTCCCCCCGCCGTTGAGTGACTAGGGAAGGTTTTAATTTCCATGAATGAGATGCAAACTCTTGCCTTAAAGAATAGAACAGAATTTAAATTCTGCTCTCCGGAAGAATCAAAACTAGATACCATACTTTTTCCGACTCCACTGCAAAGCGAGGAGAGACGCCTCTCCATCCCAGTTAGGAGACAGAAATCACTTCGAGCAGTTCACCGGCTAGACCAGGGGTCTCGGTGTGCAGGCGAAGCCCTGGCTGTGCGGCTTTGGACACCCACGCTGCGGAGGGGACGTCCACGGCCGGGTGCGGGCGCTGTCCGCGGTGCTGGTGCGGGCGCTGTCCGCGGTGCTGGTGCGGGCGCTGTCCGCGGTGCTGGTGCGGGCGCTGTCCGCGGTGCTGCCCGCCTTGCCTCGCCGACCGCCGGCAGCCCCGGGGGTGCGGGCAGGGGAAGGCTGGACTGGTGGCGAGGCTGAACTTGCAGCGCCCATCTGCCATGACTGTCCTCTATTCACCTCTCACGCAACACGCTTACTAATTTTTCTCACAAGAACCAGCGAAATAAGTGTATGTACTGCAGCCTTATGCCCCTCCTCTCCGTATTCGGTCTGCTTTGTTAACTGACGCACAAGATGAGCAGGAAGGGCAGGAGGGGAAAGCGACCTTGATCCTTGTTTAAAACAAAAGCGCGACACACAAGTGTCCCAAGCCAGAAGCACTATCTGCTGATGGAAAGGCCAAGACAGTCAATCCATGCCCGAGAAGGCTGAAGATTGGCAGAGACACAAGTATGAGTAAGAAACTCCTGAGACCTCATTGGCCCAGTGACTCGCTGACCTACAGCTCCAGTCTCTATTGCTCACTCACATTCACATCCAGCTGCACTGTAGGCAGCCGTGCTGCATCAGCTCTTGTCTGGCACAGTAGCGTCTGTCTTTGGCACACCCGCTCTCCCTGTACTTTTTTATTCATAACCACGTCCTGGAGTTGGCTTCTCAAAATCATTTGCAATTTAGGCAGCATCAGGGGAAAAGCAGAGGAAGAGCTAGCCTCAGAAAAAAAGAGCAACATACTAGGTAGCTGTGGGTCACATTTACCACTGAAAGTCTCACCACCTTTTAACTCTTCCTAAGATAAGGTAGGGTCAATCCTGTGAGGTCCCAGAGGTACTCACAAGCCTTAGTTAAGTGACCTGCCTTTCCTCCCTACCCTGGCTCCCCTCCTGCCTCCAGCCCCCTGCTCTTTTCAGGCCCAGAGACACAATTTTGGCCTGGCCAGGCCCCCAGGCCTGCCCAGAGCAGTGCCATGTGGATGCCGGTGCCTGACCCTGGGCCCTGCTGCCCTGACCAGGCTCCCTGGGCACGACCTCAGGGCCATTGAAGGACCCCACCACAGCCCCCAGCTCAGGGCCCCCCCCCCCCCCACATTGAGGCAGCCCTGCTTCTGCTGCACCCTCAGAGCAAGGTCACTGTGGCTTTCTGTGCCTTCCACCAGGTCACTGCGTCAGGAGCAGACCATCAGTGGAAAGGGAGAGAGCTACTGTTAGACTTGCTGCTTCAAGAAGCCCATTTCACTGACTGGAGCATCACACCTTAATGGAGATAACTTATTCATCTAGCTGAAATGGGCAGCCTGCCTATGGAAAAATGCTTTTTTCTCTGCTGTCACATGAGCCACGACTGATAACACTCTCTGCACATGGCTTTGTTCTGCTTCCAAAATATTCCCAACTGCCTGTCATTTCACACTCTTCTGCCTTCATCTTCCTCACCGTACCTATTATTTCTTTTGCATCTGACACCTTGTCTTCTTCCTCTATAAAGAGGTACAGCAAAATTGCATAAGCCTATTGCATAAATCCCAACTGCAAACACCCGAAGATGCCTGTCATGACATCTTGTTTCTGGCATTCCTCTTCCTCACCACCCCCTCCATCCGCCCCCAACCCCCTGACATTCTCTAGGTTTCTAACTCTTCAGACAAGAGCTATCTTACTATCATTTTTGCCCTGACATAGTGCCAAAGGACAACTACCTTGCCAGGTTATTAACGACAATTATTACAGTAACGAATTCAGGAAGAATTATTTTGCAACTAAATTAAACATCTAAAGTAAGAGCAAGTGCAAGTGATGACTGCCTAAGAGCTGTCAAATCTCTGCAATTAATACCCTATTCAGAGCTAAAGGAAAAGCCTCTGGAGCAGCACTGAATTCTAGATTTTTTAAATTATTATTATTATTACTATTTTTCATTGTGGAATTGGAGAGAGGAAATATCACAAAAGGATGACTGACTACAAGGCTTCTGTGTGCATTCATTACCCAAAACGTGAAACTTCAAAAAACTTCTTGCAGATTTACTGACCACTTTAGAAAAAAAACAGTTTTCATTTCCATTTTGGTCAATTTATGGGAAAAAATAAAGCAATAAAAACACACAACTCTGCTGCAATCAAACCTACTTTATTTTACCCGTCTTCTGTTCCCTTCACCATGTTTAAAGCAAGAACAAAAGGCTTTCAGCCAAGCCTTCAGCATGCATGCCCAACCATGAAAGACAAATACTTCTTTCATCAGCAATGTATTGACGAGTAGACAAAACTATTATTATATTTCCCCTGCTTAGATGGACTTAAAGCAGCATATGCATCAGAACTGCATACAACCTCTAAACTGGCCAGGAAGTGGGATCAAAACAAGAAGCAGACATGACTCTCCATCTTACGACAAGACATTTATTCAAAGCCACATTTTTTTCTTCCTCCATAGAGGACTTTGTAAAAATGAGTTTCAGAGGTTAGTGTTTGCTGAAGGTGCAGCAAGACAAGTAAACTGAGTAACAAGAAAGCTCCGTGGGCAAAGTCATTCCTACTCAGCAACCTTTACTCCCTTATTTCACAGTTAAGGCTGTGGAGCTGCACCAGATGGAATGGAAATTTCCCCTCTGGGATTAGAGACATTTGTTCATCAGATGTTTGTGCAGGCACAGAGGAAGCTGTGCCAAGGGAAGACACCATGAGCATTTGATTCTAGCTGCAGCGTCTGTCTGAAATACAGGCTGCATTTCCTTACCCTCCTGTAAGTGCTGTTTCGGCAGCACTGTAAGTGCTTGCAAATCAGGCAAATACTTCCTGTTAAACGTTGTCTTAATTTTCACCCCCATCCTTCAGAGCTAGAATCTCAAGCAGTGAAAGAGCATTTAAGAGGAGGAGCTGGTAGCCCAGCTTTTAAGTGTCATCCTTGTTACTGACCTTTCTATACAGAAGGTAGAATCATAGAATATCTCGAATTGGAGGGGACCCATAAGGATCACTGAGTCCAACTACAGCTGATATCTCCATTTGATTCAAATCAATCAGCTGATACATGCATTGGTATACAAAGAGTTAGGGATGTAGTAAAATAAACGATCTAAATGATTTTCAGTCTGCGGGGAACTCCTCTGGCTAGCCAGTGTTGGCTGGAGTTGGGAAATCCACATGCTAGGAAGAAACTAAACAAGTATGTTTAACTAAGAACAATCCTAAAAGAATAGCTTTTATAATTAAGGTATTATAACGGAAATCTAAATCCTTCAGAGATAACAGAAATACGTAAAACTCCAGTGGTGGTTGTCTGCCAGTCAACTCTCAATAGAGAATTTTCCTGTCAGACGGGTTTGAAGGCTCAGGATCCAGACAAATAGATTGCTCATAAAAAGAATATCAGTTACATCAGAACTTTTTGCTGTACACTGAACTTTGACAGGCTGGAGGATGATGTCCCCCACAGAGCCAAACCACGTGTAAGCACAAAGCCCATAAGTCTGAGTTGCATTGTGCTTTCACACGCTACAAGCAAACCCTCCTTTCTCTCATCTCTCTCAATAGATAACTTCTGAGCTCGAATTTGCTAAGATATTTAAGCTATAATCCATCACTAAACAGAAAGAAACCATGTAAAACTTGCCATCTCCAGCCTTATTAGAAATTCCTTCCACTCATAAACAGCAAATTGATACCTGGACTCAAAAGACATATTTCAGCTCACATCTTTTTGAGGAAAACATGGCCTTCTGCAAAAATTATTACACTGTCTCATGCTTTTCACCTGGTTATTATTCAGGTTGTAGGCTTGTTAACATGAGAACTTCCTACAGGCTTTTATAGCCTGCTAAAACTCCCAGTATGCGTTCTGACCTTCACATATTAGAGCTGCATAATATTATTACTAACAGAACATGGAAGGGTAATTTACTGACAAATGACTGTAATTGAACACACACAATCTACTAACAATGTTCTAACAGAAAAATACATTATATATAACAGAGAAATATCATATCAAATTTGAAGAAGGGACTGAAGGCAGTAAGGTAGAGTTACCAACACCTATTAATTATAGCTATTCCAGACAGACTCCTTCCTGGCTAGTTTTTTAACTTTCATTAATGTAGACTCCACAGCTGTGCCACTGCATGCCACTTTTGCTGAGGCTTTGCTGCCTTTATTATTAGCAAGTTTTACTGAAGCCCATCCTGAATCTCCTGTGTTGCAGTATATGCTCCCACTTATCCACCAAGGACATGAAGAAAACCTATATTCCTTTATATGGCAATATCCTTTTACATATTACTACTATCACATTCCCTGTCAGTCTATTCTTTGAGATGCTTGCGGGTGACCACGAGTTTTCCAGACCTTGTCCTCTCATTTTTCTCCTCAATCTTCCCACTGATTGATCCTTCTCTTTCTGAAAGAGTGATGTTCAAATCTGGATATAGTACTCTTGCTGAAGAGTAAGCGGAGAGATAAGCTAACATCAAACATCTTTGCAGACAATACTTCTGCTTACGCTGTTGAGTATTGCACCTTTGTTGCAATTAGTGCAAGTGAAAACACAACAGATCTGTGTAATCTGAAATCAGATCTCACACTATAGAAAGATAGATTAAAAAGCTCTTATCCTCACACTTTAAAAGGACTCTCAGCATTTTAACAAGCTGATTCATTAATGTTATCTCTTTGTATTGGAGAGAGATGACTTCCAACAAGGAAGACTTCCCAAGTTTTATTCCCAGTCGTTGTCACACTATTGGGATGGAGTTATAAGGTGTATGTCCGATTTTTCAATACCGTGTTCAGCAACTATTTTGAAAGGAAATCCATGTCTTCAAGCACATCTCTGATTTAACACGTCCCCAGAGGTCTCCAAGAATCACAACTATTGCTTATTTAACATCTTTATCTTCAGAAAATGAGGTGGGAAAGAGGAGCAGCCACAGAGCTGCTAAGCAAAGTGGATTCTTTTACAACACAGCAGTATTAGCAGGAGGTGCAGCAATTGAACTGTAGATAACCAAACTACCCATGTATCACAGACCAGAAGGAATGAATCACAGAAAATGAACAAAGAGCAGAACAGATACCTCACATGAAGTATCATACCTCACATGATCCGGGTTCTCAGCAAAAGACCAGGAGGTTTAAAAATACCAGAGCTACTTCTATGAAGAACAAAGAAGGCATTTTTGTTAATCTATTCCCACCAAACCCTTAGTTACAGCTTCCTCAGGCTTCTTGCAGAATCTGCTACTGAACTCAGATGATAGCTTCACAGTGATTACACTGGCACAGTGTGCCAGTTTCTCTCTGTCCCCTCACTGATGTGCCCAGTAACTGTCATCTGCTGGAATTTAAAGCCAAGGGTCATCCACGTAGTGGAATGCACTTAATTTCCTGTCTTCCAAAACATCATTAGAACATAATCAATCATAATTTCCAAATAAATCAATGATACTTCCGAGACTGAAGACTTAATGCTATCCTTTGTGCCTAACCACCTCCCTCTAAAACAGACTATCTTCAAAAAACTGTCTGCAGGAGGAATATACACCTATCTTAGACCAGTCTCCAAGTAGCACCGAGTTAATATATTCCTGTTAGATTTTCCTTTATATTTTTCATAAGTGTTTCTCCATCATGTCAAACCCCTTCCCCTTGCGCAAATTCACTAGACAGATTATCACGACCCAAAGCTTTAAGTTGTAAACCCCCGAATCATTATGAGAATGTGCACTGACTTTTCACTTTGGAACACAGGCATGTTTTTTTGTTTCTTGGTTTTTATGTTTGTTTCAATCATTCATCTCATGTGGGTACAGAAGAATCGTTTAACATCTACCTATAAATTCTAACAAATCTGTGAATAATTCATGCAGTGGAGGAGACCAAATTACCACCTACCTGCACCTGTGGATGCCGGGGGATTAATAATCATTTATATGTTCCCTTTTCTCTTAAACTGCATTCCTGTAGCACCAAATAACGCACTCAATCAGCGTGGCTGTCAACTTTGGAAAGCGAAACAGATGCATCACTGGAAGGCAAAAGTTCTTCTCTAGATTAAAGAAAATCCATGAGGAGTCCACTCTGTAGATCACCTCACCTCAGACTTTGAGGTCGGCATCTCATTTCATAGGAGAAGAGCAGCACGCACTTACCTCACAGCTTCAACCTGAGAGTCCATCCCTGCATTAGGGGGAAAAAAACCCAAAGAAACAAATAAAAAAACCAAACCCCCATGCCACAGAGCTCGGTGTAAGGTAAAAGGAAATCAGTATTTTCTTTTTTGTTACCAGTCGGTGAAGCAGGTCTGTCTAAACCTGTTCCACACACGCTGAACAGAGTGTTTTGCTGTGCAGCACAAGAGAGTGCCAGCTCCTGCTGCTAGATCAGATCAATTCCTTCATGCCTCAGGTAAATGCCTGCTTTGTAGGCAAAGAGGAAAATTTTATATCCTAGCAGCCCTCCTGCTCCAAGAACAGAGCCTGAAGGTTGTCTCTGTTGTGTCTGTGGAGCTCAGGTCACTCCGGCATTCAGGGTGCTGGGTGCTGCATGATGCAGAGCTCTATCACAGTACAAAAGGGTCTTTGCCAGGTTTTTATACTAATCCCCGTTATTCCCATATGCCCCAGAAAGGCCAATGTATTTGATCCAGAGTTGCTCCCTTTTGCAGGCTCAGCAACAGACCGGCATGCCTCCACCCCTCCTGGGGGGACACTGGCACCCCCCATCCCAGGGAAAGCCACGCTCCTGGGGTCTCCCTGCCCTGCTCCGCCCCAAGCTCAGGGACTGCCACTGCAGCCAGGAGGGGCTCTCAGCCCTGCTCCCCCCAGCTCCCCAAAGAGACAGGCCCAGTTCGGCACTTGGAGCTGCTGCACCAGTCCCTCCTCCCACATCTCGTCCTTCCCCTGTGCTGAGGGTTCCTGGCTCAAGACGATAGATACCGTGGGGAGAGGCCCAGGGACAGTGCCTGCAGCACCTCCCCTGCCACACGTCCTGAAAAGAAGCCGCTGCCCACCGCAGGACAGCTGAGCGCTGCCCTCCGGGTCACTCCCAGCCGCACACGTTGCTTGTCCAAGAGTAGACATCGGGCACTTCATACCCTGCCTGATGCGCTGCTCGAGAAGTGACCGCCGATGTCAAGGTAAGGTCTGAAGCGATGGTCACAAAGAACGTGATCCAAACTTGTTCCCTCCACACCGGCATGCTGTGGAAGAGCCACGGGAGTTTTTGGTACTCTTTCCAACCTCATTTCTTTTCTTACTTGGCAGCTAGGTCACAGCTTGCTGCTACGCCTCTAGTGTTGCTAACCTTTACTGAAAGCTTGGAGCTGTAAACGCTACTGCGCTGCTGTGTGGTTCCTGTCGCTGGTAACATGGAAAATATTTTCCTGGAGGTGAACGCAGAAAATGCAGATTTGAGCAAATAAAATTATTTAACAAACTTTTTTCCCCAAAATTTGTTTCAAAAGAAACTGAAATTATTACACACACAAAAAAACCCTTTCTTCCTCCATGTTAAAATCTTAAAATCTTAATTTTAGTTTAACATTTTTTAAATTGCTAAGATTTTTAGGGAGACAATATGAAACATATTTAACTACAAGCAGCAAGAAAGTGTCCAAGTGTTTATGCAAGTTACAGTCCCTTACCAGCAGTTACAGTTCACTTAGCAGCAAATACATTCTCATTAGTCTTCAGTTGTTCACTTTTGCCGTGTTTGGGGTTTTTTTGTTGTTGTTGTTATGTTTGTTTGTTTTTAAGATTATACCCTATGGATAAAACACTCCTCAAATTCAAGATCAGATTTTGAGAATATAAGGAATAATTAGTTTCCAAATATTTGCAAAGTAAACAAGCAACCTTTCACCCCCTGTCTTTAAGTAACAATCTTCAGTTTCCATTAAGTGTCTCAGTGAAAGCCAGTAAAGCTTTAAAGCATAAAACTAGCTTCTCTGAGAAGCCTAAGGCATTATATTACATCCAAGTAACACAAGAGGCTTTGCTGCTTAGGAATTGTCACAATACGTAGCTATAAATTGTTTGACATAATCGTTTACTCAGTAATTTCAAGTGCCAACATCAGGTAAAGACAGTTTAGTTACAACCTAAATCATCCTAAAATATCATGGCTACTGGAAACTGTTTACAATAATACTTTCATGAGAAAGATGCATGGTCTGGAACTGGAGTACTTCTCAAGGAGGTCAGAAACAACATGGACTGTGCTGGATTGAGTCTCCTTCACATCTCCTTCCTGTCTTATTACAGTGTTGTACCTAATCTGTCAGCTGGCTTCGATTAAATTTGTGGCTGGCTCTAGTTGATGCCAACTTCATGGCAATTTCTCAATTCCATCATATTGCTGAAATTACCCAGCTGGAAAAAAACTTACCAAGAATATACTGGGAACATTAAAGAATCAGACCTTTAGTGCTTCCCCTCCCTGCAAATAGTATGAAGCAAACCAACTGTGAAGTAAACTAAGAGCATAAATTGGCATGAATTATGCAAGCTATCTCAACTGAACTTTTTTTTCCCCTCATCATATCCCTGCTGTACCTAACGCAGGAAAATTCTTTCAGACAGCTGTTATTTTTTTTGGCTTCTTTCATACATCACCAGGAACACCTCCCACTGGGTTTCTCAGGAGATTGCTGAAATAACATAAGTAATACAGTGCAAGTATTCTATCATTAGTCATCGGGATGAAGATCATTCTGGCTTTCTCTGCTTCTCTCCGTGATTTCTTTCAGTGAATCAGCACAGTGCTTTGTTTGTTCTCTGCAAACACACTCGTCATTCTTCAATCCTTGTAGGACCTATGTGACAAGTTTTTACACTCAAAGCCTTGTTATGGGCAAAAGGGGAAATGCTTCATTTGGGAAGCCAAGAATTTATTGTTAGACTAATTAAAATCTTAACAGCCTAACTAAAATACAATAAACTGTTATTACAGTGCAGTTACAATGATACTAACCTTCGGAGTCCCAATTATCTAAACAATACAATGCACAGCTCAGTAATACTGTCAAAGATTGCTATACGAAAGCGTTCTCTGGTGTTATGCTCTCCCTTAGCCTGCCCCTCTGGCTCTCAAGCGTGACAGTAAGTCAGCCTCAAGAATCAGCTGCGGGGGAAGGACAGGGGACCTGGGTTGTAACAAGTTGTTAGCATCCCTTCCTCAGTCCTTTGCCAGAAGGATCATCATGTTCGTGGTGGGGTTTCTTCCTCTCCTTTGCTGAGGAGTATGCTGTCAATGGTTTCTTTCTTCTCCTTCCAGGGCCCACATTTCAGTATTTTTATACATTTTCTAGCACAATTTTACACTTAAATCTTTCTTCACTGATGTGCATCTTGATATTACATCCAGATTTGCTAGAGCTAAGAAACTCTTTCTCTCCGTAAGTTGGATACCTGTTCCTTTTCTCTTTATTACCACTAAAACTGGTTTTGTCCAGCTCTGCAGTTCTTTAACTGAGCATGGTTGAATTTTTGATAGCTCTAAGGCCTCCAGTATTATCCTTTTCCCCTTCCAGTATTACCCCATGCCCTCTGCACTACATCCTGTGACATCTTTGGTGGCCTCTACTGTCATACTGTGCCTACATTACGCCATGTTACATTATGCTATGGCCATGAATGTTTCATTCTAATAACTACTTGTTACAATTGCCCATATAAAATTATGGTAATTCCACATGCTTATACAAAATGAAGCAAGAGCAAAACAAATTAGGCAATAGCCTCGTCATTAAAAAAAAAATTGTTGTTGCAGCAAAATAAACAAAAATAAAGCTCTAGGCTGGCTAAGACAAAATCAGGCAAAGCTTAATAAGAATCAGTCTGGAGGCCTTACAAAGTGATAACGCTTACAAAGTAAGCAGGTTACAGGGCCATAATGACCAAGAGACCCCACTCTTCCCAAAGCATCAAAACTCAAGTCTCAGTGTCCTCAAGCTTTATGCACAGTTGTAGCCATTGAAAAGTAGTGTGCACTTTTCTGTGTTGCTTCCAGTCCCATAAGGCCAATTACACCCCTTCATAGGCAAAGCAAATGCTTGTGAGATAATTAAAAGATGATTTAGGGAAAAACAACAACCATCCCAGATCCAGCTATAAAACGGATGCGAATGCACCAGGTTCTTTAATTAGCAACCTTTGCTTCAGAGAATCATTGGGTTTGTTTTTATTTCTACAAACATAGATCAGATTGAAAGTGATGGAGATTGTAAGTTTAGCAGCTGGAAACGGGGAAACTATGCAACTCCTCAAAAGTAGGTGTTCTAGAAACACCAAGTATAAGTCAGTCAGATGTATGCTATTCCTGGCTGTGCACTTTTTACACTTGTTTGTCAGCTAATTATGTCTTTTTTTTTTCTGTTGATGGCTGGATTCAAGATCTTGAAACTTTATCAATGCATTTATCATTTGTGCTCATTAAGACAAGATTTCATCTACGTAAGTTTTATCACCTTGGTCCAGCCTCACTTTACACAAGTTTGCAGGCAATTTTCAATCAGAATTGTCATTGGTTCTGCTGAAATACGCCATGAAAAATTGAACTGCAGCTTTGGAGAGCACAAAATGAGCCTATGCCACTTTTCAAGCATCTTCTCAATGCCCATCTCCAAGTATGAGTGGGAGGGGAAGCTGCTGGTCCGCTTTCCTCTCCTGAATACAATGCTTCATGGACAATATCTGAAGTCTGGAAAGTACTTGCAGATTTGTCTCTTCTTTGCCTAGATTAGCTGGCTTTCACAGAGACTAAATATAGTGGATCTTAGTCTACTAGGCTGTGAAAAAGTCAGGCAAGTCCTGACAGCATAAACCAAATAAAATAGGCCTTTTTTCAAGTATAATATAGTTTAGAGAAGCAGATGTTACCATCTTCTGGCAGAGGAAAAAAACCCCACATTTTCAGGCAAAACAGCCCCTTAATACATATTGAAGACCCTGCACAGTGGGCTATTTGGTGCAATCCAGAAAAGCCCAGTTTGTGAAAGCAAGTAATTGCCTACAGCTATCTTTTGAGACCTCCAAGGAAAGAAGAAAGCCATTGAAGAACATACCCTTCTATGCTCACCAGGGTCTGCAGTGCTACATCCTCATTACGCCAAGCACCACACAGAGTACAGCTTCTAGAAGACTGAAGATTGTAAGGAGATCCTCTACTGTTACATATATTCACAAAACCAGAACAGTTGCTCTGTTTTGAGCTAAACCTATTCACCTTAATCTAAATTCTACCTGAATGAAGCTGTCCTCGTTCGAGCTTCCATGTCAAACACAACCCAACTCTGTTTTCACAGAATTGTTGAGGTGGGAAGGAGAATCTTGAGATCATTTAGTCCAACTCCTGCTCAAGCTAGGTCAGCTAGAGCAGGTTGCAGAGGACTGTGTCCAGTCAGGCTTTGAATATCTCCAAGAATGGTGACTCCACAACCTCTTTGGGCCACCTGTGCCAGTGCTTAGTCACCACCAGAGTGAAAAAGTGTTTTCCTATGGAATTGGATGGATTTTTCTGTGTTTCAGTTTGTGCCCACTGCCCCTTGTCCTGCCACTAGGCACCACTGAGAAGAGTTTGGCTCGGCTCTGTCTTCTTTACCCCCAGCCGCATCAAATACACATACACATTGATGAGATGCCCCCAAGCTTTCTCTTCTCCTGGCTAGCGAGTCAAAGCTTTCTCAGCCTTTCCTTGTATGAAGAATGCTCCGGTCCCTTAGTCATCTCTATGGCCCTTTGCTGGACTCTCTCCAGTATGTCCATGTGTCAACTCTACTGGGAAGCCCAGCACTGGACACATCGCTCCAGATGCAGCCTTGCCAGTGCTGAGTAGAGGGGAAGGATCACCTCCCTCAGCCTGCTGGCAACACTCCTCCTAATGCAGCCCAGGATGCGGGTGGCTGCCTTTGCCATGAGGCTGCATTGCTGGCTCACGGTCATCTTGCTGTCCGCCAGGACTCGCAGGTCCTCGTCTGCAGAACTGCTCGCCAGCATGGTCTGTGATTTGAGCCTACGAACGCACACTAGCACAGGAAAGCGAGTCCTTGTTTCTGTGAGCGCCTACAGTGATCGTCTCTGTCCAGAAGATGTGCAAATGTCACCTCGGGCCAACGGCACAAGATGGCTGGACTAGCAGCTATGCTGTACTACAACTGACATTCATTGATTAACCTTGGGGTATTTTGTTAATTTACCTTCCTCCAGAGAATGGCAAGGAGCAGTTGGAAAGCTTTTCAACACAACTGACTAGCTAAGCTCTCCTTACATCTGACACACTATTTCCATAGTCTTCTGTATAAACTACTGTTTTCAGTGAGTCTGAGAACACCTGGCTGTCTGCATGCTTGGTTTAACGTGCAATAATGTAACCTCTTGATCCAGAAGCCGAGAACATGTCTTGAAATTTCCAACAGCAGTTTAAATCACTTTGAACCTCGACCTGGGAGTCCTCAAGGGCTTCATTTCAGCCAAAAACTTCCCTGGCTGGTATGGTCTGAGGCCTACACTATGCTTATTTCCCATGCTTCAGACTCAGATGCAACACCAGGCTGACAACATCCATTGCTAACAAAGGACAAAACCCAGGATTAGTCACATTTGAACATTAGCTTCCATCCCTTCTTCAACCTTAAGAGCCTTTGAGTACTTGCCAAGTCAATTCTCTTTTCATTTTTATACATCTCCTTGCTGATTCACAGAGGTGGAAGAGGAAAGTAATGAGGGAAACACACATGTTGCAATACTAAAGAAGAGATCTTAGTGTAAACAGCCCAGCTGGAAAAAGCAAACAACAGAAACCTTACGAAACAGTTTGATCTTAAGTTTCCAGTTGACTACGTGGATCCTCCCACACACAGACAATACTCACTCCCTAGGACAGCTTGCAACTGAGCTGCATTCCACCACATGCCATGAGGTCCTGAGACCACGCCGCGTGACCCACGCGCACGAAACCCAACAGCAGTCCTTTTTTTAGTTTATCTGAGAGAAAAATCTGTGCTTTCTCTGCATACTGGTTGTGCTGAGCCAGAGACAAGTAAGGTGGAGCATTTTAGACCGGCTTCCTGCTTATGAGCTAACATTTCCAAAGTGGGCTCAAGGCAGATGCAGCTATAAAAGTACTGTAATTCCAATTCATTGGCCCCTAGTGGAAATGAAGCAATGAATAAGACAGCTGCTTAACAGTGATCCAAGAAAGAAAATTATGATTAACATTTGTCTTTTTGCCTTAACATCTTTCTTTTTTCTTTATACAAGGCGACGTGTGCTGAACGTAACGTTCAAAGAAAATATTTTAGTACTCGTTTTTCTTCCTTCTATCTACAAAGCTAAACAACATCTACATCAAACATATGTTCCTGACCTTCTGAGACAAGTGGCTATCCAATGAGCGTGTTTTCTCTCCCTTCAGTGGAGCTCTGGTGTTGAAATTATCACACTTCCCACCCACAAGTCCTTTGAACATTTAACGTCATATGATGTCCAAAGTAAGTCCTCCATGGTCCAAAACAATTTGGAAAAAAGTTGTCATCATTCCTCATCTCCCTCATATAACGCAGTCATTTGAACAATATGCCATGAAATAGCTACAGTAAACCATCGACCCACTTGGCATGTGGCCAGTGGGCTGAGCAAGGAAACCTCCCATTGCTTTAGTGCCTAGGGACCTGCTTCATCTGCTGTTTATAGTAAAATGTAGAATTTTTTCAATACATCAGTCGTCATCTATACTGGGGCCACAAGTTCTTCAGAGAATCTGCTCTGCCTTTCAGGAGCGGCAACCCCTGAGCACCAGCCAGCTAACTGTACCCCATGATATCCTCCAGAGCACCCACGTTCATGCAACCGAGTCAAGCTCCTGTGCAGCAGTCAGTGCACAAAGACACACTCTTTCCAGAGACAGGCTCACTTCAGACTTCTGGGATTCATCTGGGATCCTGCCCAAATTCTTCAGCTGAGAGAAGAAAGGCATGGAAATACCACTCTTCAGCAGTAAAAATGGAGGCTCAAATTCAGGCAAGTCCCATTCTCTAAATAAAGCTTAGAGGGATGCAACCCTTTCTTCTAGAGCTAAAAGAACCCTTGTTCTGTCAAACACTTATTTTGGCATATTTTCTTAAAGCAGAGGGGCTTCTCTGAGCCCTTGCTGAGACAGGCTGCACAAACCCTGGGTCCATGCTGGATAACCTGAGCTGACACACGCTCACAGCAAAGTTTTTTCCACAGCCACACATTTCTCTTGCAGCCATATAAGCAAAAGTGTGAAGCTACTGTTTGGCAACATTTTTACTTGCCAAGATAGTTTCAGATATAGACTCTTAAAAGGAACATTACTGTATCTTGCAAAGTTTTTATTATTTTCTCTCCTGCACTTCTCACGTACTTTTTAAAGCTCTAAATTTATGTGGAAACTAACCTTCTGCGTTACCTTACTGTCCTTTACAAAACTGTTAGATACAGGCACCCCCTTCAAGAGCTTGAAATGGAAGTATTTACATGGCTGTGTGCCTTGTGAAATTCACTACAGCTGCAGGGCACTCAGGGGATACTTGATTCCCCCCCACCCCATTATAACACACAACTATCAGCAGAGTAGCTTGCACAAGGAATAAAGGAGGGAACTTGAGAGCTGAAGGCATGACTCCAGAACAGAGCTGTAAAGCATTTGACATCTTTTGTAGACAGTAATCTAAAGGTGACTCCCAATGCATCAAACCAAGATGGAATAACTTGCAGAAGGTGCAAACTCAGGCGAATCCAATAAAGAATACCTTACAATTTGAGCAGTTGTGATTTTTTAATTAGTATTTTAAAAAGCGGGGTACAAAAAGCCCACAAAAACGTACTCACACATTGAAGGTTGGTAAATCACCAAACAAATTAGAAAATCTTCTCTTGAAAAGAAGTAAGAATCCCTGAAAATAAGATTTCTTTTCACAAATCATATACCAACTAGAACATTGTCTCTATCACAACGATGCTGAGGGTTGACAGACAATAACAACATCCAAAGGAACTGTGCAATTAACTTTAAGGGCCATTTATTCACACTGAGTTTCAAGAAAAAGGTTTCCATATGAAGCCCTCAGCTTTCCTGTAAAACATATAAAAGAACTGGCACCAAAGGCATCATCTGAATCCTCAAAACCCCCTCACTTAAAATATCAGTAGATAAAGCAGTGAATAGATACAGCACTTTTAGATATATTGATTCCCCTAATGTTTGGTCAGGTTGGCAAATAGTGGTTCTGTTAGAGGAGACTGTGCATTTCCACGTTCCAGCCTCTTGCACCCACAAGCACGCCGCTAACACCAGTTACAGTCCTTCCAGATCCCACCCTCCCCCCTACACTTACTGGATGGCCCAGCAGCTCAGCTGCTCCTCCTCTCTCAACTGACTTACATCTGGATTTTGTTTCTTCCAGGCCTCTTCCTTGATTTTTTGCTGCTGGCACTTTTTTCTTCCTCTATAGCTAGAGGCTATCAGGTGGTGTGTGACAGATCCGTCAGCAGCCTCTGTCATCTGACTGTGACCTACAACAGCTGACTAAGACATCTGTATACCTGGGCCTTGTCCCTCCGCCACTCTAGAGAGCTACTGTCCAGACGCATTGCCCCTTTTGAACATCTAAACCATGCCAAAGCCAATGAGTCCTACAAACTGCTCATGGCTCTACACCAGATATCATGATACATGCTCTAAGCTTGAAAAGTCTCAGGAAGCAGCCTTCACGCCCCCTTCTACTAATGGAAAAAATGAAATAGAAAAGGGGAAGGGAAAGATGACAACAGATTTTTAAGAATCTAATCTGACCTTCTGCAGCAAAAATAAAACTTCACGTGCAATAAGCACACTGGCACTAGTATGCATTGCACAGGTAAAAACATGCTTGAATAAGAAGTTTCCAAGTTATTTGTCAGCTCAATCATTGCAAGATGCAACAACAGGGTTTTACTGACATTTTCATATTGCAAACATTTTTTATTATATTCCCCCATGTATTCCAACAGCTGTGCTATCAGTACCATTGGTAATAGACTTCAGATTCTCCAATTTCTTTGTATCTGCTATATTTAGATTTGTTGTTCAAATCTCTTGATCTGACTATTGGCATGACTCATCAATTGTTGGCAGTGTATTATTATAACTAATCAGCATCTTACAATTAGAGACAATGGCTTCTGAATAAAATTAGTTGACTGGAATCCTTTTTGAGCCAGCCAGCAGTAGCCATTAGAGAAAAAGCTTTACCATTTCTAATTTTGTGTTATTGATCCAAAAATGTTAGCGATAAAACACTGCTGGAAAACTTCCTGCAGATTATGTCAATACACACTGAGTATTAATACAATAATTTTT
This sequence comes from Haliaeetus leucocephalus, assembly GCF_000737465.1. Classification (NCBI taxonomy): domain Eukaryota; kingdom Metazoa; phylum Chordata; class Aves; order Accipitriformes; family Accipitridae; genus Haliaeetus; species Haliaeetus leucocephalus. Next base: position 12,455,940 of record NW_010972664.1, read on the forward strand.
AAGAAGCCAGACACGATGATTCATCCCTTTTAACACGTGCCTGGACTTTGGAATTACCTGTTATGATTTCCATATCTTTATTTACACTAACTGAGAATCTTACCTTCCTCCCAAAAAATTAATTTTAAGTGTAACAGGAAAATTCATCCCAGCCTAAGCAACAGTTCTCTGAATAGTTTCTTTAAGTGTCCAGATCTATTTGACTTTGCAACAGCACAGGCAACTACAGGTATGAGCTCCGAGATCTGCATTTTTGGCAAGCTCCCCTATGATGCAATTTGTTCTTGATGCAGCTTCACAACAAAAATCAGTCAAAGCAATCTCTGGACTTTGCTGTCTCCGGTGCATCTGCCCAACATTGCCTGTGAGAAAACTGGAGCAACACACTACACCGGTGGAAGCTGTGGCATTTGGGGAGAGGTAGCAGCCTCCAGCTTTCGGCACAATCTGAACTCAGGTTAGCTGGGAGCCCTGCCTTCTTTTAGGGGCAACACACTGCTCGTCAGCTGCTGAGTGGCATTTTGTCTCCAAGAGGCAATCTTCCAGTTTCCAGCATTGTTTACGGGCATGCTTCACATAATTTGGCAGGGCAAATTGTTATCTGGCACACCAGAAAGGTTGCTAACTCCAGGTAGAAGATATTTTAAGATGCTTTTATGCCAGTATAATTTCTTCTCATTTCCATTTCTACCAGGGAATAATTTTTAGCTCAATGAAAAGAAAAATATATCACCCTATTATCTTTCCAGAATAAGATTATTAAAATGGGAATTCAACCACTATCTTTACAAAGAAATCTTTGTTTGCAAGCCCAGCATATCAAGCAGTACATTCAGAGTGCCAGTGAAATTTAATTGATGGCATCACCTTTCCCAACAAGGCAAGAAACCTTCAAAAAAAGCTGTAGGAAGTCTGAAATATCTCATCTTTCAATAGTTTGCATTCAACAGTGTTGATTATTAATGCCCTCCTTTTAACTCCTACTTGCATAGCAGAATTTGCTGTTCGCCAGCTCACACGGTATTAACTTCATCTACAAGTGTCCCTGGCACCCTCCAATACCACAACAACCCAGGGCTATCCACAGTCTCCACCTCAACGTGGGTTGTCAGTCTGCAGATCAGCCTCCCCAGACCAGTGTCCTGAGCCCACATGACTTTTAAATCCCTGCAATGATCAGTCACGCTCAAACGACACCACAGAAGAAACAAGAACACAGAACCTGTTGCTTTTTTCTTTTTTTTTGTCCCCCCTTCAAACTATATCATTTAATTTCTTTTTTTTTTATTCTAGTCTTTGATGGTACTACAGAACTCAGCAGCAGGGTGATGAAAAAAGGTACAGCTCAATTCCTGACCTACCTTGCTGCAAAAACACAGGAGTAGGGAGTATGTCACACTACTCATTAGATCCTCAGGACATCTTCCCGAGGGCCTCATGCTGCAATGTCACTCCTGTGAGAGACTAAGCATCTTCCTATTTTGGGAGAGTCACTGTCCTCTGGGACATACCTATACACTACAGAAAATTTGTCCCTCCTTCCCACATGCTGATTTAGGGAAAGGGAACAAAATAGACACAGTCGACACGCAGGAAAATACATTATATTAGTCTTCACAAATGGCAGATTCTGGAACAGGCACTTGGGCTGTTAAGATAGTGTTTAAATCAAAAAAGAAAAATACAGCCAGAATGGCAGTAAATGGACCTATATCAAGACACAAACAAGCAGAAAACTAGAAAGTGGCTTCAGGCTTTAGTCCAAAAACTGTCGGGACAACCTCACAGTACTATAGCACTAGACAGCAGGATTTACAACAGCAGCATCAATTTTATCCTGAAAGGCTTTCCTGTTACTCATTTACCACCAGCGTCAGCCAAATTCCAAGCCATGATTTCAAGTGTGACATCAGGGTGAGTTTTCATGTGTCAGGCTTGATCTTTCATAGATATTCCTTCCTTGGCATTTCTATATAGCCTTCATAACCACTTTATAAGAATACTGACGCACATAGATTTACCAGTGCTTCAGCCTTTTGCAGGATCCAACACTCATACAGTTGCTATTTCCATTCTGAGCCCAAGTTCATCACTTTTCCACACCATATTTTCCTCTTGCTTTACTCACCAGTTTCAAATCTAACTAAGAGGCCAAAGGAGGTGGGAGGGAGGAAGACCACCTTTTCCAAAGCATCCTCTTTCCAAGCAAGACTAAGCTGCTTGGATATGAACAGTCTGAGCAGACTTACTCAGACTAAACAAGGACAGCTTCCTTGATGAATACATGACAGCGCAGGATTTCAAACGAGCAAGTAAGTGCTGGAAGTGAATAAATAATTCAGTAGGAGAGATGGCAAGTGTGACATTCAGCTAAGAATTATTTTATTATGAAAGAAAAAGACTCACTGAAGATTATGGGAAAACTTTCTAGAGGACAGGTTTTCTGCCAGCCGATGATTTGTGCAAGGACTGCATTGGTTAACTTGTATTTCAGCACTGTTGGCAAGAAGTGGCTCTTTACATGCACGACTGCATGTTCACATTTCTAAAATGCTGCACTGTTGCCATGAGCACCACCCACGGGGTCCACCGTGCCCTGTACAACAGCAATCACATACTGGGTTCCCTTGACTTTGGAGATCATTCTGCTAAGCTTTGGGAGAGATGATAACTGTTACAGATTCAAGCCTAAACAAATCAAGTTAATTTGTTTCCTTGGTAGGGAAGGAGATTTTATATCAAACTCATACAGGTAACAGGCTTATGTTCAAACCAAACATCTATGCAGCAGAATACATCACCTTGTGACCCTGTTGTCCTCTAAAGAGCTTTTCTGTAATTTCCAGTGAGCTTTTAACATCTTCATGGGAAATAAATCTCAGCCACCGACACATGCTTAGCTTTTCTGTCACTGTCCTCCTGTGAGGAAATGAACCAGAACTTCTGAAAGGGGTCAGAACTGCCCATAGAAACTTCATTTTTCTCCCCATTTCATAGCTTTGTTTGCACCTGTCTGTGCATTGTGCAGTCTCTTCTGATTGCCCTTAGTACAAGGCATTGCGTTTCCTGGCCAGATTCTCATCTTTGGATTTGTGTTGCCATACCCAACAAATAATAATCAATGAAGTTTGCTTACTCTGAGAAGCAGCTCCACTTTTAGCCCTCTAAAGAATTGCCAAAGTATGGAGTATTTTCAAATTCTAGCAGAGACAGAGATTAATTCCTGAATGCTTAACTAGATTAACTCTATAGATATTTATTGCTTAAGCCCATACTCTGTCTTTTTCTTTCAGTAATTACTGGTCTCCCTAGCGGAAAGATTTTGAGAGCCAGTCATTCCAATGAGGGTTAATTACTTTGTGTCCGGTCTTTGTCAAGAAGCAGCAATGGAGTCTCTACATGTATCCCATTGAAATGATTTTACTAAACATAACTTTTAATTTTCAGGTGAATATAAGGCATCAAGATTCAATGGTTAGAGCTTTCAGACTGAATGTGCCTAATCCAGCCAAGCAGGAAGCTACTGTCAAAGGGGCGGTCTGCCTCCCCCCAACATGCCCATTCCTACTGAAATATTCCCATTGTTTCCCATTGACTGGATTGAGCAGTCAGGTGGCTGCAGTGCAAACCTTTGATCCAGCCAAAAAAATAACACCCCCCTAAACTAACCATGATTAGATTGGAGTCGACTCATCTATCAGTCTCCTGACAGCAAGACAAGATGAACTGTTGGATTTGATGCACAGCGGAAACAAGCAACTGGGAGAGTGGTATAGCCCATTTAAAAAATCAGCCTCTACACAGCTGAGTTAAGACTATGGTTTCATACTGTGCTAAGTCACCAAATGGAGAGGAAAGGGAAGATTTTTCCAGCTTGTCGTGGCAAGGGATTGAGGCCTGGCAGTAGGATTGGTAAAACTATAACCTGATGATGGTTGCTTGGTTTTTGCTGGGACAGGGAGAGTGGTGGGGGGAGGTAGAGCAGGATAATGGAAGAATCTATAACGAGCTGGTTAGCTACAGGGAGAGATGAACCTGTTAGGCCACAACTAAAGCTAAGCTGTTTACATGAAGTAAAAGCATTGAAGAATACACTTAAATCCTGAGTATTCCCATGGAGTTGATCACAATTGCACTTGACATGTGAAATTCTATATTAGAAAAAAACAGCATTTTTTTAAAATGAAAAAATAGCAACTTCTGTATCCCACAGTCAAGTGAGATGAGGGTATCTTGTCATAAATATGCAGAATTTGGAAACAGGATAGATTAATGGGTGAGCATCAGAACTCAGAAACCCCCACTTCATCACAAAGACCTCAGTGCTTCGGATTCCAGTTTATTCGCACACCACCTGAGTATCTTTCTCCTCTCTGTTGAAGAAGCTTTATTTGCTTTTCATGAAAAAGGGTGAGAAGTCAATTACACTTGAATTCAAGATGTTACTTGACTATGAAAATTATGCCAAGAACCAAAATAAATCATCTGTTAACAGGGGAAAAAACCACATCTGTACCTTAACATCTTTATGACTCCACCTGTCCCTGTGAAGAATTTCTTTCTGCTAATATAAACTAGCCCAGGACCCTCTTCAGGTTTTCCTGCCTGCTGGTACAAATCTACTCTGTGCAGAGAGCAACTTCTGAAGAACATACATGATGCAAAGCCAGATCTAAAGCATAGTGGAGGACTTTCAGTTCCCATGGAAGGTTTTTGTGAGCCTGCTAGCTGCCTGGACTGCTTTGTGACATGGTGTGACACACAACAGGAGAGGGAAGGTCTCCAGGAGTTCTCTCTGGTGTGCAGCGAGACAGCGAGGAACTTGTTTTAGTCTCTGGAAGTCACAGTGGTACAAACTTCCCAGTCTTATTGGGCAAGACAACAGCAGTGGCTGCTACCTCCCTTCGTTACTGTATTACCATGTGGCACTGCACGACTTGTGTTCAGCATTTCTATTGCTGTTCTGTATAAGAAGCTCACCTAGGGCAGCTAATTCCTAGCTTTGAATCCAGCAGAGCTATTCTGGCAGCACAAAGGCTGTATTAGCCTCTAGGTATGTGCTTTCCAACACCACCTTAGTTGGAACTCTGATTTATTTATTTCACAGTCGACAGAAACACTCAACCCTACCAATTCCGTTGAGCACTGGCGCAATTTTAGTTTCCTCATTTCCTAGTATCTATTCATTTTCATTTCTATGCTAATTTGACTTTTCACTGTTCTTTAACCACAAGTAGCAGCCTCTTGCAGATTTCTTGTTCTGTTATTTACTCATCTGCATTCAAGTGTTGTCTGTGACCGAAATACCCCCAAAGTGTTTCAGTGACTCCACTAGTTTTTCACTTATTCCCAAGCATCATCCTTCTCAGTGTTGTACCAGGAATGGATACTCTAATATCCAAGCTCATTGCTACAGAAGATAAGGAATAGGAATCCTGTGTAAATTAACTCCCATTGGCAGCGTTCCCCTCGGCACTACTGCGACAACTGGGCAAAAAAAGCAGACAACTATGAGGAGGAGGCATCTGTTCTTTTTTTCAATTTCAAAGCAATTTATTATCAGTAAGATGACCTACAAATAGGAAGGTCTGCTGCTCTGCAAATGCCAGCTCTCCTCATGTGCCCCCTTAGCGCTACTTCACTACAAATCTGCTAGTTTTTCAAGCACTGGTGTGACGAGCGGTTTTGAGAAAGCAGCATTTGCCTCGCCAGTTCAAAGCATTGGTTAGTCCAGCCCAGTAACTTTACTGCAACTACCGCCAGGTCTTCCCATTGCAGACACGTGCAGAAGCACAACAGGTTTGCCACCTGAAGTCAGTCAGTCTGCGTGCACTCAATCCTGGGCTCAGGACTGAACACCTAGCAGCGTCTGCACATTGCAGACTTGCCCTCCCTGCTGAATATACTTCCCCCAGATCAATAGCCTAATCAAGGCACCTGCTCGAGAAGTTCGTCAGGACAACATCCTCCTCCCACAGACCCAAGTTCTGCCCGCAGCACCCTTCTCTGTATGCTCAGAGCAAACAGCACCCTGCAGCACCCAGCTTCCCTTCCCGCACCCCTCCCGGCCCAGCCGGGCAGCCCCCCGTCCCGCTTGCCAAAGAGGAGCGGGAGGCAGAGCCAACCCCCCTCATTAGCGCCTGTTTTCCTCCTTACAGCCATCAGAGAGCTGAGACAGGTCAGCACAGTTTGTAACAGCACACACAGCTGGAGACCAGACAGATCTCATTAGGCATTTACAAATCCACCTTTAGAATTGAAAATGAAGCTCAAACACTGAAGCAGCTGCAGAAATGCATCTTTGACCAGTTTGGGTAAACTCTCAGTTTACCCAGCACTTCGAAGAGCCTTACAAGCATCCTGCTCAACATGCCATGGCACTGTGAAGGATTTCTTGCAGGCCTTCTGATTAGTTGGAATTTTCTTTATTATTCAGTAGCGGGTCTAGATGCTCGTTTTCCAGATTCTTCCATGCTGCCGATGCAGGCTCCACTGTAACTACAGATTGACATTTCTTACCGAGGTGCAGCAGTAGAGATGCAGGGGATATAACCAGGCTTGGACAAGCATGACTTGTGCCACGGGAGATTTATATCCAGAAAGGACACATCCCTGCATCCTTCTAAAAAAGCCCAGGTCTTTGCTTGAAAGGCATTTCTGAACATTAGGGAAAGAAATGCTCTCTGCCCTTTTCTGCACTGAGGAGCTTACATGTTCTGAGCTGCATGGAGCATGCTGAAGGGGCATCCCAGCTCCCTTCTGACATACTAGCCCATAAGCTATTTGTGGCATCTCCCTTTTTCCTCTTCCTTCAGCCATCGCAGGGTAGGGCAGGCTGACTCGCATGCCTAACCGCTTTCCTTAGCAACTAAAAATTCTTTTTCAAATTGCAAGCAGCTTGACCTTTTACCTCTTTTTCCAGCCTTTTGAGATTTTTGATGTGCCCTTGGTATGAGACTGTCAGTGTTTTCATACTGGCAAGATTTAAAATCCTTAGAATTCACACTTTATACCCAGTTCCCCAAACTAATTTTACTTCTTTATGCATTTTGTAGACTATCTATTCTTCAGCACTTCCAGTAAAGTAACACTTCTATTTAAACAGGTTACATGCTGTTCCTTAATAATGCTCTTCAGCAAGCAGCTTAGGACAGCAAGACAGGACTAAGGATCTTCCTAGCCAAAACCAAATAGGGTAAACAAGAAAAAACCCCAAAACCAGGGAGAACAGTTATGTAGAAATCCCATGGCAATCAGCAGGTTCCCGTCATCAGAGTATCATGCTTGGACGAATCATAAAATGGGAAACAACAAAAAAAGTTTTTACCTATCTTCAGCTGACAAGTTTGTGCCCTAAGCACATGCAAGTTTCTGGGCATAAAAGGACCTTTTTGCCACTTTCCTATGCCCACATCTGTACAAAAGAAGGCAGAAGTCAGATGTGTCTGTTCACTCATAACTAGCTGAGCATCCACATCCTTGCTTATGCATCCGTCACTGCCTAAACTTTCATGTGTCATAGTTGATCAGCCAGCACTATGTTATATTGAAGAAATACTGCTTCCCTGAAAATGGCTATTTGAAATTAATGGTAACTGTTTTATATCCCAGGGGTATCATCACTATTGCAGTCAGATTTCTACAATTAATTTGTAGATCGTCTGCCCTTGATGATTACATGGTACTTCTCCATGGCAACATTGATTTGTTGAGTTTAGTTTCAGAAAGAGAAGAAACCCCCAAACCCTCAGATTTCGACATAGCTGGCAACACCAGCAGCAAGAGCACTCATGCTGCAAATCCTACCAGACAGTAGCTGTTTGTCTAACTTCTGTGCTTCAGCAGTTGGCATGTTTAGCATTGCCCAGTGCTTACCTGGCCCTCTGCTATGGGGCTTGCAGCTGACTAGTCATGTGTTGACTCATTATTTCAGACGTGCTAGAAAACCAGCCAAAAGGAATGGCCTGGGCTTTATAATATTGCGGGTTCCATCCTCATCTAAATGGAGCTGGGCTCCTGGGGAGGTGCCATTTCCTTCTGGCCATGTTACAGCAGGACTTGTGTTAAGTTTTCCCCATTGCATGGTTCGATCATGCTTCTGATATTACCACTACAAAGTAGTAGGTAAGAAATAGCACCTAGGCTTTAGACTGTTTTCTATATTGGAAGATCCTAAAACAGTCTGTACATTTGGTGAAGCACATTCAAGACACCTAATAACTTGCCCAGCAGTGAAATACCTCTGAGTTGCAGAATAATATACACTTAGCAGCAGACATCAGAGCTGCCACAAAGCATTACTTTGACATAGCAAAATCAGACAGAATTACCATGACTATACCTGGGCTGAAAAGGGTTATCAGTGTTGGAAAAGTTGTAAGTTGGCAGTATTTCCTCATTCTTCAATGAATCAGGGACCTATTGCTATTTTGTAAGAAGACACAAAACCTCAGGAGAATCAATAAGTAAAATGAGAATACTTACCATAGATTCAAAAAAAGCCAACCCCAAATCTTCATCTTTGAGAAACTTTTGCCTCTATTGTATGGGAGTGCTTCAACATAGGGATTAATAATGGCTACTCAGTGTATTCTAGTCTGTTCTCAATGTCCCCTACTGAAGCTTTTCTGTTTTGAAAAACTAACCAGAGCAGGGACAGAAACCTTGCTTTCTGCCCGCCAGACAGCTTAACAAGGGTGGTGGATTCTCTCTCCTCTCTAGCAAACACCTCATTATTTGTATAAAACAACCGCCTCCACCAGGAGAAACCTTCCCATTTCAGTGGTCCTTGGCCTTGCAGCCCCTCTCCTGCCCCTGGCAAGGGGAGCCACAGAAGCCCAACAGACCCTCACAGCGCAGGTTAACCCCTGGCTCTTCACTGGCTGTACCTCTGCTCTGCAAAATGCTGGCGGCGGGGGGGGGGGGCTCATATGGTCACCCTGTGCACTGTTAACAGTGGATCTAAATGAGTTACAATAAAACAATAAAGGTTCAGCTTCTGCTGCACACTGTTGAAGGAAAGCCTTGTCCAAAGGCATCACTGCTCTTACAACTACCAGCTTCCCACCCCTGTTGCTGCTGAACGCCAAGTATCTATTTTGGATGCAAAACTCATTGGGCTTTAAAAGCAGCACAAATCATTAACTTAATGCCCAGACAGCACGTCCATTGCGAAGGCCACAGAAGAATGTTGGGTGGGAGCAAACAAGCAACTACAGTTCCAGCAATGCCTGACTTAATTAAGGTGCTCTGTTCAACTAGCAGCTTCCCAGCCAGCAACATTAGCAGCACCCAAATTCTTCACGGTACCGATTGGTAGGATTTCAAGTGCACTGCAAGTCTGCTCTACAGGACTTCCTGGCCACTCTGATGGAATTAATTTTGTCCTAATGCCTCAATGTTCATGTTATGTATCTTCCTCCTACAAAAATAACATTTCAAATAATTAAAGCCAGGTTAATTACTCTGCCAGCCACTGGGAACACTTACAATGCCACCACATGTGGCAAAGGAACCACATGCAGCTAAGGAACACCATGCTGTTTCCCATGTGTCCAGATGGCAAAAAACCCCAACCCTCTGCCACCTTTTATATAAATAAGACTACTAACTAAAACATGGATATTATGTGTGAGATTTGATGGGGTATTTGGTGTGAGTTCTGAAAGCCCAAGTAACAAGTGTTCACAACAAAGCAGGACAGAAGAAGGCTTAGGAACTATTTCTCTCTCAGGTGGTTAGATCCAATAGTCTGGCATCACCAACAGAGAGCTCAGCTTTTTTAACCCAGCCCAGTGAAAGGCAAGGGAGAAATACAGGTGCTGTGTACCGATGCACTGAGAGGCAATAACCACGACATCAGAAAGGAAAAATTCGAACTGAGGACAACTCACCTCAAGAGTAAATAGTAAGGATTTACCAAATATACCTGTGAGATGGAAATCAGGAGGTCCCTGGCCAGCAGAGCTATCAGGTGTTCAAATAGTCTTTTAAAAAAACAACAGCTTTACACATTAAGCAATGTCAGTCTGTGAAAGTGAATGAAAGAGCAACTAGATGTGACAGTGGGGAAGCTTACTCTCACAGCCTGATATCCTTCTAGTCAGTCTTACACTGAAGTTCTTAAGTACTCCATATTTCCCAGCAGATTTCACTGGGACATTTTTCACATACCCACCTCCCCCAGTCACCAACGTCTCAGAGCTCAAGCGTTTGTAAAAACAGGGAAATGGTTCGCCTGCTAGGCTTTTGATCTAACCATCATCTAAAACGGGAAGATGAAAGGATTTCAGCTCTCTGGGAAGTCTGGCCACTACTTACTTAGGTTTTCTACAGATAAAATATCTGGGACTACACAAAAAATTCAGAGTTGCAGTAGGGACTTTGTAAGACTTGAGAGATACATAGTGTAAGATCTATTAAACCTCAAGCAACAAGTAGCCTGTGTTCTCTCTGTTTTCATTTATAGCTCGGGTAATTCAGCAGCCGTGCTTTAATTTTCCGCTATCTGTTCAGACAGCATTTTTCCCCAGGTTCATAAATGTTACCTAAGTGAGATTCCAACAGAAGTCTGTTTGGACATTAGGATGTTTAACTAGCATTATAAAAACAATCCTTCTCCTCCTTTCACTGTTCACCACATCGTTTACAAGCTTGTTTGCACTGTCGGTTTCAGGCAGCCTTAGTAAAGTCTGGGAACAGCCATCTTCCACTGCTAGCATTACAAATGGGATGAAAGTGTCTACCTCGGACTGAGCCCCTAACCCTAACTTTCTCTTTCCTTGCTGGTCAAGACAGAAGAAGATCAAATCTTGTGTTTTCAGAAACTGCAGAGTAGATGAACAGCTAAGAAAAGAATGAAAATCACTGTTTAAAATCATACAGTTCTGAAGTGGACCATGCGTGCCCCTTGACTTAATTATTTCTGAAGCCAAATAATTCACCGTTTTTTACCAAACCCCACCATGCTGCTTTTTTTCACGGAGTAGAATATGGGGAGTGTGTATAGCACATTATTTTGGCTTTTTTTTTTTTTAACTAGACTTGGTGCACACGAAGAGGTACATGAGTCTTTATTGTGACAAACAGCAAGCCACGTCCTTTTTCACTTATAACCCTTGACCCTCAACATGACTTCCTTTTCCATAAACCCTGAATCTGGGTGCTCCAGTGACTCTGAGCGCAAAAAATCTTCAACTTGAAACAGATTACGCTCAAGTTCTGCCAGTCGGGAAGGACGCCTGCAGGACAGCAGAGTTCACTGTGTCAGGCTGCTTTGCCTTTCATGTACCTCCCCCTTCCAGATCTGAAGACAATGATAATCAAGCAGAGTCCAGGATAGCAGTATAAAAGATGATTTTACTGTACAAAGAGTTTAATATGCCTACCAAGTTTCAGACAGCTTCCTGAAAACTGGGAAAAGTTCTGTAAAAAGTCTTAGTTACAAATTAATTACCCAAAACCTGTGATAAATGTAAAAGACCAGTTCGATTTATAAATTGATATATTTACTAGAAGTTTTCCTGTTATGAAGCTACATGCTGCAATAAGCCACACTATGTGATCGCTCACTAATGCAATCCTGTCCTTACAACAGAATTTATGAAGAAACAGGGGCAATAAAGTATGACTGCATCATTGCTCCTTCTTCTACCCACAAATAATTAGATTTTTTTTTTTTTTTTTAAGAAAATATTTTAGCTGGAGCAGGTCTCTGGAGATGATTTAGTATTAAAGGCACTATTAAGAGACCAAACTTGTCTCGAGCTACACCTACTGTAACTATCTGGTTTGCAGATAACCTTTGATTCATTACCATGGCAGCAAAGAGCAAACCATGCCCCTGCAGCGCAACAACAAGTAAACCACAAACCCACAGCGTGACCAAACACACAAAGCAAATTTTCAGTTTATAAGAGAGTCAACATTGTTACCAAGGTCAAAGTTTAGTGACCACTACCCATCATAACTATACGCGTAGTACACCCATGTATTAGACCAAGTATAGAGCAGGACTCAATTCCTCAGTTACAGAAACTTAACTTGATCCATATATTAAAAACCACAGGAACTGAGAAAGCAGAGAGCAAGCGTTGGCCTCTGCAGAGAAGTACCTGGGGGTCCTGGTGAATAACAACCTGGCCATGAGTCAGCAGCGTGCCCTTGCAGCAATGAGTGCCAACTGCCTACTGGGCTGCGTTAGTAAGAGTGTAGTCAGCAGGTCAAGGGAAAATTATTACTTCCCTCTCTCTGGATTTGTGAAGCCCCATGTGGAGTACTCTGTCTGCTCTCGGCCCTCCCAATACAACACAGCGGTTGCCAAGTCTCTTGCAGTGACTAGGGGTGACAAAAAATTCCAGACTTCCAAAATGAAGCAACCATACAATTCAAACTAAAGTAGGCCACTTTTTTTTTTTCTTTTCAGAAAACCTCCTCATCTGTAAATTCAGACCATCACTTCAGTCTCCAGAGGCTATTCTGGCACCATATGTAATTCTATCTGAGAAGAGCATCCTATCATTTTTTCCTGTGTTCACCAGGACAATCTTCATTCTTTTCTAAGCAATTCCTTAAGCATTCAGGGCATTTTTAGTCACTGCAGGCAACTGCAGAAGAAGTAGTCCTTTAATTACTTTCACACCCCATATGGTTAGCTTCAAAAGCACAGGAGTAGATTCAGGACTGACAGCCTATCTCAGTATTTAGCAGGGACTTGTGGGATGAAAAATATGCATTCAGTATAGCTCACGCTGGTGACATACTAACCAGAACCACCTGCCATCCTATCAACTTCATACAGAGACACTTACTGGGCTGACTCACAGCTGCTATACCCGTGACAGACTACACCACACAGATGAGCATGTTTCAATGCACAGGCTCTGTTGCAATAGCATTTTAAGCTGCTGAAGGTGCCCCATCCTGATGCAAAAGGCTCATTTTCTTTCCTCTCTTCACCCTTGCATCCCAAGATGCGCTCACACAAAAATAAATGGAGAGAAGCAGCACTATCAACAACTGTGTAACTAAAGAGAGATCTATTCTCTGACTATTACTTTCATTTATCAGCAAAAAATCCACTGAAACAAATTAAAAAAAAGTCTGACTTATTGGGAAATGTCACAGCTGAACACATTCCTGAGACACAGCTATTAAAGGGCAAAAACACGAGTGAGGGAGGATACTGAGGAAGAACACAAACTTGAAGCAGTACAGCAATAAAACTGAAACTTATTTCCCTTCCAGGACATTTTTTCCCTGTAATCCGATATGCAGAATTTGCGCAAGACCCTGAGATGCAACAGGGCTTCACTTCACAATAAAACCGTGCATCTTCAGATTCCACAAAGGCTAAAAGGAAGCCTAGGTTCTCTCGAGAAAGTTTAACATCAGCTCAAATCAGAACTTCATCTGTGTTTTTTCAGAGGTTTGCAATTTGGGAAACAAAAGAGCATTTCAGTTTGTTCTAAGCAACTTCACAGTACATGCAGTGTTCTCTCAAGTAGGAAAAAACAGGGGAAAGCTATGCTTACAGAGACAAAATTCACTTGAAAGGGTGCAGCAGCATTGCGTCATGATGGTCATATAATTTTATATTCCTCTATCTTATAACTGACTGCACAAATGGAAAACTACTCAATAGTTATGCCAGGCAATCACAGACCTAATGAGGGTAGCAGTATTGACCACATACCTGGCAATAACCTTCAGCTTTCTTTTGTAACTACCTGTACAGACCTACTGGGAAAGATACCGTAATTTTGTCCTGATATTTATAATTTTAATTGAAGATAAATAAAACCTATTATCAGTAGTTATAGCAGTTAGCCCCATATGTTCATATTTTGTGAACACAAAGCATTTCAGTAACAGAAAAGCAATTCCCAGAGGGAAACACACAAAAAGCTACCTTTGACACTTTTTGCCTAAATGAAAGACTTAAATTTGAGAACTGGGTAGGGGAAATCCAAACAGCAGGGCAAACAGCAGCACAAACAGCTCACCTGCATTAATGTACCAACTACTCAGAGTTTAATACATTTTACGCTTAAGTTGAATTCCATCTTTTAGCCCTTGACCAGCTGATGTCAAATGGTGACTTTCTGGAATTGCAGCCTTAAAGAAGAGCTGGCCTTGCTGGCCTGTGAGTCTGTATAAATATCCAGAACTTTTCATTCATCTGCATTTACAGAACAAGTGTGTGCTTAGGCTGGTATTAGAGTCCAACACACATGAACAAAAATAACTGAGGCCATATTATCCTGTTACTTTATTTACGGGAACATTCAGTAGTGAAAACAGTTATTTGACAGCTTTCAAAGGATTCAAGAACAATTCTAATGAAGAGCGCCAGATTATATTTTAATTCTTTCCTGATACTAATCAGGGTGAGATACAAGCTCTTTAATAGAGCTGAAGGTATCCTGAGATAGAGCGAGTGCTATCCAGATGCACAGCAGTCCTCAGCAATCGCTATTCCCTTTAGCCTCACTTGTTTAGTGCTCCAGTAAAGCACAGTGGGACTTGAATGACACCTTTTAAAATGGGCTTTTGACACTTGTGTGGAAGCACATACCAGCTTCCTACTTGGTTAGTTTTGGTTTTTTTCTTCTTTTCAGTTTGCACTAAATATTGCAGTATCTTCAGAAAATATCAGGTATGCCAGTAAGTCTAAATCAACTGTCATTCCAAACGAATACACACGTTAAATGCACAGACGTATAGAAAATGGAAAGCTCAGTAAAGACTTCAGACTCAAAGTCACAAAGAGAAGGGGAGGAGTTGTTAAAAAGCCCTAAATAGAGGGCTCTTGTTTAGGACTTGTTAATTATGTCAAACATGGTCAACGATGTCTGATCTTTTGAAATCAAATTTCCATCTCCACAGAAAGAAAACAATGCTTAAATTCGGAGAAGCAGCAAGCTTATCTCTGTAAGAGGAAGTAGTAAATAAGTTTCAGGGGAAATATTAAAAACACTGAGATTTCCTAGAGGGTTCCAAAATTCCAGTTGCAAAAGCCAGCAAATAATTCATGTTGTGATGGAAGCTTCAGGTTTCAGATCAGTCCTCCTCTTGCAAGATTGTAAACGATCTTACCCAAAGACGATTCAGAAATTTCCCAGCCTTTGTTTGAAAAACTCATCGGCCTTTTGTGTCTAAAGATAAAGCCACGGGGCAAGAAATGCAAAGATGGAGTTTGACAGGGAACGTATGGTTTCCTGACCTACATCAACCAACATGCACAAAGGGGCAGAGAATCCTGTCATATGCAAATTGTGTGTAGGAAGCTTCAAAGAGTTTTCTTTCACTTATTTCCCTGCATCTTTTAAAAAAAGATTTATTACTGTGTGGTATAAACGGACCCTATGAAATATTTTTATTTGGATTAGCAGCAACTTGGCCAACTGGATTTAGGGTGACTTCAAGGTATGCAATTTAAAAAAAGTGTCCTCCTACTTTTGCAAAGTTTGGCATATCTATACCTAGGCCCATAATGGTGAGCGCCCAGCTCCCCAGATTGTTCTCTAAAATAGCCAGAGAGTAACATGGTGAGCTCCCATATAAATTACATTAAGTACAGCACTTAATGTGGTCATTTCAGATTCAAGTTTACTCGCATATCACCTAGGTGTTTTTTTCTCCCTCTTTACTGAAAGTTTTCTCAGGAACAGGAAGACATGAATTGCATGTATTCAAATAAAGACGCTGTCCGACTATTAACACTATGCTGTGAACTGTAATAAAACATAAACAGCAAAAAAAGCCCACTAATACCTTTATGACTGTGTGTGGTTTCATAAGGAAGCTCTTCCTTCTAATGCAAGTCAGGACGATTTCAGCTGGTACTTGTCTAATGGTGCTGGAGTAGGTCCAACGCAGCTCCAAACATTTTCAGGGCATCCATTAGCCTACTAGAACATAATCATACTGTGATCTACCATAGTTTCTTTAAATCGACATCTCAGAAGTGCACCAACATCAGTTCCTTCACCTCTAGAACATCAGCATTTAAAATAAAAAAATTCCCCAAAATACTGCTAAAAATGTCAGCAGAGGGTATGGGGAGAGGGAAGGGGCAAGGGAACAGGGAGAGAAAAGTCCAGAATGAAACTTGGTACCAACTACAATTGCTGATGTCAAGACAACCTGAACTGCAGCAGAAGCCCTCCTGCTGAAGTTACTCGGCAGCCTCGCAGAAAAGGAACACACGGTTCGGTAAAAGAGCTGAAAATCAAAGGTGCAGTGAGCACCTATAGCATACAGTCGTCTCCGTCTGTGCACCTCCTGTGGCTTTATCTTTAGACAAAAGAGGCCGATGAGTTTTTCAAACAAAGGCTGGGAAATTTCTGAATCGTCTTTGGGTAAGATCGTTTACAATCTTGCAAGAGGAGGACTGATCTGAAACCTGAAGCTTCCATCACAACAAGCCAATGTCACTACTTGCTATGGTTATTCACTTGTAGCTTAAGTTGCTTTCTACTTCAAGCTGCCACTTTGTGTTCTGGGATCTTAACAGCAGCTTCTTCCCCCACCCCTCCACTAGTCTTCTTAAAAAGAACTGATTCCTTATCTAATTCAAAATTACTGAGTTATTTCCCAATACAGTAACCCAACTACTAATTACTGTACGATCAACACTTTTAGCTACAAGTATCCCCCAGGCATTTTATTTCACATAGATATCCAGGGGGTCAATTATGCTTGCTCTGCAAGTCATGCACTCAAGCCTGATCAGTGACACTAGAAAACCAATTATCTTTGGCTTTCTAGATGAATCTTTTCATGGACTAGGGGACAGCTATACAGCTATTTAATCTATATACAGAATCTTAAACAGATGGTGAAACTTGGATGTGATTTCATAGTAACACATTTGAAAGTGACAATTCCAAATCTCTCACTTTGTCTCAAAACTGTGGCTTTTGGATACCCTACTATAACCTACAACATTCAGCTAAGTAGCATCAACAGGCAAACTAACCAGATTCCTCCTGCTATTAGGACACATCAGAAACTGAGGAGCTTTCTAGACAGTTGTCACCTTTGGTTTATTTAAAATGGTTTCAGAACACTGAAGAGTCAGTCACTGCTTTGGCAGAGAATAATATTTTTTTGTTGATTGGTAGTACTACTTTATTATGCTAGAAGCATGGAGCTCATTTGTACCATCTGGAGACCAAGATATTTTGTCATGAAATCCCACTACTGAACACGCTACCTCACTAGCTATCTTGCCTCAAGAAGGCAATCGGTAAGGAGTCTAAATGATATCACCTTCTTGTATAAGCAGAGGACTGTTTCCTCCAAGCTGTTATAGTCCACTCCATGTTTGCCTTCTTTCTTGCTTACTGTCACGTATCACCTGAAAGTAGGGTGATTTAACCATTTCTAATGCTGCATCGTCATTTTTCCAGCTATAAGGGGGATAGCTGACATTGACAAGTTTCCCATTTTCCACTTCGAAAATTTCTCACAGTTAAACACATACACACACACATACACACCGCATCCCTCACGCTGTTATAAAACATGAAAGAGGAGAAAAAAAAAGCAACACAATCTCAACCATTTCCTTACAGAGTCAAAAATTAGTTAACACTGTCGCAAGAAGCCAAACCAGAAGGATAAGAGACAAATATGGTACAACATAGAACCTATTCTCCATTTTAGAAATGCATTAGATATTTTCTCCTTAGTAAAACCCTAACTAGGTATATTAGTGGGATATATTTAGCCAAGAATATAAAGAGAAAGGAAATCCTAGGGGAGAGACTGCTGCCTCTCCCTGCTGGAAAAAAAGGTATGAAATGACGGGCAAAGAAGGACCCTATGGATGTAGAAGGAGCAAAGATGTAGGGAAGGGATAGGAGACAGATAAGCTGTAGAATTAACAGAAACAAAGTAGGGTTTTTTAAGGTGCCTGACACCTTTTTGATCTGAATTACTTTAATTAATAACCCTGAATGGAATACATGGTGCATCTGTAAAGCTGCCTTTTAAACACCAGAAATGAGGCAGATGCACATTGCAGAGGGCAGGCAGGAGAACCTGCAGGTTCTGGTATATGTACACTGGATGAACTAGCCTCTACAAAGTCAGAGGACACCAGGGACTTTGCTGGCTGATCAAATGAACAATCCCACAATGAAAGATTCTGGAAAGTCACCTTTCTGTCCAGACAGAAGCCTTGATAATGGCCAAGCCAAATTTGGAAAATTAGAGACCGCTCAGCTTTGTTGTA
Source organism: Haliaeetus leucocephalus (assembly GCF_000737465.1). Classification (NCBI taxonomy): domain Eukaryota; kingdom Metazoa; phylum Chordata; class Aves; order Accipitriformes; family Accipitridae; genus Haliaeetus; species Haliaeetus leucocephalus. The sequence continues at coordinate 12,474,181 of NW_010972664.1, forward strand.
CATAGATACATCTGTGCCATATGGCTTAAGGCATCAACTCCAGCCAGGAAGAATTCCTGATCTCCAGGGCAGGGCGAAGTGTAGAGCAGATGTCTTGACTTTTTAGTTAAAGGTAGTGGGACTTTTAGGACCCAATTTTTTAGTAGCCAATTTTAAAAGCGCTTGAAGCCAACACAAAACGCATCCAAACATGTGAGACACTTTGCCTTACCGAATATTTGTTATTTGTTATTAATCCTGAGCTGCTAGCAATATTCCTGGCCAAAGGAAACAGATCCAGCTGACAGTAAGTGACACATTAAGTCAAGTCACAAGCATTAGTAACAAAGCACTGTACCCAGAAACGGTGCAAGTCTTCCTCCGGCAACCTTAAGCCTTTTGTCCATTTGCTTAGCCTACCTGGATGAACCAATCTACAAATGATGCTATCCGGTCAGTCTGGATTTTAAAGCTACCTGGATTAACACAAAGGCATTTTATTTGCCCATAGCAATTTCTCTCTTTCCTCCCAATTCGTGCCAAAGAAGGAAGGAACTTTGTCAGTTGTGGGATTAAACTCAGGCAGCTTCAGTTTTTATGCTTAATAGGAGCAGACACATTAGTAGCTGTAGTCAGGTCTTGAAAGAGCCAATTTAGTCAAACAGAAGACAGAAATACAACTGCTCTGTTTTCATCTACCACTCTTGACAAGGAATTCAGCTCTTGTCACAAATAGTACCTAACAGTAATGATTCCAAAATTACTGCGTTAGTTCAGAAAAGTTCTGTAGATCTGAGGACTCTTTTTTTTTCTCATGGGTACAATATACTATGGTGACAGGAAAGAGCACACTTAAATCTTTTAATTGGTGTCTGTCTCTCCCTGGACCAGCCAGCAGGCAACCAGTAGGACTGAAGCACCTTTTCTCGGTACGCTGCTGCATTGCACATGACCTAGTACTGCATGTAGCCATAAATTAGCAAGAAAAACTTCACTTTCTGAAGTTTGTTATGAGCTGAATGGTGTAAACAAATACTGGCCTAAAATATTTTGCTGCCAACTAAGGACCTGTTCAAGCACAGAATATCTCAAGTCATATAGAGAACTATAAGAAACTTAATAGGACAGGCAAGATGAAGTGTCAGAATAATGAAACTGCTGGCACACCATCCCTAGAGACAGGATCTAATGCAGCAAGACCACTAGGAGCAAGATTTTAGAGATCCAAGACAGCAATAAATAAAACTGAACATCAGGAAAAGGACAAGCGGCAAACAAAAGACAGTCGAATCCTTTATAGCATCTCTTAAACACTCTGCTTACAATCGTTAAGTGATACAGCTAAAATATTATTTTCATATAGATGCAAAAATGGAATTACTTCCCAGCATTTAGACTGAAGTCACATGGCACTGGATTAGAACCAGAGACAAAAGTGGTAGACAAGGATTTAGTCAAAGATATGTAAATTATCAAGTTACATTAAGAGCAGTAAGAGTACCTGATATACTGTCACAGGCATCAAAAATTCAGAACCCACTAAAAGTTTTACTAGAACAGGAACAAATTCAGGTGCAGTGCAACAGCAAATATTAAGCTTCTTTCTCTGGCAATCAGCATTAAAAAAGAGTTATTCCCTGTAAATCTGTGTTAATTTTGGTTCTAATTTATCCCAGTGGAAGAGTACATTTCAAATTTGAACATAATAAATCTGCAGCTAAACCCAGTCAAATTAAAATGACTTTTTAATATATTTAGCACATTCTGTGTGTAGCCCTGCACAGTAAATTCGAATTCATCTAAGCTGGTGAGCAAGCTGGAGTTTACTTTGTCTCCAACTTGGTCTCAAAATGGTGAGCTAAATTCCAATTGTACAGTCTTGATTACTAGTAACACAAAGGGTAGAAGAATCACAGCTTGACTTGTGGGCTCCTAAGTAGAATTTATTTTCTACTGGCGGTTGAAGGATCTAGATTTAGATACAGCATAAAATCAACTCAAGTAACACCACAAAACAAGATAAGGAAAAGCTGCACTGGGGGGTTGACAGTGCAGATTAAAATGCCTAACACACCTCTACTTGGGTTTTACATTGTTTGAATAATTATTACGAAGATTCACAATCTATTTTTTGTACATCTTCATTTGGTATTATTCAGCTAAAGGTATTAAGCTAATTACCAGGAACAATGCCATACTTTTGAATAACTACAGAAACTTCAAATCTTCACTTTGTCAGAAAGGCACTCTGATGTTTATTAGAACTTTGAACCAGTACTTTGACAGGTAGGCTCCTTTCCAAGTTCAGTTTTTGGCTAAGGATCAAATCATAGGCCTTTACTTTTCAAAGCAGCCGGTGACAATAGAAGCAGAGAGCTGAACAGCATAACCTAAAAGTTGCCTAAACATAAAGAGTCTAAGTTCTTACAGAAAGCACTCTTCACCATTAGGTCTTTTCACAGACTGGTGTCTTAGCAAAGTCACTCCTGCCTAGTAATTTTTCACTGCTTACAAATATTTTCGAAATAGATCATCTCAGTTACAAAGCAAGACACAAAAAAAACCCCCACCACAAAAACCAAAAAAACGAACAATGAAGGTTGGTAGGTTTTAACGCCACTGAATTTTCTAAGCCATCTACCTCCACAGGGGAATAAACAAAAAATTTTATTATGTGTTATCCTGCTGAGATTCAACCAGTCTTCAGCTTTTGCTTTTTACTAGTTGTCACCACCTTAAGAGTTTACCACAACATATACATATCGTTATAGCACTTCATTAGAACATAAGTATCTTTAACCACCTTTCACAACAAATGGCCATTTAAGTCCTTCCACACCAAGCAGGTTCTTCTAAGTGTCTCCAGTACTCAAGATCTACACCACCAGTTATATAAAACCAGGTAACATGGCTTTGAAACACCACCAATAATGCATGCTAGCTTGATTAATCTCAAATTTAATGATTTGATGACATTGGGAAGATGTGTTACATGTGTATGCAGCAATGAAGCATTAGCTTTGCTATTGGAAAGCAACATGTTTCCAAAAGCCAAACCCAGTCTTCCAATACTCTGGACACATACCACAAGCGGACAAAAAACCCGAGGCCACCTGCCACCAAGCAAACGAGCAGTTACGAACTACCAAGGCCCTATTTTTTATTTTTTTTTTTTTTTGCCTGGAGCTTTAGCTCTCCCAGTCAGTAATCCTTGAAGTGACTTAAGTTGTCAAGACAAATTCATCTGCTCTGTTACTACCTGTTACTACAGCATTCACACACAGAGCCTTCAAACAACACAGCGGTTCAGATGGAGTAAGTTCAGGTCTGTGGCATCGAAGAAGTTACTATACTGTATTTTAAGCTCTTCTCTACACAATACAACGTTCTGCACCAGAATTTGTATCACTCGGAGAAGGAAAGAGCAGTAACACTGCCAGAAAGCAGCTACAGTTAAGAACTCTGAAGGTGAAAACCTTCCCTCCACTCTTCATGAATTCTTACACCTTTTTATTGGGCTTTCCTTGAGCTGGATACCCAATACATTAGATCATTTTGTGACCTAACAGCAGTAGACCTTTAATAATCTCCTGTAAAGTGTTTCCTTTCTTTTAGTTAGGGAATTTTCTCAGTTTTTCTTCGTATTACATCCACAAACATTTTGGACATATGCCAAACGTTAAATCTTGCTTTCTATAATTAGACTAGCTTGTAGAATTTAAAGATACTTGAGCAGAGGACAATTTACATTTAACAACACTAGAGATGTGAATTACTACTCTTCCCCTCCATTCCTACCTCCCTCAATAGTGATTTTGGGTGTTCAGTTCACCCAAGTGCTGGATTTTCACAAAATCCAGTACATGGCCCCTGTTAAATGAAACAAATGTTGAAAGGATCTCTCATTTCAGCATCCAACAGAACAGATACTTAAAATTGGTACTGTTAGGAAAATCCCACATGCTCAGAGGAAGAAACATATCGCCATGTAGACGCATTTTCCATACCTTAAGCAATCTTAAATCTAAACAACTTATGAAAAGTTTCTATTTTGAATATTTTTATTCAAATCGAAATACAAATACAAACATTTGAAAATGTACAAAAATAAAAAGGACAATTTCTACACCTTAAAGCAGATCAAACTCCCTTCTATATGTGCAATCCTTTTCACGGAAAATCCTAATCAGCCGACATTTTTCTGTTCTCTTCAGAGCATTCTATGCCAAACCCCTGCCCCCTCCCCCCCAATCCAGCCACACTTAAGACTAACAGCAACATTTCAGAAAACCTAACACACTAAATGTCCCTGAACAGATTACAAAGAAACCATTTCTCACAGGTAATCAACATGGTAATATATTTCCCTAATGACTTTAGGGAAAACTACTGCTGATGGGTAGTTTGCAATTCAAGCTTTCTGTAGTTTGTTGATATATAACTTGAGCAACACAGTTGGACTCCATTTTTCTTTTTTAAGCTACTTTTACGAATTCAAAAAAGCAAGTATCTTTGTTGATAGCATTTTTCCTTTTTTCTTCCTTCCCCCAAATTTTCAACTTTTCAAACAAAAATGTATCTGCAAATAAGAATAAAAAGTGGTAGAAGAGGTCTGAACCCAAAATAATTGGTTTTTACATCATCTGCCAACATAATAGGAACTGAAATGATCACCTGCTCAATATCACATTGTACTAATTAATGTAGTGGAAGCATTCTCACAATAACACTGTTTTGAACCACCCTATAATGTATATCCAGGTATTTTTTGTATAAAGTTTTGCTCAGTGATATTGATCAAATTATCTCAAGCAGTACAGTTCTTCTCAATGCTCTGTCATTCCATTTGCTTTAACATTTGGCCAAGACACTGTTTGCTTTTCATGTTCTGTCAGTAGATTTTTTTGGAGCTGCAGTAACGTAAGAATAGGTGAGGCAATGCTTCTGGAAAGAGGTAGCTGCTTAAACTGACATTACTGGAAAATATATTTTGGGGGCATACAAGCCCTTTTTTAGGTCTCAAATACAGCAGGAGGCTTTAAAGTTGAAAACAGTTGCTCAATTTATATGAATGTGCTTAGCCCCTAAAAGAAAAGCAAGCTGACAGTGGTTCAAAAAAACCTTGAAAAAACAGGTTCTCTCCAACATTCTTCTTTGCCATTCCTTCAGTTGTCAACATCCAGATCACATAACAGAAAGCTGCTTAGCAAGAGAACAGTTAATGTCTACTTGTACAGTGTCCAGAACACGGGCACCTAAGCCATAATCTTCTAGCTGCTACCTGTAACAAACTAGAAATATTTACCTAGTCCTATTATGGATAAGGATCTCATTAACTGTTACTATGACGGAGATTAATGCAGGGTGAATGGAGGTTTTATATCGGCATCCTGCCTGCAGCGCACACAACCGTACTTGCAATTCTATTGCTTCTACAGCTATGACTCTTCCCTCTGAAAAAATCTTATCATTTGCAGAGAAAACACTAATATCACAGAAGTAATGTTTAATTCTGTAACAATAGGTAGTTCAGTATGACATAGCCATTATTGTGTCTTCAGGTCATCTGACAAAATCATTATTCTGTACTTATGTATATAGAATACACGTAAGTTGTTTAAGTTCCTCTAGCAAATTTTAATCAGTGTCTTATTTCCTGCTGTCTTAAAATATTTTAAGATTGTCCAGTGAGCTAGCTTCAGCACTAATACATTATATACATATTCTTACTTGCTAAATATTTATTTTTTTACTCCAAAGGAAAACATTTTTCTAAAAAGATGCTGAGCACATTTTTCATCCATTACCCCACACTCAAAATCTCATGGGATACTGTTAGGACTGGTAACATCAGGACATTCTCCAGTTACTTCACACTGCTGGTTAGGATTAAAAGAAGGTGCTGAAAACTACTTGAAGTCTACTGAAGCTTTCCTTTTCTTGCCAAGATATAAGAACACCTCAGAGGCAATTTTATTGCAAACTGAAAAGAAACCAAAGAACGTGAAATATATTTATTACCAAGCAAGACAAACTCTGCAACACTTAACATGGGAGTCATACTTGGAAAAATGGCTAAATGGCAATTTGTAGATAAGATGCAGCTACACATAAGACACTTTCAGGAAGTTTTGTCTGTCTAGGCATCTACTGCCTGCAACTAAGCTTGACATAAACCTACTGTGAAATTACAACCAGGAAGTACATCAGCTGACAGCCAGGATCAATATAAACCAAAAAGTTTCTGATGCAAGGAAATTATTTCACTTCTAACAAGGTGGGAAGACACAGAACATATGTCATGAAACAGCAAGTCAGTATTTAAGAGGTAGTCTAGTTGCTCATTTGACTGGGCGAGGTAGAGCTAGTTGAGAAATCAATAGCTAAGGCCAGTCAAAATGATAGTTATCCCAAGTTTTGCAAGATGCAAAAAAAATTACTCTCAGCCCGAGACTGCTTATGTCACCAGGGATTCAGTTGTCTTGCTCATATTTACTCACTTTTACACAGGTAAGGTTATTGTAAAAATCCGTTCAGGGAGAGAATGCTTCCAGAAATAACCAGGGAAACAGCTTAACTACATTTTGGCACAAGTCAACTGATTCGTCTAACTTACACATCTTATGACTACGAAGGTTAATAAAGCTAAACGGCTCTCCTCTTTTGGCAGGTTGATATAGCTACAAAAACAAATACATACCAAAGACTAGAAGCAAGTTAAGTCTTAAATTCCATAGGGTTTACCTATATAAAAGTCTCCATGCAAATTCTTCCCACAGGAAAAAAAACCCCAATTATTTTAGAGATGAAAACCAATGAGACACATCAGTCATATAGTCAACAGGTATTAAAACCCTTTTATCTTAAAAGTTAAGACATCTGGGTACAGAATCATACATAATGCTCCCTTGGATTGATGTAGACTCTTCCAAGTCCTGAGTTTTGCGGGTATCTGCTGCTCCAATTTTTGTAGTATGTTTGCTGATAAACAGGATACATATGCTGAAGATCTTCTTGTTCTTGTGGCTCTTCAGTCTCGCAAGTAAGTTGCCTTCCATTCACAGCTTTCTAAACACACACAAGAAGTAATGAATTTCATAGTTCCTGCATAGAACCTGCAACTCCTATTCTTGTTAAAGCTTTAAGCAAGCTAAAGGTGCATGATCTCCAAAATAGTCTTATGAATTAAGAAACATGACTTAAAAATTCCAATCACTAACAGATACGACAGAAGTATTAGTAACTATCCAGAGTTAACCTCAAACTTTTGTTTCAAAGTAAGTTACATTTTAAAGCTCAATGAATCTAAAAAGCAAACAGCAAACTATGAAAACGCCTGTCAGCACTTCTGTGCTTTGTTATTTTATTCAACAAAAACTTCAAAGCTGTAGCGTTGGTGTATTTAAATTAGTCAGCCAAACTACCAGGATATTAAAATGATATTGACACATTCTACTTCACGGATAGCAAACCCACACATCCAACAGTTTTGACTAGGATGGACAAATGTATTGTTTTACACAAAACCCATCCTTATAAGCTTATTTTAAGGCACAAGATGAAATCAAAGCTTCAGTCAGGAATTCAAGCCATATTATTTACCATATGCTGCAAGTTTTCAGCATCCTTCTCTCTGTACTGGCTTTGCAAAGCAAAATGTTCTTTCTGAAAGAAAAGTTACAGCGGAAACAAGTCAAAATCCAACACTGCAGAACAGGTTTGGTTTATACAAAAAGTCATCACAAAATATACTCTGCCTTGTGAAGTGTCTTAACTGACTACCATTTAGAACACTTCTTACAAGCAGAAAGAGATGCTATTGTCAATTTAAGAAGTGTTATTTAGACATTTAATTTTTATTAATTTTTACTTTTTTATTTAAGCATAAGCGTGTTTAAGATTAAGAAACTTTCTTTTAACATTACATTGACTTTAGATAAGCCACAGGTTAAAAACAAAATAAAATCCAAAATCAGTTATAAAGTTTTCACAAGCATCATATGGATAAGTGCTGAGTCTGCTATTGCACAAAAAATATTTAACTGAAATGGAATTGTACAATACTGAGAGTAGAAGGCAGTACATGGTTGTTTCTTAATTTGATGAAGTTAAACAAAGTTACTTCCTACTGAAAAATAAAAAGCTTCTAATGAGACTACCCAAAACAAATAAAATGCTTTTCAGTACAAATTAAGCTAATTTTATTTTCCCCTTATTAATTAAAGCAGCATAAATGTATTTACAACTTGCTACTCAAGTTTGCTTTGCTGACTGATTTTTCCAACTGACAGTCCACACTGCCTACATGTTCTACCATTAACTTTTTCTGTGAGGCCTAAAACCTGTTCCTCAAAGTATATCGCTCCAAAATATTATTTCAGAGGCCTACAGCAAGGCCCGATAGCTAGATGTACACAAGGAACTAACTGGCATTAACAGCAACCAAAATCCTACCAAACACATATCACATGAATGCCCTACATCTCAATGTCAATTGTAGGTCTGCTCCTACTGTTCAGCATGGCTTGCTAATAAAAACATATACGCAGTAAGTTCTTCTGCGCCTCAAATAAGAGTCCATTGCTTGATTCATTAAGTCTGTTAGAACTTTGGAACACTGGCTGTGCTAGAATAGGAAAAAAACCCCAAACCAACTTACCGTCCCGCTGGGTCCTGCTACCTGATTCCCCTCTCCTACTTACAAAAGTAGTCTTAGAAAGTCGGTGTATTCTGCAGTTATTTGCCCTTTGTTGGTTCCCAAAGAACAGTCCCACTACCAAAACCAATATAGTTTTACAGACTGCTTAACATTAAGTTTCAAAATTCTTTAGCACCACATAGCTATTACAGTAACAAAAAAGTCTTAAAGCTGATGGTGATCTAGTGATCAACGCATTTGAGAGGTGTGGCTATCACTTCACTTTTCAGTTAGGTCTCATAAGCCCCATAATAAAACCAGAGGTTCTCAGGTAGCAGATGGCCATGGCTGTCTGCCCTACCTATACCTCTTACGTTCCATAACAAAACTGCTCCCGTGCGTACTGGGACTCTGCGACAGGTTTATGAGCTAATGCATTGAGTCTGAACATGCATAGCAAACACGAACATTCCCAACAGTGTGACCACGCTTTGGCCTGACAGAAGTGCTTGCGTTAGCCTTCAATTTGAGAGAACAAATGCCTATCAATAAAATTACAAGTATATAAAAGATGTACATAATGTACAGATGTTACTCCTGTCCATTAAAATATATAAGGCTTAAAGAGAGAAGACATAACTTCTAGATAGAAAAAAAAATATCTTCGAAAACTTCTCTACCTTGTCAACTGTATTACTTCTGGAACAGTTGGTCTTTATTAGTACTCCTGATATTGTAAGGAGTCCAGAGCTGTGGCTTATTTAATATACACTTATTAGTAGCAACCAAAACCATATTCAAGTACACAAATGCTTCATAACCAGCTAGGCTGAAATCATCTAACTTTAAGAAATAATACCAGATGGAAGTCTTGCTCATTGTACACACCTGAAGAAAAGTGAGCTACATATAGCTTATCTATACTTAACAATGTATGGTTAACATGCACATATAAAAGTAGTAAAATTTATTGGTAAATGCTGCTGTTAGAAAACCAGCACTACTGGCATATAGATCAGCACACTTGCTGTGCTCTTGGAAGTAAGCTAGAAAAACACAACAGAAAGGAACTTCTGCCAGAGTTCACCCAGACATTTTGCTGAATTAGAATCACCCATACTGGCGCCTTGCCTGAACAGTGTTTGGAGAGACTATTCAAAAGCAGCTTGGACCACAAACAATTTTCCTAGGCAGCCTAATATCTTCTCTGCTCTTCTATTAGCAAGCTTTTCTAACACCTAACACAAAAATCTAATTTTTGCAAAGAGGGGTTTTTTTTGGTGTTTGTTGTTGTTGGATTTCTTTGTTTTGCTTGTTTATTTGTTTTTTGTCTTAGCCAAAGGAGAGCAAGTAGATTTTTGTTCTTTGTAATGGTCCTTCACTCAGTGGGAAGGACATCATGTCCTCCAAATACTTCTTTCAGAATGGCCAATTGTTTCCTTCAGTCAGTACTCACGTACCAATCATGATTCACACTGTTTAAGTGCTCTGCATACCTTCTGATATTCTCAGTGCTTAAAGTAGAAATTTGGTCCCATCTGAAAAGGCAGACTACTGCTAAATTTGGCAGCTGTTGGAAGACAAGAATAGATGTTTATCTGAGTAATTCACCACACTGACCCAATGGGAGACAGGAGGCATGTAGATTTTGCTTAGATCTCTCCCTCGCAGGATCTTGGGACTTTTACTGCTTGACTCGTGATCCACTAGCAGCATTTCTCAATGAAGTTGTTTCCCCTACCCTTTACTCTGTAAAGTTCAAGACCTCCAATCCATTCTCGTTCCTCAGTCATCTTCCTTCTAGACAAAGAATCAACCTTCTACCAACCTCCGAGATAGTTTTGGAAAAGATAGCAAAACTCCTGGAAAACAAGTAATTCCCATTTATGCTGTGTAAAGAACGTAAGTAAAAGAAGCTTGCTTCATAGTAACATACAACTAAGTATATCTGGGTCAAGCATAGGGAGCCTTCAATGACTACGTATCAGATTTTTTCAGAAGACAGACAACTCCACAGCTTAATACTGCTTGTTTTCGCCTCAGTCTGTCACTAGCCAATATTGCAGCTTTACCATTGCTTTGCCATCAGCAACCTGAAGGTAACCAAGCAGGCAAAAAGCTGAAATAACATGACAGCAGCTGAAGACAACAGGCTCAGGTATAGCCAAAGGGAACAAACAGGTACCTTGAGGTTAGGTAGTCACTGGTCTAAGACATCAGAGTGATGACTTGAAAGGTGAAGCTTTTTGGACAAGCAGAACACAACCTTAACAGTTGTCAGAATATGACAAAATGAAAGACATTTTGGGACAGACATATGGTGCCTGTAATTGTCTCTAAAAAGAGACGACAACCGCACTGCAGTAAGAGCAACAGCATGAAGAAAAATCATCAATCAAGGCTAGCAAAGAACCATCACATCAAGAAGAGTTCCTTTCTGCAATGGTTCATATCAGAACAGAATACTAACAGCCTACATTGTGTACAGTTCATAATAAACCTATTCAGACTAACAACAGTTGGATATTTCTTCTTCACTACTTAAGCCAAACAGGTCATTGTTTTCGACACCTGCCTACATACATGAAGTTGCTGAATATTTCCATGCAATTAGTAGTTACAGCACTGATCAGCTTATACACATCTTGAACATGCAAAATAAGTTAGAATTTGAGCTAAGCAGAAGAGCCCAGGCCTAGAACTGCCTCACTGCACAAGAGCAGAGCACCATATCCTCAAGAGGACAGACAGTATAAGAGAACCTTCCAAACAGACCAAAACAGCTAAACTCAATTAAATTATTTACAAAACCATTTTGTGGATGTTTATATACTTACCTCTAGTTTGACTGTATCTGGGAGACAAAGTTCTACTCATTTCAGGAAGAAATGCTTCCTTGTCCTTTTTCTGGGCTCCAGCTAATAAATACACTGCACTCACTACACAGAACACACTTGAATGAGTATTTTCAAATCCCAAGGAACTCAGTTCTTTGTTAGGCATTTATGGTTTTAAACTATCCAAAGCGGTAGAAAGTATTTAAATGCTGCATTTTTTTTTTTCTTCTTAACCTTAATTTTGAAAAAGAAAAAACTCTACTGCAACTATACATTTGCGTCTCTGAATAAAGGTGTTTTTTCCCAGGTAAGATTTAGTACAACTAAACACAATTCCTCCCGAGTAGAAAACCTTCCTACAACTGAGTCAGCTCACTTTCAGAGGAGCCAGTTTTGATTCCAATCACTTTATCTGTTATTTAAACCTTTTCAGGAAGTAACACTTCACTAAAAATAGCATAAACTCAGTATTTTTACAGTTACACTAATGTCTAATGGCACTATGGGGAAAAAAAAAGGATGAACAACTGTAACTAGCTGTCCCTTCTAGACCTTCATACAAATGAGACATTGCAAACCAGGAATTTTTCCCCCTTCCTGTTCAGTAGCAAAAAAGTTTGATTAAGTAAGAGTTTAAAGTCTCATTCAAGACAAACATAAATAAACCTTTTCCTGAATATTAGATGCAATGTCTGAAAATCCCTACTGGTTAAATCTTCAATGTAAACAGAGGCCTACATGTATTGAACTAATACTGTAGTAGATGACTTGATAAGTTTATGAAATTATCAAGAGCCAATACAGTATAATCATTTCAGAAATCACACTTTGATTTGTTTGCTTTCAGTTTAATTAGGTGTTTCGTATCCTGTCCAGTTCAAAAGCTGACATTTAATATATGAATGTGTTATCCCTATGGATTTTCCACGTAACAAAAAATTCCTATTGGCACTGAGTGGAAACAAAGCCTCACAGAGGCACCACAGAATGAATCAAGAGGTGTGCGGTAAGAGATGGATCATTTGCCCAGTTCCACCAGTCAAGTTCACTTATCTCTTCATACCTTAAGTGGCTTTCAGACCTATGGAACCATACTGGTTCCGTATTGATATTCCATTTCATTTTGGATGTATTGGCATAAATTTTGGATAATAATTCTGTTTCTAAAAATCAGTTTAACTTTCAACAATAATTCTACATGAGCAGTAGCTTACTTATAAAAAGTTAATATAACACCACAATTTTTAGATTAGACAGAGCTATATATTGATTATAACGTCAGCTACTTAACGCAGATTTGAAACCTCCCTTTCAAAAAAAGTTTTTTTCTCACCATTATGATGGAGTAACTTTGTAAGTGAAATGGGCTATTTCCAAACATGCAGTTAATCACCAACTGCCTTGGTTAAAGAACAGTCAATTTTAATCATACCAAGCAAAGCTACCTTATAATTATGATTTAGGATACAGCTTACACCATGGTATCATTGCTCCTAATTAAGTTCTTCCCTCTATGCCACACTTCCCTAATAGTATAGGGGCAGAATAGGCTAAAGAAACAGCTTTTGCACAATTGCGTATTTGTTTCTGTTTTGTAATTCCTGCTCTTCCCAACAGCCTCACAGCAGTAGCAACACCACAAAGTAGCTAAGTTGCATGTCTTACAGCAGAAACTCTACCACCCCCAGCAAGTATTCAGACAGGTAGGTAACATTTGCAGTGGTTATACACCCATGTTCTTACCTTCAAAAATGTTTTTGAAAAGAACCCCATCTCAGCAATGTTTCATTCTTTCCTCCTCCTTCCCCTTAACTGTTTACTTTTCCACATTCATTATTTAGTTCAAGTTTTGAAGTAATTTTGAGTTATTTAACATCACCTGCAAATGCATTGTGAAACAGGTTAAAAAAAGCCATTGTCTAATGTTTTCTTCTTTCTCCACTCCTCCAGCGGTTCTTTTCCACCATGTTCACGGGCTTATTTTTCCAACTGTTCTTTGTCATGTTTGCGCTCTTGTAATTCCTTTTAAAAGAAGTTTTTTTTTCCCCTGACCTTAAAGTCATACTGCTTTTGCTTCTCAAGTCCTAGACTGCAATCTGGAGACCAATTCTGAGAACATGCTATTAACCACTTACCAAAAGGAGACATTGCTCTTTCATACCTGAACTAAGAGCATGAATTTACCACACAAGGCAAAACACACACGGGGAACAAGAACCCCCACATCATCACCAAAGGCTAATATTCTGTGAGCAACAAAAATATGCCTGCTCAATAGTTTAGACAAACACTGGAAACGAGAACAGGAGATTCAATTTAAACTAGAGACAAAGGAAATCATCTCACATAGCATGAAAACACAACACCTTTGCTAGAGAAAGGACTTGTACCTTTTACCGCCATGGAGCAAGCAATAGAAGCAAAATCTTCAGGTTCTGTCAAAGAAAACTGGTGCTGAGCTACAGTGTTTCTATGCAGGATGACACAGTGTATCTGGGGTTTTGTGCTTCGATACTTAAAATAGTTTGCATTGTCTTTACATTTTGCAGAGTTTCATAAAAGCATTGAGTTTTACTCTAAACATGGTCCTTCTCAAACACTCCTTTAAAAGCCTGAACCAATTATCTCAACATCTTCATCTTACATTTTCTCATCCTTTCCAATTTAGAAATCCCATTACAAAAGCGTCCACTAATAAAAAAGCTTGTGCCTCATTCTAGTCCCTATCCAGTTAATGGGTTTTATTCATTTTAAGATCCTTTATCAATACAGATGAGTTTACCTATGCACATTTTGTACTTCCTTCCACTCAGTCTTGTTTGCCTAAACAGCTCTTCAGTCTAAGGCAAATTATTACAATAATGCTTCCTTTTTCATCAAGGTAGGGACATTCCCACCCCTAGGAATCCCTAGGGTCTTTTCCTAAGACCATTAGGAAAAGAACTAGACAAGTTCAAGAGAGCCAGAATCTATTAATGAATCAATATAATGCTAGGTATAAGAGTACTGTGCATGATCTTTTCACATTTGATCCAGAAGTATCATCATTCAGTAAATGGTGTTATATGCTTTTACTTGTGCTAATACAATTTCACCATCTTTTCTGTTTTGAACAGGAAAACAAATATTACCATTAAAGAACTTTAGCATTTGTCTGGGTTGCTTGGCTAAATACAAGAGGTATTCTTACAAGTTGCAAGTCTAAAGTCAGTCTTGCCGTGGCTAGAATTACCTGCTGGGCTGTATTTCCCTTCTCTGCTTTTATTTCTGTTGCTACAGAAAAGCCTTATTAAATTCTGAATGTTTCAAGGACTCTGAACATTCATGCATTGCATTATACAACACAATTATTTTTCCTCTTTCCTTCAGAAGCACCTGTCAAGCTAGACTTCAGTTCTTTCACAATGTCAAAGACTGTCCATCTCCGTCATGTTTCTAGGCAAGAACTTTTGCTTCTTAGTGACATATTTTTTGAAATACAGTGAAACTAATGATTCAAAGGATTGCCTGAATTAGCGCCCCCTCTCCCACTCTTATAAATATTATGCAACAGAGGAATTTCTCTTTAAGCCACTGGAATTCTTCCGTTCTTCCAACTTTCTCTTGATCTGCCCCAAAACTTAGCTGCCAAGCACAGCGCCCTCTCTCACCAAGGACATAACCTTCAGGCTGCTCACTGCCCTTTCACATTACATGCAAAAAATAGTTCTGAGTAACAGAATAGTACTTCCATGACAATGATTATTAAAAAAAACCACCCAGACAAAAGCAATAGCTTTTTTGCTAAAAAAGTTGATAAAGGTGAACCTACAGTCTTCGCAATTATCGTGGTTTAAGCCCAGCCAGCAACTAAACACCATGAGGCCACTCGCTCATTCCTCCCCGCTGGTGGGATGGAGAAGAGAAAATACAACAAAAGGCTTGTGGGTCAAGATGGGGACAGGGAGGGATCACTCACCAATTATAGTCACAGGCAAAAACCAGACTCAAATTGGGGAAAAAAAGACAAAATCAATTTAATTTGTTACCAATCAAATCAAAACAAGATAATGAGAAGCAAACCTAAATCTTAAAAACACCTTCCCCCCCACCCCTCCCTCCTTCCCAGACTCAACTCCACTTCTGATTTTCTCTACCTCCTCCCCACCAGCAGCACAGGGGACAGGGAATGGGGGTTGCAGTCAGTTCATCACACATTGTCTCTGCTGCTCCTTCCTCCTCAGGGTCAGGACTCCTCACACTCTTCCCCTGCTCCAGCATGGGGTCACTCCCACGGGAGACAGTCCACCATGAACTTCTCCAACGTGAGTCCTTCCCGTGGGCTGCAGTCCTTCACGAACTGCTCCAGCACGGGTCCTTTCCATGGCGTGCAGTCCTTCAGGAGCACAGACTGTTCCAGCGTGGGTCCCCGGCGGGGTCACAAGTCCTGCCAGAAAATCTGCTCCAGCATGGGCTCCTCTCTCCATGGGTCCACAGGTCCTGCCAGGAGCCTGCTCCAGAGTGGGCTTCCCATGGGGTCACAGCCTCCATCAGGTGCATCTACCTGCTCTGGCATGAGGTCCTCCGTGGGCTGCAGGTGGAGATCTGCTCCACCGCGGACCTCCCTGGGCTGCAGGGGGACAGCCTGCCTCACCATGGTCTTCACCATGGGCCGCAGGGGAATCTCTGCTCCTGGGCGTGGAGCACCTCTTCCCCCTCCTTCTTCACTGACCTGGGGTCTGCACAGGTGTTTCTTTCATTCCAATCTCCTCCCACACTGCAGGTTCCCCTTCTTGAATATGTTATTGCAGTGGTGCTACCGCCATCACTGAAGGGGTTAGCCTTGGCCAGAGGCAGGTCTGACTTGGAGCCGAAGAAGCTTCTAGCAGCTTCTCACAGCAGCCCCCCCTGTAGCGCTGCCCCCCTCCCCGCTACCAAAACCCCACCACACAAACCGAACACAACAGTAAAAACTATTTACACTACCATTTTTTCATTGTTCCACTTAATACTCCTATGTTTTGGACTTCTGCCTTGCTCTTTTAGGGCCATAAGTGAACAGTTCTTCTCAATTCTTAAGTGATTCACATGAATACGTAAATTGGTATCTGCAAACACCAGTACAGAGAAATTATGAGTACTCAGTTACATAGTACTTCTACATACATGTAGCTTATTATTTAACATTAGCACGTAAACACTAATGCATACTTCAAGTATACTTAAAGCTTCCAAGTCTGAAGGAGTAACTACGAAAGACATTGGCTATCCAGTATTATCAAGTGTCTACAACATCCCCCTTCATTTTAATACCAACACCCATCTACTCAGATATGGGTAAAATCTAGTTAAATATTGACTGCTGGGACACAAACAGGAGAATTTCAGCTTATTCAGTTGCATCTGGAATACTTCACAAGATCCAAAAAAACCTACTGTGCATGATTTGAACAATAACTGTAGATGATTGAAAAATTTGCACATTACATATAACAACCCGAATCAGCTTAAATTGAATCAATCCACTTACAATCCTCAATTACTGTATTCAGAAGACACCATTTAAGTTCATTCCCTCTTAACTTTACCTTGCACCTTCGTGCAGCCTATCATTTCCACTCAGACTGAATTTGATCATCTATTGCTGTTGACAATGCAGTGACACTTCACCTACAGTTCTTTTCAGTGTAACCAGAACCTTACATCTGAACTATTTAGAGGCTTACCAGCATGCTTCTCATTTATGACTAGACAACGCAGTTCAAACAGCTTTTAGAACATAAATCGTGTGGCTAGTACAGACTTTTAGTCTAACAGGACAAGACATAGTGACAGGCTGCTAACTTGCTTCTTTTACCTTTTTAAAGCTATTCAAGAGTTGGCTTATTACACCACAAGAATGCAACCCATCACTTCTTGGCTAAAGCTAGTATTTTGACACTTATTTCTATTAGATAAAGCAGAAGCTCTTGCCTCAAGCATAACAAAAAGTACACGTTGATTATAGGTAGTATCAGCTAGGAAAACAGCCTCCAGCTCCAGGTCTTTTCAGTTTTGGACTTCCACAGAAGAGAAAAAGAACAGGCACACTAACAATGTTATGCCAACGCCCATTATTTTTAAATAAAGCATAGTTAACATGTAGCCTGAAAAAGAACTAGATCTTTCTCTTCCCTTTCCCAAAACAACTTAAAACTGTATTTATCCAGCTTGAGGGAAATGAGTATTAGATTCAGTCTGTTTAGTGTCTTCTCTTTATTTACAAAATATATTTACATAAAGCATTTTATTATATGTTCAATAAAGACTACAGTCAGCTTCAGCTTTTCTTAGTTCTTAAGTATTCACTAAGAGAAGCCACAGTAAGCAAAACCAAGAGAGAATTCAGAGAGAAGAGTTCTGAAGAAAACAATAAAGTATGCACTTTGAGTAGCCCTGTAAAGGATAAATAATTGCATTTTCTTTTTGTTGTCATTTTGCTATCTAGCAGCACTACAGATGCACAAATAACACGGTAATCCAAATAACACAATAGTCCATATCTTCTGATTCTACAAGATGATCTTTTACTGTAATACGTAAAGCATAGGATTGTATTAACAGAAGCATGATTCAATCTTGCATTTGTTGAGTATTTTAGTGACAGAAGAAAGAGTTAGCGAAGATGCCCAACCTGAGCATAGAAAAAGCAGCGTCTTCACTATCATCTTAGGTGTTATACCACCTTCGAGATCAGAAGACAAAAACCTATTATGCTTTTTGCCAACTAAATGTTTTATACCTTCATAATATTATAATCATCAGGCTGCTACTAAAAGTAGCAATGGATCCCAGAACATTTTCTTGCTTCATTCAGCAACAATATTAGCAAGTATTACTCAATGTAGTATTTGTAACACAATATTCTTTTCATGCGTTACTTTCATGAGAAAAAGGAAAGCTTTTATCAGCAACTCGTATTTGGTGAGCTTTAGTAACCAGCAATTACATTAAGAAAATCTACAACAATATTTTCAGCATTACTAAGAACTCTATCAAAATCTGTCTTGAAGGTGAATGAATAGGGCATCCCTCTACCAGAAAAAAAGGCTTCTACAGGTCCTTAAAGCTGCAAAGGTATACCAGAGCATTGGAAAAACAGTATTGCCTGAATTACCTCAGTCTTATCATTCAGCACATCAGTGGTTAGAATCACGTTATTGATACAAAGTACTGAAGATGGAACAAGAATCCCATTAAGAACAATTACAATCTAATTATCAGTAATAGTGATAGGTGATGCAAGTTTTCTTCAGTGTAAGCAGAAATTTAAAAATCAGACTGATCTAATGTATACACCCCTCCTCCCCCCCAATTATCACTTTAGGGGCTACAGTCACGTTCTATAGTTTTCAGGAACAGACTGGTTTATTATATGAAGTGTAATAATCGATGCTGTTAACTGAAGCCCTCTGCCATGAACAGGTCCCTTCTGTGTTGCCTAGTGCAAAAGAAACCTTCTGAATTCATCTGGAGTTTCACTAGCAGTTCAATCCAGTACAACGCCATGCTGTAGCTAAGGACAGTCCTATCCTTCCTTGTTCCCCACTTATTTTAACTGTCTCATTTGCTAGAATTAACTTTCCAGTGTATCACCTCTATGATGCTGTTATATCAGACTACACCCACACAAACACTAAATGCTAGTAAGGAACTTCATTGCCTATTTTTGTCTTGTTCGGACAGCATTACTTTAGATCACATGAAGCTACCCCTGAAAGCATACTAAAAATTCAAGTAATTGTCACAGAGTTAGTACAGAGTCTTTTGTTGCTGATAAAGATAAATTCAAGAAAAAATATCAAATTAGAAGGTACATAATTGCAAGCATTTAAAAGTGATTTAGTGATCTTCACTGGGAATCAAAACCATACTTTGGTAGATGAGCTACGCCAGAGCCCAAATTCCAGTATATCCCCACCACTCAAAACTGAACAGCTTAAAAGAAGAATGGCAGTTGTTACTAGCAAGGAAGGTGATGATGCTGAAGTCACTTAAGTTTACCAAGTATATTTGTTCCCTCATATGAAGATTGTTTTATAAAGCTATATATATTCTCTTAAATCACCACACAATTTCAGCTATAGCTTTTTCTACTTCAAGAGGAGCAGAGTCTGTCAAACACCGAGACAGAAAAAGGATCTATTTATCCGTTTCCTGACCTTTAAGGATGACTTTAACACCAAGGATGTAAGATTCAGATATCACATACGTAGGGAAACTTCTGGCTTGTGAACCAACAATCGATAAACTCCATAACATCACCAGAAAAGCAAAATCAGACTAAATTAACATAATAAAGGAAAGTTAACACTTTTCCTACCTTAATTTGAGATGCATATAACCTCTTACTCACCTGAAGCATAGCTTCTTTCTGTGGTACAGGGAATGCTCTCTCCTCACAGGAGGATGGTTTCTGAGTGGGTGGAAGATCAATCCTGTAGTAAAGAAAGAATGAAATATGACATGCCATGTTTGTGGAGTCCAATTGAATGGTCAGATATTTTTTATTTTAGCTGCCAAATCATCCAACAGGCAACACTCAGGGACACACACATTTCAGTCAGCAATGACACCTATATGAAGTATTGTAATGTTAACACATCCACCCCCGGCAATAATTCAGCCACACACTTTTCGTAGAAAAGCACCACCTATAACTTGTTTTTTATTGTGTAAGGTGTTAAGTAGACTGAACTCTACCACACACACTCCAACTAAGTAGGATTAGAGACTACTGGTATCTATCATCATTTCTATGTTATGAGATACAGCTTGAGCAACATTTGCTACTAGAGTCTTTCTTTGAAGAGACTTTGAGAAAGCCTTACAATGAATTATGACATGCAAGATTTCTCTACTGTAACTTTCTCAGTGAAAGCAAATGGTTATAAAAGAATTAAAATGCTTAAGACTATTCATATAAATTCTGTAGCTGAAGCATTTCAGAGAAACAAACAAGAAAACAATATTTCTAACCATGTTAGAAATTATTCAGTTGTAGGAAAACACTTGACTCATCTCGCTAGCTCAAGAGATTCGAATGCTGAAACTCATTTTATGCTAAACACTAAGTTATTTTATTCTACTCCTCATTAAGTATATGCACACACAACAGACACTTTCATTTCTCATTCAGTTTCAGTGTTAACTATATATGGCATGTGTGAAAAGACTTGTATTTACAGATATTCAAAGCTATCATCACTCCTTATGCATGTTCCTTCCAAGCAGGGTCTAGACACCATCTACTTGAACTAGAAAATTTTTTTCAGACTTATTTTGTTTGCTTGTTTTTGTTCGACCATATTGGATGCTTAAAAAAGTAAACCGCATGTCTGCACCAGAGACTTGAAGAAGCAACCAACATTCCAGAAAGCACATTAAGTCAATCATTTCTAAGCACACGTCTGTGGGTGCTTGCTTCATTTTACCCACATATCAGGATAAACCTTAGAGGACCTTCACTTCTGCAAAGCGTGGTCAATTTGTTCTCATGTTAGACCTACAGTTACGATAAACTAGTAGTCTCTGGCATCAGTCAAGATGGACCTCTCCCCTGCCCTCCAATTCAATCAATGAGCATCTTCTTTCAAAACTAAACAAAACAAAAAAACCCTTCTGAAGAGATAAAGAATTATATTACCTCTGAAGTCATTCTTAGCTTCCTCATTTTTATTTTATTTTTTTTTTAGAAATGCAAGTGATTTTACATTTGTCTACTCTGAAAATACAGCCCTGAAATTATGACAGCTGAACAGCTGCTAAGGAAACTCAGACATTTAAATTCCTGTATAGAACAAATGCTTTCCGCATATTGCTTTCAATTAAAAAAAAAATCCAACACATACTCACACTTTGTCAAGATAGGATGGCCTTTTTTTCCTTGGGGTCAGCAGCACTGTCACAAAGATGGTAATGATAAAAAGAGCAAGGACTGCTCCAATCACAGCCCCTGCTACAGCAACAGAAGATGTCTGCTTAAATGGCACATCTGCAATGTGATAGCATAGATTACACCTTTAAGAAGTTCACATACTTTCAATACTCAGATAAGCTATTTCAGCATTGCTCTGAGAAGTGTTTCTTCCTTCCATGACCAACGAGAAAGCCTCGTCCTGCACTAGCACTCTTGCAGTATTTGCTCCAGTCACCCAATTAAAAACCTGGTCAAACTGAGAGCTCATGAATCACTAATATGACTTAAAAAATTTCATTGACTACTTTTAATAAATACTAGCTGCATACTTTTATTTTTGATTTCAAGGCAAGATGAAGTTACAGAACATATGCGTTGCACTTACATGAGCAAATGAGGTGTTAATTCAAAAAGCTAGACAACTATGGCTTTATTAGCAATCTTTCTTTAAAGCCACTACAGTCTGCAGAAAGGAAAAAGGGAAACTTAAAAGCAAGGAAAAAAAGATATACTGCTATGAGCAATGAACACGCCAACTCACTAATAATTTGCTTACACTTATCAAAGCAACCCCTAAGACCACCTATCACCTCTAGGACTTCACACTTCAACCTACAAGAAAGTCATTTTTATAAATAAGTTTTATCAAGGGGGGAGAAAAGCTTTTTTTTTTCCTTTTAAAATAATTTTTCTTTTGACCTCAGCATTGTCAAATCTGATGTTTAAGAACTCATACTAAATTAACACACTTGTCAGTCTTTGAAGGTCACCCATTTCACTATGCTACAAATTCAGTAAGTTTTAAGTCTCACAACACTGAAACCTGCTAGCATACTTTAATTCAGTATCATCAGTGTTTCAAACTTGCACCAACAGGCTTATCAAAAAGTTGTACAATTAAAATAATTCACATTACCTTCACTAAAACGTTTTCCCGTAAAATACAGGTAGCATACAGAAATAATGCTCTGATCTACATTGATTACTAGATCAGAAAGGTAACAGCAAAGTAGTTTAAAATTAACACAGCTCTATACTTTTACCATATTTCTAAATGCAGTTTACTTCAGCTATTTTCCTTCAGAAATAATCATATGCTGCGTTTCTCCAAATACCACACAACCATCCTCTATTTAATCTCTTACCGGAATAAATTTTAAGAGCCTCTTAAGCTGTATATTCTATCCACAGGTCAAAAAGCCAAAACTATGCAATATGTTTTATCAATTACTCATAGCTCTAACGCTGTTCTGCCTGTATGCTGGAAATCTGGAGAAAGTCATCTTTTTCTCATCCCTCATTTAAAAAAAAAAAAGCACAACAAAAAACCCCAAACAAACCACCTTGGTTCCAATCTGATAAAGGGATTCCTGTCCTCTCACTGCGCATGAAAGACCTGACAGCAATACGCCCCTGGGATCACTCATGCACGTATGTTTAAGTAGCTTGAACAAAACTGAAATAAGCACTTTTTGCGACTGTCTTAAAGGGAAAAAGTCATAGAAAAACAACTTGCAGGAAGCTAATTCACTCCAGAAGATTAACACCTTCAGTGATCATTGTTCTATTTCACAAAACAGCTTTCTTGGCATAAGCTCCGTCTGTCCATCAGATAGCAGTCTATATACATAAGAACCATAATTCCCATTTTCTTCTGAAGAATGGGCACATCAATCAGTGGAAGGCTAACTTAACCACTGCATTTTAAGTGGTTTAAGTTTAGTTTACACTGGGTGTCTTCTTGTTGAAGTGAGAAAGTTGCAGGTAACTAATACACACTGTTAGGTCCCAAATTCATGAAGATGCTTCGGTCTTGTGATTACAAGAGAAGAGTTTGACTGTTTCATACTGTACTAACTTTATAGTGCCTTTTTTTCAGGTAAATTCTGCTATAACATTAAAACACCATGAAGTATTATACTTTTAATGAAAGTTCAGCCATTGAATCCCATTTTGGGTGAGATGACAATAGCCACCTATTTACCTCTGAACACCAGGAAAAACAGCAATATCCCAGCAAATGTAGCAATATACAGCAACTGAACTGAAGTGCAATTACCACAGGGCTCACTTAATTTGCTTTTTTGACTTGCTTTGGTAAAAAAAGTAGGCATAAAAACTCTATCAAACCAGAGGAATGATCAGAAGCCCAGACTACCATGCCAAGCTGAACAAGCCAAAGAGCACCTAAGATGCATGGTGCCAGCTAAGCAGCATTTTAACCACCAGTTGGTCAGAAATAGATGGGAATTGATTCACTCCAAGAAATATGGTTAAAGCAGAGCTACAGCAACTGAAAACAAAAAATGAAAAAAAAATTTTTTTCTTTTTTTAAAGAATGTGAATCTTAGTGTATCAGCTGTGGTTAAACTGTTTGGACAGCAACTATCCCTATTTATCATTCTCAGGGTTCATACTTCTTAAAATAGTTTCTAAAGACACTTGTTTAGGGTCTCCAAGAGGAAATGCTAAAAAGCCCATAAAGCCCATCTTAAACAGCTCAAATACTTTAGTTCCTTCTACCCAGCCTCTGGTTTTATCTTTTATCACGCTTTTTCATCTCCAATTTTAAGAACATACCTGTCAAACATTTTTGAACACTACCTACGTCCAGAACATAACAAAAAGTTTATTCACACAACAGCCATTTGTACTTACAATCAATTCTTTTTACAGCAGACATAATGTACAAAACATTGCAACACGCGTAAGCCCTATCCCTATTATCAACTTCAACTCCAAAACATTTCAACTTATTAACCCATAGGAATTAAATATATATATATTTTTAAAAATCAAACCAAAAAATCCACAGAGACAAAAGCAAGATATCCCATGTGGAGAACAGGTTTATGGTTACGTTTATTTCCAAGTAACACCATCTTTTAAAGATGATATATCAAATATTTTTTATTTGAAGAGAGGTATGATCTCTTTACTCCAGAAATAATTTGGATCAGAACCTTCTGCTCAATATTTAACTCCTTCCCTTGTGTTTGCACTCAAACTACAGATACACACAATATCATTTGCCATTGTTCTTGAGACTTTGGTCAATTGTATACCAGTACTTCATTAATCCAAACATGAACTTAAATTTAGGGATGCTATTCCATTTGAATTTCAAATAAAGACGTTGTTTTAATTTTGAAGACATGCAGTCATAGGCAATCACAGTGTATTGTCTACAATGCTCAATACAACTATTTTTGTGAAGCTCTAAATACTGTAAGCTACCAAAGATCATGAGGATAGAAAAGAACTTCCAGCATGAATGCTCATGAAGCAGCCATAATTATGCGGCCTATTTCATTTTAAAGGTAGCAGAGATTTTTCCCTTTTCAGGTTTCAAATACTAATAGCCTTATCAGCTTCATTTTCTTGAGCTAAACACTTAAAAATGGCATTTCAAAGGATCTACCATTCTAATTATGAATTTATCATTGTTCTGTAATTCATTTAAAGTTATTTCATTCCTCCCTACATAATCAGCAGAATTAGTTTGGTGAACCTGCTCAGGACAAAGTAGAACCACTTCGGGTGTCAAATGAGATGTCCCACATACAATGCATACAATGTCATTTGAAAGAACAAGAAAGTGAACATGTTGTTAAACCAGTATCAATTATTTGCAGGGGAAACAAATCCACTGCGGTACAGAGGCTGCACAATTTATCTAAACTCACTTTCATAGATTCTGTAGTTGCACCATCAGAAAGTGTGTTTTCACTATATGAAGTAGCAATGCAAGTGTCCACTGCCCTACTAATAATCTGAAATTCTAGTTACCCTCTTCAAAGCAAGCATTGTAACTTATTCAGAAGCAGCGTAAAACCGCTGTTTTAACTTCTGGTCATAAAAATTCTAGCAAATGCTTTGACACCTCTTAGCATGCTTGATGTTTATTGGCACCCAGGAAAATAAGCAAATTCACATTAGCCTCCAGCTGCGAAATCTATTAGAGTTTTCTTCTTAGTTGTGTCCAATTCTCCAGCTTTCAAGTTCAATAGTAAGATTCCCACAAAGCCTCAGAAACAGGTCTCTAATATTGTACCCTGTATACTTGCAAAAAACAGTTTGGTATTCATTAATGAGTCTTGACATCCTGCCTAACAGGCCTAACAAAATATCCTACTGTATGTATATATACAGATGCTAGCATAAGCTTTAGAAATCAATCACTATAAAAAATAATTTTTTTATCTTATTCGAAGACAAGCCTTTGACCTGTTTACACAGTTACTCCTCAAAATTTTGTTCATAAGTTAGTTTCAGTGCAATGACTTCTTTTAAGTACATAGTTACAAGAAGGCTCATTAAAATGCTAAGAGGTATTTATTTTTGTGCAGAAAAACCTAAAAATAAAGCTTTGATTCTGCTGTAACTCATTTTAATTGGTAAAGTATTTGCTATACAGAAGCATTAAGTTTACCATGGATGGTATCCAGATTGGAGTAATTCACATAATCTGCGAAGTAGAAGCCCCCGAAGATTATATGTGATCATTGCCTTAGGTAAACTTCTTTTTAAATCAGAGAGCCAAGACAGCCACTTTGTATTCTTGAACAATTTTGAATGGCAACTTTAATTTAGCATTTTTTACCTCTGACATAGACCAATATAAGCACTCTGCATTAAAACTCAAATCTTAAACAGTAGTACAGCATTGGGAAAAAAAGCAGCTCAAATACATTTTCCCCAGATTCAGTATTTCCATTGTGTCAAGTCACAATATAAAAACCTTCAAAAAAAAAAATCAGTTTCAAAAAGTTTATTCCTCCTCTTGTGTAAGTATAAACAATCTGAAAGTGATCAGCCAATGAAATGAACTGTAGGTACACGTTTAGTTTTCAGTGGATACTACACATACCACTCCCTCCGAGATATTACCGAGCCATCTATGTGAGAAACAAAGTCTTCTTCATTGTCATCGTAACATTCACCACCCATATACTTCATTCCCAATGTTCCACCTTCATAGTAATCCATTGGTCTTTCATAACGTTCCTGGTACCTGTTAATATTGTCTATATTGTTCCACTCTGGTTTTTCAGGGTCTTCTAAATAATCTTTAGATATTAAGCTGTTCATTGGATGCTTTATTTCTTTTTTTATACTGTCAGGGTAAGAATCCACATCATCTGACTGAAGAACATCTATTTGAGACTCTTTTTGCATATCTGATGGCGGAATGTAGTTCTTAGCAAAGTAGTCACCACGAAACGTCCGTCTTCTCCTATAGCAGATAATTCCAACCAGAACACTGACAAGTATGAGGAAGAGCGCCCCACCCACCGCACTACCGATGACGGTACCCCAAGTGTCTTCCTGCATTGCTGGCAAGGTTGATGTTGGGAAATCTATTATTCTAGGTTCTGTTGCTAAACCTGTGATGCCATCAGTCGAAGGATGCCAGGGAATCGTGGGCAGTCGAGTGGTAGTAGTAGGAGGATCTAATGGAAAGAGCAAAGAAGTAGACAAGACACAGAAAAGGCACAGAATGTCAATGCAAGCTAAATCAGTTAAGGGTTTATAAGAAAGCAAAGTTGATGGGTATGTTCTACAAGAATAGTTTTTCATTCTCAAGTTCATGGCACTACAAAAAGTCTTGTACTTTCCACAGGCTTTAAACTAGCTTCATTGCATGTGGTTTTGAGCTACGCTGCAGCAGGATAGGAACTATGGGGAGAAAATAAAATAATCTTTAAGTAGGCATCGGGCCCTCCTCAAAGTAAGGAGATGCAGCTTTTCTGCTCAGGTGTTCACTGTTCTTAGCACATTATTTACCTCCCCATGGAAGAAAGCTGTCTATTAGGAAAAACCCAAGCAGTCCTCTGCCTTTCCAGCCAGCAGTTAGGAATACTGGATCACATTAATTGCTTATGCCAGAGTCAGTTATTCCACATTAAGTTCCCACTTCAGAAATTGTTCAGGGCACCAAGTATAAGAATGAAAAACTATGAGTTGTGTGCTCAGTCAGCAGCACATGAACTACTGATTTTTAAGCTATTCTCTCCAAAAAACATTTGTTGCATTAATACAACTTACTCAGCTTCACCTTGGGATTAGTGAAAGAAGCATAGTTAAAAATGGCATGTATTAATCTCTAAATAACACTTATGTTGAACAAGGAGCTTTCAGGATTTTAGAATAAAACAACTGGAACATTTGAAGTAGAAATGGTTTCTATGCATTCCTCCTAAAAGCAATTTGATCCCTCACGCACAAAGAAATTTCCATATTCATTCCTCAATATAAAGTATCAGCTGATTTCATGTCAGGTTATGCAAGTAAACAAGAGCTTGCCAGATACCAAGCTTCTCCAGCACTCAGCTTTTTCCTTTGTTCTTTAGGTCTACTGGAGATGTATGCATCTGTATTGAAAATGAGGTTGAAAGTGGTGGGCTGATGACACTGAGAAAGCCTCCTGAGATTATCCCAGTCAATCACAATGTTACATGCAACTCCAGTTTCTATTTCTGTGCTGCAGTGAATAAAACTGGCTTTTTGCCTTGCCCAATGCAAGGTAGGTTTAAAATCAGTAAAGCAACAAACACTAAACATGTCATTATAGCTTGAATCTTTTAGAGAGAATATTACATGGATAGCCAAGTAGCTCATTATGTCATGTTATTTAGTTAAATGCCCATAAGCAAGATCCATGGAACTACCACTACCATAGTACAGAGGCACCCTAAATTTACCACCACAAAAAGTAAAATAGATAGAACTGGAAATTTGTCAAATTCCCAGTTATTTGACAAATCATAACTTTAAAGATTCATAAATATGATTTTTAATCTTACTACTCAGACGGCCATACAATTCTCTCATACTAGACAGAATCGCCACATTTGTCATGATCACTACAAATCATACTTCAGACTGCACCTCACTGCTGAACACATTTTAAGCTTGACATAATAAGCAAACTGTTACACAGATTTTCAAAGCACATAATTATATTACTTGACTATGTAAAAGTGGTGATTTGTTAGGGAGCTATACATAAATGAAATTAATTTGACAGAAGATAGGAAACTGAACAAGGAAGATGCACTATCAAAATGAACAAGAGGAATTCAGATTATGATTTTAGTAAAAACTGATTTAAAGTGAGTTTAATAATTTAACAAAGAAGTAGAGATTGAGGAATCCAAGTTTACCAGGGTTCCCATGTCCCACAAATCCTTAGGTCAGGAAGTTAAACTCAAAACCCTCTTCCCTGAAAACGTATTTGCTTTAGACACAAGATTTGTTAGCTTATTTCAGACAGTACCAGCAATATCTTCTGCCAGGCTATACATACTTTGTTTTTTTTAAACTGGCTTTGTAATTTTCAATTATTTCCCTCTGATACTGAGGTCTTAAGTCCCATCCTCCACATCCACAATATAAAATACACATTCACAAGTATGCAGTATTTGCATCCTGGCAAGTTTAACCATAACATATGTGAAAAAAACACAGTGGCAATTACACTATTATTAATATATTAAAATACCAGTGTTTTACAAAAAGCTTTTCCTGCAAAACTTGATTCATCCACCAGTTGTCAGGTTGTCCAGCTGCATTATCTACAAGCACTAATTAACATATTAAATTCATTGGAAATGTAATTCTTCAGTGTTTGTTTACATGTATTCCTAAAATCTACAACCATGAATAACTCTATCTGTGTCAATACCTTTCATTGTTGAAGAATGACAAACTTAAAATCATCCCTCCTTGTTCATAAGGCCAATTATGACTAAGAACATGTGAAGTTAACTTCTGATGTCACCCAGAGCTTTCTGAACGTAAAACTAGATTTTAATTTTTTTTCCCCCCCACTTCCTGCACCAGGCAAGTTTCCCAAATAGAAAACAACATTAAGACCAGGAATGCCAGAGTTCCTTACCTCTATAGTCCATACCTTTTTGCTTGCAAATCACATCTTAAACGTTATCTCCAAATTAATAAAGTGCCATTCTTCATGTGTTGGTATGAAAGAGTATATTCTTTCATACCAACAAGCTGTTTAATTATAACTTTTCACATCATTGCCAATACCCATTTCTTTGAGTTCTTAATGCTTTCCACAAAACATTAAGCACATTGATTTTAAGTTGTTTCAAATGACACTTTATTCAAAAGTATCAATTTCCGACTTATTTTCTTTAACACTTTACTTATGACCCAATGTTTAACAGCTTTCATCGCTTTCAGTGATGTAGGCTTCTGTTGTTGCACAAACCACAACAACTTAAAGTACCCATGCAGGCCAGGGAGCTGAAACTGGCAGAAATTCTGCAAAATTTTGGTTTTAGGTTAAATGCATTGTGATTCCCATTTTTTTGTCTCTTATGTTCTGGGCCCTATTCAAACCCTTATTACACATACCCTGTAGTAAGGATGAGGACAAGCTAAGACCCACAAAAAATTTCTTCTACTATTACATAGCTATCGCCCTCATTAAAATAGGATAGGAGATGTAACTGAAGAAAGCAAAAACCTATTTTCTGGCATGAAAGAGTAAACCCATCAGCTCCCACCATACATAAAAAGAAGCCAAGTTTTCCTAGTTTGTTTCAAAGCCTTTGATAATTTTCTGTCAAGAAAAGCAAGATTTGCTTTTTACTTCAAATGAAGCTCTAATAGCGTCTCAAACAAAGCACCACGGTCCTTGCACAATATGCTTAGTTTTCCATCATTACTTACTTTCCAGATGTTTCCCATGAAAGTCAGTACCAACTTTCAACAGCTTCAGTCTGATATTTTTACTTTTCCCTTAAATGACTATTCTCGATACAGTTTTCCCAGCCCTAGAAATAGAAACAACTTACCTTGGGCAGACGAGTTTCTACAGTTAAGTTTAGTAGAGACACCCGACTACATCATGTGTCTTATGTCCCTAAACACTACATCTTCCCCCCTGGATCCCCCTGCAGTACATCCTCATTCAAACGTCCAGGACCCATCTTTGCTTCCGTGGGAATTCAAAGCCAACAAGAAGTCAAGTGTCAGAAAGTTGAATGGGCAAAGATATGGATGGATCATCCTTAGAACCAGACCATTAGCTTCAAAAATCTTAGTTTAAGTCCAGTCTTGGTATCAACAAGCACATCATTGTAAAGATCAAACTAGAGCGCACGGTATTTTAAAACTGCAAACCATTTTGGATTTAGCCCACTGTGAAGTATTTAAGAGCTAAGGTGACCAGCTCTATAATAAGGAAGAAGAAAATTCAATACTGGCACACATCATCTTTGGCTAAAATTTATCACTTAACCATTACAGAAACAAAGTTTTAGAAGGGAAGGTGCCTTGGCTAGTTGTTGTGTATTAATACAGACAAAGTCTGTCTAGTTTCAAAAACAATGATGAAGTCTAGTTCTCCCCATTTAAAAAACAAATGACAAACCCCACACGATTCAAGATCCACACTTTGACTCCCACATCCCTTTCTTTGCCATCTGCAAGACAAGGACCTGCTATCAATTACTTATAATCCAAAAGTGAGTTGGCTTTGCACAAATTACAAGATTTCTCTCTCTTTGCAGTTCTCATTTTACAGAGTGGAAAGTGTCTGCCTGTATATGTATTATATGTATTTTTGCACAGAGACATTTACCTCTGCTTCTTAAACTGCTGTTATTGCTAAATTTCCCCTAGATGCTAAGTACTTCAAAATTTAAGTAGTTGATAACTCTGTGTAGCTGGGCATTATAAAAACAGCCCTTGCAACTGTTGAAAAGCTTATATTGCAACTCCCTTGTAGCAACAGGGAAAGTAGCCTTTCCATGAAAGAAGGCTTTTTGGATGCCTGAGATTGAATGATTTTGCAATTTATCATTGTTTCTCCAACCATTCTCACTCCAAAGTCAAGTAGTGGGTAAGGACATTGTGTAACCGTCTCCCCACAAAGTGTCTTGTGTACACAGATTCCGCGTTGGACTTAAACATTTTTCCATAGGATTATCTTCAGTTTGTTCCTCCCCATTTTGGCAGCATGACAGATATGAAGATTGGTATCAGACTAAAGCAACTGACAATTTCTTTCACCAATCACCCACTTTCAAAGTTAAGTGTACTTTTGCAGTTTCTAGCTGGGTTTTCCATGCATCAAGTAGACCATTTTGGCATTTCTTTGGGACTCAAGGAAAAAGCTGTTATCATTAACATAACCTCAAGCTTGCAAGGAATATTTAGAAACAATATTGAAAGTTCAAAACCTGCTCTATGAGGCAGCATACAAGTTAGCAGTTAGGATATCCAGGGACTCACTTTTCTATACAGCAGAAAAGCAGTTTATCAATACCCCTTCTAATATACTTTAGAAAATACAAGAGTGCCTGTGTTCACAATGTTCTCTCGGAAGAGTGTCTATATATGAAGAAACAAAAGCAAAACCGATGATCAGCCTCTGTTACGTTAACCCTGACGATATCTAATCTACAGGAAGGTGACTGTACTTACAAGTCACATCTTGCTACAATTGCTGGATTGCTGGCTAACAAAGGCTGGGTTTACTTTTAACAAAACGTAGCCTCTTCCAAAAGCAGTCATTTGACAAGATGACAGAGGAAGCAAGTATTTTCCTATCTGAATGCGAGTCTTGCAGATCACCCCTCTCTTGCAAACGGAAAAAGCGAAAGCCTCAGTAAACAGTATGAAGGTGAATGAACACAAAGCCAAGAAAATAAAAGTTCAGTTCCTTTTGCAAACAACCTGAATAGATCTATATTACAAGATGAAGTGCTTTACATATCAAGCTATCAGCTTGTTTTGGAAAACCTGTTGCTGTAGGGCTATGTCAGCAACTTCAACAATACTTGATCACCTCTGAAGTCCATGAGGAGCATGGCTTGCTTTTGGCTGGACAGCTATACAAATCAAGTTTAACTTTACATCACTGAACAAGTAAGAAACAGCAAAGATAACTGTGCCTTGAAACCAGTATTAAAAGAATTCTTTAACTTCAAACACCGTTTTAGTCTTTCCCTATCCATACAGAGATGTATCATCTCCTTTAACTAAAAGCTGGTGAACCTACCATTTAGTCCCTGTCAACTACTTCTCTTATATTTCCCTATTCCACTTCAAAAGTATCATCAGAAACGTTAGGAGCACAATAGAATTTATTAAAAATAGTTTTATTTTTTAACAATACATATTAGGACCAAAAGCATTTTTTGTTCAGCTTCCATTCCAATCCTACAACACATTTCAACTTAATAGTTTTTTCTAGCAGTTAAAAAGCTTTACAACTACCAGCATCATGACTGTCCAGAAACATTAACTTCATAAATCCTCTGACAGCTTCATAATTAAAATTTGAAAGATGGCATGATCATACAGCTTTGTCTGCTAGCTTCTAAGTTTCACTTTATGGTTTTGCCAAGTTTTATACAGTGGAAAATACCTAACAGAAAAATAGGCTAACTAAAAATTATTCCTTCCAGTACAGCCGTGCCATGTTCACCATTACTAGATAATATCTGCTCAGTTAAGTCAAATATTGAGATAGTAAGCAGTTTGACTTATGTTTACTACTTCAGTCTTATTTTCTGTACTCCTGACATGAGTCTCTATGTTCCCTCTGAACGATTATTATTTAAGATAGACATTTTTGCCATTTCATCACCCATCCTGCATCATTTTAAGGGCATTTCATTTAAAGAGCCAGTCACAATAAAAAGTTCAAGTCACAATAAAGTGTGCTTAATATTAAATTTCTGAAAACAATACAAGTACTATACTTTGATTGCCTCACCTCTCATTTTAAGTCTTCTATATACTAAAAGTTAATACACAGTGCTTTTAATCAGTTTGGTATAATCTTCTCTAAGGTATCTAGAGCAGAGTGCTGGAAGCTTGTCTCAGCATTAAATTGATGTGTATGACTTTTCTGAGCATTAGTTTTAGTGATACAGCACCAGATTTATTCTAGAGTTGCCTAAAAATGACCTGTATTTTCTTAGATGTTGATCATGCTACACACTCCAAGATTAATGCTAAGTTTTTAAAAACTGAAATTAATTTAATGCCATCTAAAGTATTTGTTTGTAGAACGATGACCCTGTACGACCTCTAGCTAGCTGAGATTCAGTTTTGGCACTCCCTAAAACCAGCTAAGTTTTGCTATTTGCAATTAAGTTACTGCAGCAAAATGAAGTAGCTGAACAAAGCTGAAAAGCAGCACACATGTAAACAGCATCTATCAGTCCCCACCAAAGACCAACTACTACAGCTTAACTATCTCTGCAGTAAGCTAGTTTAAGCTATGTTGCATTTGCCATAGGCTAGAACATATGCCATCACCACAGCTCAATTAGCATCTACATCTATTCTGCTTTTTCAAAAACTTGATGTGTTCTTCTCCATAAAGGAAGCATTAGAACCAAGCACCCAGAAGTAACTTCTCACAGAAGTAACTTTCATATTCGTTTGTAGCACTTAGGAGTTTTTTAATAGCTAGAATTTTATATAATTTAAAAGTTCTTTACAAGTAATTCCACTGTCTCAAGCTCTTTACAAGTTTCCAGTTAACTAGCTCATTAACTAGTCAGTTAATTAGAACTGACTAGTTTTCCACAATGGCCTGCAGTGTAGCTATGTCAGTCTGACTGAAACACCATCCTTTGTTCTAAAGAGGCAGATAACTATCAAATATGAATTCTGACAGATGTGGCTTCAAACATCCTGGACCTTCAATTTTAGTCTTAACTTCTCATTCTCATCTCAATCCTTAAGTGTTCATATTTAGTTTTAAGTTTTTAGGAAGAAATCACAGAATCACTGAATCACTCATAGAATGTTTTGGGTTGGAAGGGACCTTAAAGATCACCCGGTTCCAACCCCCCCGGCCATGGGCAGGGACACCTTCCACTAGACCAGGCTGCTCAAAGCCCCATCCAGCCTGGCCTTGAACACTTCCAGGGATGGGGCATCCACGACCTCTCTGGGCAACCTGTTCCAGTGCCTCACCACCCTCACAGTGAAGAACTTCTTCCTTACATCTCATCTAAATCTCTAAATCTAAACCCTCTTTCAGTTTAAAGCCATTACCCCATGTCCTATCACTACATGCCCTTGTAAAAAGTCCCCCTCCAGCTTTCCTGCAGGCCCCCTTTAGGTACCGGAAGGCTGCTATAAGGTCTCCCTGGAGCCTTCTCTTCTCCAGGCTGGGCAACCCCAACTCTCTCAGCCTGTCTTCCTAGGAGAGGTGCTCCAGCCCTCTGACCATGTTCATGGCCCTCCTCTGGACTCGCTCCAACTGGTCCATGTCCTTAAATCTATGGAATCGAATTTTAAGTCATCTATGTCTGTATCCTGTAACTGGCCAACATGCACTCAGACACTTAATTTACATTGTGGAATAACTAATGTCAAGAACTTACTGAAGAGCAGCAACGCCATACAACAGAATTCAGTTTTAATTTCCTCATCTGTATTATTTTCCTTAAAAAATGATAATATATTGGCACTTACTGATCAAGCTAGCTATTAGCTAATTTAGCTAATCCATTATGAAAACCTGGAGAGCTTTTTCACACTTGTACAGCACTATTCACATATACCCCTTTAAGTCATGCTGTTCTTTCACAAAGAAGGTGTCATAGTAAAACGTTAATTACATTTTGTTAATAGATACGAGGACATTTCCTAACAGCAGTGGGGCTAAACAGACACACAAATTTGTCATATTATACTAAGGAGATCAGCAAGACTTCTACATGATATACTTAACTTTATGATTACTGGATATCTGCATCCTGAGAAAAGGAGACAATGAGTAACGAGTACAACGCACATATTCAGAATATAACCCTAACTTCCATAAAGCAGAGCATCTTTGACTTTTCTAAATATAGTTGTTCCCCTCCCACTAACATCTGCTTTTTCAATTTATTACAGACAAGATACTTTTTATTGCAGTCAGTATGTCTTGCCAAATACAAGTTAACACTAGAAAAAAAACAAAGTTCACTTAGGAAGAGAAAGCAACAATCTCAGAACCACTATGGGAACTACCTCAACCTTAAAAATTTCCACTGTATGTTGCTGTTACTGAAGAATCAGTTTAATCCCAAGTTTTACTGTAGCTCTCAAATCTGTACTTTAAACAGCTTTTCACACAATTAAAAGGCATAAATATTTTGTGTATCAACCGGCTCTTCAGTTTGCTATTTCAAGCAAAAAAAATTCCAAGTTAAAGTACTGTCTTCGCTGAGAAGTAAGGCTTACCTAATATGTAGATAGTCTTCTGATCACTTCTCTGACCAAGGGAATTAGTCACCTTACAGATGTAAGTCCCAGTGTAGTTGTAAGTCAATGGGCTGCTGAACTGCAGAGTGTTGTTGACAGATAACAATCCTTCAGGCCATTGTCCATCCGACCTAACACAAAATAGTTAGTTGTATTTCAACTGTGAATCTTTACAACTAAAGTCTAAAGGTAACTAGTTTAAAATAGTATTTGAAATAGTTTAAAGAGTGAACTTTTCACTGTGCTCTGACATTGTCAGTGGGCTTTCACTGGATGTTCTCAGTGTCCAACTGAACATTTAATATTTAATTTCTGTGCCAAATCCTTTAAATGTCAAATCCGCTGGCACTAGCAAGCTGTCTACAGATGATCACTACTACAACCAAGAAAACATCATTTCAAAAGAACTTGGAGGAACAATCCAACCCAAGCTCTAAAAACTAACAGTCAAACTAAGAAGCACTTATACTGCTGTCAGGATTATCTGCCTGTTCTTTTGCATCCAGCTGACGTATCACAATTAATATTTCTGTCAGTACACACTTAATTTGCAGGACATTTTGACTAGGATTTCTGAGCAAGAGTTCAAGCAGTTTCTTCCCTCTCAACCCGCCTTTTGTCATCCCCCATCACTTTTCTATCTAAACTACGCACTAAAACCTAATTCGGTGCGTGGTGATATATTTGGGGAAACAAATGCTTAGAAGAAATTTGTTTCTAATAACTAGCTTTTCCAAATCTATCATTTCCCTATAGAATTTTGCATGTGATTGCAGTAACGAGTATGTAAGCACAACAGAAAAAGGGGAAAGGGCAAACGCACTGGAACTACTTTAGCACAGCTGCCAACTGCCCCGTTAAACACCTGTCATTTCATGCCTTTGCATCCCATTTTGCTTTTATCTAAGTAAGTATTAACAGCTAAGCCAGACTAAGTCAATATTCAAACATGTAATCAGCAGGTCTCAGTATCTTAGAAGGATTTAGCAAGTATGATTTTTAAATAGTATCCAACAAAAAAAGCCAGCCCTGACAGTTTTAAATAGGTACTCAAATGGAAAAAAAGCCACAGTTAACAGTAAACGCGATCTCCAACAAATGTAGGTTCAAGACAACTTTACCATTGGTGTGCTGACAATGATTATTGCCCAGAATTGCTTCAGCCATAAAAGTGATTAAGCATGTACTTCATAATTCATAGTATCAGAAGAATTTATTTAAAAACCATGGTAAAATAGTCAGTTGGTTTGAAAGCTCTATTCTAATAAAGTCCTCATACATGCAACATTTTAAAATATTATTGACCATGAAAATATTACTATCCTAGCAAATACAATGTCACCTTTGCTTCCAAGGGATAAAGATTTTTTGGTGTAGTAGTTTTAGAAGCTATTGTAATTCGAAATAAGTAACACAGCATACAATTTCAATACAGCTAATTTCCATTTCCTTAAACACTCCAGCTATCCTTCTTTTGCATAGAGGTTCCCCCCCCCCTTCAAGTTCCTCATTTATCAGTATTACAGCTTCTTGGGTGGGTTTTGCTGTTACTCAAACAAAAAACGTACACCAGTTTTATTCCAGAGGATTAAGCTTTTCTCATGAAGTTGGTTCAGTTTTAACCTTAAGAAGTTTATAAGTGACCTCTGAAGCTTGAAGTGCTTCAAATATATTTAAAAACGTATATTTCTTCTGAAATTGAAAATAGAGGTTGTACTGATTGTTCTTACATACATCTCAAATTCAAATCAAACAACTGAGAACCCAGTTTACCTGAAGAAACAAGCGGTACTGCTGCTGAGAGCCTGACATGCTTTCTTAAACATAGGAATTTGTGTGTTGAGGTATCTCATCACACTGATTTTGAGCTAAGCATGGGATGGGGATGGCAGCCTACTGTAGCATGTAGGTAAAGCATACATTTTACTAAATCTACTTTAGTGTAGCCATGCCATTCTGACTAGAGTTAGCTGCAATACTGACTTAAGATTTCAGTGGCTACTTTTAGGATTGAGTCAGTTGTAATAATTTGTTTTCCTGTAAAACTACCATCAAGCAATTCCAAACTTATCAATACAACATTTTCAAGCCACATTATGACTACTGTTCCTACATGCTAAATCATATCTACCATTGAGAAGGTAGAGCAGTGGATTACTGCTTCACATCTGTAAGATCACAGGAATATTAACTAACAGAGGCACTATAACATAGCTACATAAGAATTTACATTGTCCTTCGGGAAGTTATTCCCTTTGTTTCTACAGGCAACAAATCAATTTAAAATAGCTAGGTTTAATTTTGTTTTCCACAAGACAGATTTTGATCTATGGTTGCTTTTGTTGTCTTCCTCTGTCTCTTGCCCAAAGTACATCCATGGCTGCAAAAGCAAAGCAGTACATTTCAGAGTAGGGCCCACTCAATCCAGATATTCACAAAATGTGGCTGCTACATAAGATTTTTTTTCCTTTTTTTTTTTTTGCCTAGACACACATGTTCAAGAGCTAGTTTCCATCACTATGCAAAACACCACATTTATCTGTCTTGGCAACTACTTGAGCACTTTCAAAAACCGTGACAAATTCTGTAATTCAGTAAGCAGCATTTGCCATCTCAACTGTAATTTCCAGATGTTAAAATGCAGATACAGGAAAGTCTGTTCAAGTGTTTACAATCTACTTTAAAGAATAAAAAACCCAGAAATTATGAAATAATAGTTGGATCCCTACTAGATTTATTGGGCTTTGCTCTATATACTGCAACACATGCAGTTTAGACTACTTTATTATGTAACTATAAAAGATTTTATCCTGAAAGTAACAACAAACTGTTCAGGCTTGTAAGTTTACACAATATCCACTCACCCATATTCAAACATAGACACATCTTGTATCCTCCTTTTAAAAGGCTGGATAATAACATTACAACCCAATACAAGTCACATAATCTTTGTTTTCAAAACAGGTGTTTACTGTAACCTAAGAGATTAAACCACTTTAATCATGTGGTAAGCCCCTTCTTATAAAATATTTACCTGGTCCACATAAATTCCATAGGTAATGGATTTGCATCAGCGTTACATCTGAGCTGAACGTTCTCTCTTCCAATGAACCAGTTTCCATCATAGCCAGTTACTGAAACTTCTGGGGCATCTGACAAAAAAAAGATTTAACCTATCAACAATCACAATATTTTCTTTAAGCATGAACTGTGTGTAATGGTCAACTCAGTGGAGCAGAAGGTGGTTTTGGGGGGGTTTTTTTGGTGTGTTTTGTTTGTTTTAAATTTAAAACCCGGACAACAACAAAATACACAAAGAACACCAATACAGGTCCAAGCTACAACATACTATGCAGCAGGGGATTAGATCAGGAAGAGTAAGTTGTTTTAATCAGTGCAACTGTCCCACTGCATGTTTTCAGCAAACATACAGCACTTTGGGGAAGTGAGAGGACTTCAAAAGAAAGGAATCAGTTTAAAGTTTCTTGGAAGCGAGGAATAGGAACTTAGAGCTACTTCTCACTAACAAGATAGAGCAAAGGATCAGAAACAGCATTTTGAAAAGCCAGGTAATTAGGAAATAACTGTTTTAACTGGCATCTGTGAATTTTTTTGTTAACAGTTATCCACTGGCATCATAACGTAGAATTATGTTGTTATGGCTCTAAAAAGCAAGGAGGTTACTTCAGATAAGCTGGAGAGACCCAGCTGAAATATTTAGAAGCCAGAGAACAGAAGAACGAGTATGATTTGGTATAAGCTCATACAGCAGAGATGGAGAAGTAGTTGCAAAAGCAACTGAAGGAAGACTAGAGAGCACAGATGTAAAACCTCTGCTTCTCACTTGCTGCTGTGTTGCTTACTACATGATTTTGTTAGAAGTTCTGAAACATGCCTTAGCACTAATTTCAGACAAAAATAAGCTTAAGACCAGCTTGCCCCCTCATTTCACCTTAAATATGGAACTTCATTCTCTCATTCACTGTTTCAGACAATAATGGGAACAAATAATCTTTACT
Source organism: Haliaeetus leucocephalus (assembly GCF_000737465.1). Classification (NCBI taxonomy): domain Eukaryota; kingdom Metazoa; phylum Chordata; class Aves; order Accipitriformes; family Accipitridae; genus Haliaeetus; species Haliaeetus leucocephalus. Next base: position 12,513,841 of record NW_010972664.1, read on the forward strand.
TCCATTTCTGTATCAATGGCACTTCAACCTAGAACTTCATTTCAACATTGACAAAGTAAACCAGTACTAATCACTTCTATGCCCAAATAAGTGATTCTTTACCAAACAGAACAACAACAAACCCACAAGAGATTCTAGTTAAACCAAACCAGCAACATTTACTTTTTCCAGCCACTACATTTCTTCTAATTGAATTAACAGAATTCTATGATTTAGGAACTTTAAAGCAGCACACAGCTGAGACAGGACACCAAATGAAGAACTTGAAAATAGCTTGCTTTAATCACATATGCATTGTGTAACAAAAAATGGATCACATGCCTAAAGCTTATTTGTCTTAACTGGTTATAGCTAAGCAGCCTTGTAAGCCATCTCACTTCATATTCATGTGTTTTAAAGCCACAGATTTGCTAAAGAAGCCTGGTACAGGTTTGAATTATATAAGCAATCTGAAGCTGAGTAACAAATGTTAGGAATGTATATGTTATGTTCTTGTTTCCTTCTGCAAATTAGAGTGGAAAAAGCTTAGTGAGTAATTTGAAAATAAACTTACTGACCCCCATAAGACCTACCTTCAACTTGTCATCTCAAACATGAATCTTCATTAGAATTATTTTTTAATACTGCTGAAATTGCAAGGCACTATAAACAGTTCACGGATCAACTGAGTTTGTTATTTTCTCTGTAATCTTTTCAATGCTAAATATAAGCATGAAAAATAATGTTTACCCATGAGCCAATACCCAAAACAAACAGTAGAAACATAATGGTATTCTAGGTTTGTGACTAGATTTTTTTTTTTTTTTTTTAAATACAGACACCCTAGGTTTCTACTCCTGCCTGACCTACCTCTTTTCACATGTTTTTTGATACAGTTTTAACTTCCCTTTTTTCATGAAGTAGTTAAGTGCTCCTCTCCTTCCTGCGGAAGGTATACACCAATGAAGAGGATGGTTATAAGATATATACCAAGTAGTAACTACCTTACAGAATACTTACACTGTATGTCCAACACATAAGGGTATCTTATCTCCTTTTCCAAAGCAGGGTGCCTCACAATACAAGTTATACGTCTTCCTCTTGCAAATCGCGTAGGGACAATCATATACTGACTTACAACTGTCACCGTTTCATTTGGAAACAAAGTAGAGCTGGATTCCATTTCACCAAGTCCTCCTTCCCAGTCAATCTCTGCAGCAGGTTTTCCAGTGGCTGCTGTACAAGTGGCTGCTATTGTTCTATTTGCACCATCTATTAGAGGGTTTGGTCCTTTTGTTAAGCTTACAACAGGTTCAACTAGGGAGGGGAAAAAAAAAAAGTAAATTTAAACAAGACAGACTCTACATCTTTGAAACTGTTGCTATATAAAAAGAGTTAGATAAGATCTAATCCATTTGCAAAAGCCCATACTAATTGGATATCCTAGAAATAAGATCATGCCATATCTCAGAGATGATAGCTATACAAAGCTTTGGCCTGGTGATACTGTTTACCTTTGTCAGCTCAGTTTAGTGTTGCTTATTCACTACATTTAATGCACTGACAGGGAATTCCAACATGGTTAGGTTCAGAACACCAACTACAGTGCTCTAGTTCAGTGTCTGACAACAGACAGCTTAAGCTATTAGGTTGAAACTATACCATGATTTTTAAAAATGCTTAGATTCTGCTGCATATTCAATACTTAGAGTATTAATCTATACTGTCAGTTTGTGTCATTTCAAAGCTACTTCATTCAGTGTTTTAACACCCAACACTAAGGGTAAGCTTCTGTTGATCAGTACAATACAAATTGATTCCATGCTGAAAGTACAGTTAAACTCTAAAAAAGTGTTTCTATTGCATATACACACACACTGTATATACATCTAATATATACACGCAAATATACATAACATACATAATTTTTATACAAAATTTGTATTGTTTTGATATACAAATAAATTGTTTCTATATATAAATAAAATTCTGTCTATATATTCTTGTGAATAAAGCTCTATAGAGGTAAAAAATTTCAACTCAATACTATGTCCAGGACTCGAAAAATCCACAAGTGGAAGGACCCAACGTCCTTATAAACCCATCGTTCACCCCAAAATTTTAGAGCCTTAGAGAACACTTCCTTCTATAAGGAAGTTGAATTCCTGATGTACAAATCTACTGTTGAGGGCCATAAACTGAAAGCTTTTAAAAAAGTTTCCTTCTTATTTAAGAAATCTGTTTGAGCCCTGTACAACCTATCCACCAGCTGCAGCCTAAATGAGAAATACGATTTGGTGTTTCAGATACAAACCAAGGTTTTGGTTTCTAGGACAGCCCATTTCTATCAACACAGACATTTCCCCATAGCATACCAGCCCATTACAAACCCCTTGTCTTTCGATCACGTGAGGCAGAGTCCTCTGAAGTGAAGTCATCACAACACACCATAATGCTTCAGAATCCACCTCAGTGGACCAGCCCTCACTAATCACAAAGCAGAAGCAACTCTTGCAACTTCTGTGCCTCTCAGTATCCTATAATAAGGAGAACTTTACTTCATAGAACTTCTTTCCAAGAAGTTGAAGCTGACCAACATATCTTGAAATGAAATAAAGCAGAGTTCAAAATACCTGGCAAGACACTTCAACTACCTATGCTTTCAAGAGATAACTGACTAACAAATATTTTCAGCTCGAGTGAATTCAATGCCAGAATCAGGTTTTTTTTCTGCTCAGTCTAACACCCCTCATGTCTGAGGAAGGTGGTTTATTATTTGCTCAATTACACTAAAAGAAAAAGGCAACTACTAAATGGATAACCTTATAAAAATACGTGTTTTCTGTGCTATTCTTTGAAGTGCTTAAAGAATATGCCTCATTGCCAAATTGTAGGTTGGTTGTTTGGGCTGATACTGAGAGCAGATTACTATCTACTTTGTTTCTCTGAATGCCTACCCTCTGTGATTTGTTAGTGACCCTACTGTAAATAAACCAACAGCAGGGTTCTTCCACCAAGTCCTACATTCACTCTTCTAGAACTGAAGCATCTCTAACAGAGCTGCTTTCAAAATTTCATTCCTTGCTCTCCAACACTAGCAACAACTAAAGCTTTCTGCAATAAGCTTGCATATTTGAACTGGTGTACATATGAAGCATTCTATAATCTGAAAAAAAAGCCTTTAAAACCTAGTATGGAGAACTTGACATCATTTAGCTTTGTTCTTTGACCCACAATTTTGTTTCCCTGATTTAACAAATATTACCAGCTTGCTCCCCCGAAATCACTAGTAGTAACCTTTTCAATAGCTTCTGTAGTATTACTGAAATGCAGAAGTAAACACTCAAATTTACATTTAGTGTCTTAGAAGCATAAAGATACTAATTTTAGCTGTATCCCTCCCCACCCAATATCTCCATCACAGTGAAATCAATTAAATCAGCAGCTATCATTAGCTTTTCATGTTAGAACTTACAGACCTAAATCATCTCAGCTGGAAATAAAGTTTCATACATTCTACTCCTTTGAATTTTCCTCAAAAAAAGAGTACACAACTCCAGAATTTTTCCTCTACCCCTTTGTGAAGGGATACGTAAGTCAACAAGAAGTCTTAACTAAGGTAGCAGAGGTCTCCAGACCCAAAGCAGACTACTCAGTATGCTGCTTCGCTTACCGTGCTTTTAGAAAAAAGTATCTTTAAGTATTAAGTGATAGTAGTCAGAGTACAGGATATAGACTCATTTAAAGCCTAGTTTCTGCTAAGATTATTGTTGTTAGGAAAAAAGCATACTTTGCTTTCTCAAGTGATATCTGAAATCTGTAAGACTGGCCAGTTTCAGTTCATTGTATAATTCTTAGTTTTACACTTGTCAGAAATAAACAAAGCTGAACTGTTCAAAACTACTCAACTTAATAAAAAACACTTATTCCCAGTCCAATCTGTTTTGGTGCTTTAGTTTTTTTATAATTCACATACTGTTTGGCTTCTACTGTCACATCTTCCCATAAATCATGAATCTTGGACTACACACCAACTACAAGATAACCAAACAGCCACATACTAAAAAGTGGAAAGCAACTGCTGTTACAACACTTCTATAGTCTATCCTTCGAGGATTACTATGTCCCTGCCACTGAAGCAAAACCAGCAGTAACCCAGCTACTTATTCTACAGCCTTTCTAGCTGTTTCACTCATGGATTAAGGTAAATACCTTGTGAACAAATCCCTAATTACAAGGGGCCATTGGCATCTCACCTCTCACAATGGGAAACAGTTTTACTGATTTCAACCTGGAAAAAAGATTACCCAAAGTGTGGGGTTTGGACAGGTTTTTGGCTGGCCTTTTTTTTTTTTGGAAAGTCTAACTTCTATGTGCACAGACTCTTGCAGCAGTCCTCTTCTGTCCCAGGACCATTCAGTGTGCCACATGAATCATACTGAAGCATGCCCTACAGACTTTCAGTGCTCACGATGGTGGTGGTAGTGGACACATGAAGGAGGTTGGGAGAGCATTAAAGAAGCTGCTTCACCCAGTCAGTAGAAACATTATGCTCTATTCAGGTCAACTGAAAACGATGGTGGGAACAATGCTTAGTGTGGGAAAGGAAGCCACCAATCCCACAAAGATCCAAAAGCAGAAGGAACCTGCTTCCACAATGTAAACGTTCAAGGGCAGTTGCAGTTTCCCCCATACCCTTTAAGTAATCAAGAGAATAGATACACTGACTGAATGGACAGAGGTTATCAAAAGGTCACTGCATATGGATCACCTCAGTCATATATCTTAGGAGAAGATTAGTCATGCAAATCCAAAGCAATATTACAGCATGAATTATATTCAAATCACAAGAAACGGTGGCTGAAGTATAGAAGCTAGATGTGCAGCTGTCTAGGAGCTCTCAACTAATTTGCACATCTGTGCTGGCCCTTTTACTGATTCATGACCACTACTTAATTTAACCTTACTTACTCTAGCTTTACCTTACATTCATATAGTCAGAGATCTCTCATTGCTCAAGTCCTTACTCTTCTTTATAGAAAAACTACATAATAAAGCATCCAGAAAAGAAAGAGCCTTAAATCCTATTACATGAGGTTTCCAGGCCTCAAAGTTGCTCTTGGTTTTAAGTACTTCATAAGCCTTTTTCAACTGCTTCTGTTAGTTTTAAAACTAATTTTCTTCTGTCACTGTGCAGTGGAGGTCTGGATGAAACTGGCATTATTACAACACAAACAGTATTATTTCCACTTACCATTAAATTCACTAATTCCTTGGCAACAGCATAACACTGGGAATTGTGAGCCCCTTCATCACAACTGACATTTACTTGAATAACTTCTTTCCAAAACAATACTTCTATTTTTTATTCTCTCTCCCCTCAAAGCCAGCAGCTGTAGATTTCTGCGTAGCTTCTCCTGTTCACTAATTAACCCTGTATTATTGACTTTGGTTTTTTTTGTTACATTCTTGTGTTTGGGTTTTTGTTTGTGTTTGTTGGGGGTTTTTTGTTTTGGTTTGTGGGTGGGCTTGACTTTTTTTTTTTAAAGACCAGTCAGTTCACTAATTTGTTATCTACTTGATACTTTTTCTTGCCCCAGAGTATTGTATGGTACTTAAGTATGTGTACATCCCATCAACTAGCACTTCTCAAACACCATTACTTTATTGGAACTGTCTGAGAAGATCCATTTTCCATATTGTCTGACATGCATCTTGCCTTAATTCATTACTGTAAGAATTTCTACATTAGTGTGTCTGGGATCAATTCATGGTGACAGACCTACACCTTTGACATAGTCATCTGTGCAGCTCATTCTTTACTTGCAGCATTGGTGGGAGCTAACCTGAAGAAAAACAAGGTCTACTTTATCAATTCCCATGCTAAGAAAACTAGCTTAACAAGACAGTAGAGTCAAACCGAACCAAGTATTTAAAATAGTTGTATACAGTGCTCAAGCTAGTAACATAAAAGTTATAGCAGCTCTGCAAGCTACCCTGTCACACACCATCTCTTCTGCCTTCAAACACCATTTTGGGCAGTTTAGTCAGCATCTTGAGAAAGAAACAGCTTGACACAAAATTCTTTGCAATTTTTTTGTCCTAGTTTACAAGGTAAGTTTGAAGAACCAAAGTTTTAGACAAGATCAATACACCTGTTTGACCCAAAAAGCATTTTCATATTTTCACTGTCTTAACCTCTTCTTCTACAGTGCATTTCCTTAAGACAGTATGAAGCACTAAGTGAAGCAAACTGGAAGTGAGCAAAGTCACCAAATGTGGTAAGTCTGTTAAGCTTAAGTAGCATAAAACAGAGGTTCTAAATATGGTCTTAAGTGATCAGGGTACTGTGGCAAAATACAGGACATTTTATCCTGTAGTTATTTTTCCCTCCATTTCTCTTCAGTGTCTCTGCCTTACAGTGTACAAGCATCTACTACATGACTAAGTTAAGTATGTCCACTACATATAGGAAGGAAATGAATTCTTTGCTAAATAGGAACAGACAGGGATTAGGAAAAGAGGCAATGCTGCTTGGACTGGAAATGATTTCAGCCCTAGGACATGAACTTTTCTCTCCTCACTTAAAGGAGAATTTTTTTAGAAGAGTGGGAGAATGCAGTTAGAATAAAGCTTATTTAAGTTATATCAGGTTTTAAATTTTGATTGGAGCTATTCCATGCCTTAAGACTCTGATGAGAGTGGAACTGCTGAGTTCAGACCAGTAAAGCTCAAAAGTTATTCAGTTACATGCATATTCTGAAACCCGTTACTTCCCCAGTATTTTTACTGTTTAAGTCTCAATGTCAGTGTAGCCAAAAGTTTTCAGAAGAACAGAAAACATGCTGCTGAGGCCACAGAACATAGGTAAGTCCAACAGAGGATTAGCTACCCAGCTGTACATGCAAGCCAAGCAGCTGCTAACTAGGATGGAAAGGCATCTTTGCAAGTAGTAGCTGGTTTTTGCAATTCGGAGGTTGATACCAAGTCACTGAGAAGCTTACAACTATCATCAACCATCTACATCAACTAAGAAAAAACCCTATGATCAGGACTACTGTATGCCTGACAAATACTTCTTTACCTCTTCCAACTGCCATTTTTGATAATATGTATCTTATCAAGCAAGTTGCAGTCCTAACATTTTCAAATGCAGAATAATAAACACACGGGACATACATTTGCTTTCCTAGTTCCTCCTAAGGTTCTCCATAAACCTAAGATTTGAAGGGCAAAATGGACACACCTACTAGTGTGACCTGAAAAAAAAAAAATCTTAGAAATAAGAACTGATGAGAAGAGATGAGGGAAAGCAGTAAGAACCTCCCACTGTATGTTCATAAAGCACAACAGCTGAAACCTGAAATCAAAAGACTGCTACAATAGTCGCAGACATAGCCACGTGTAGTACAGTACAGACAGAATACAGATGGAAGAGAGCTACGTGCTTTGTATATCACATAGAACTTCTTTGGTCAAGTTACTTGTTTCAAAGTGGATTAAGCCACTTGCTTTGATGCATTTATTTTGCCCCACCTTGTGGTGAAAACCAGTTTACATACTGTGCTACAGCCATCTGATTTATCTCACACAGTATTCTATTGCTGTGGAAAGCAGAGATCAAAGACCAAGAAGATCCTAAAAAAGCACATTTGTTTATAAAAAAAGAGTCATTGAGGACCACCTCAGCTGTAAATAATATCACTTGACTACTTGCAGCCAATACAGAAGTAACTTACTCTATTATAAGAAGGTATAATACTACAAGGAGAAGGCAAGTCAGTAGGTTTTCAAGTTTCCGGACATAGTAATCATTTTACCTCATATTGCACTACCACCTAAGTCTACCTGTGCTTCAGTACTAGTCCTTTATGACAGCAATACTGAACTCTCAACAAGATAGACAAAATTAGTTTATGTGAAAAACTGAGTCTATAAAAGCTTCCCATTATGACTATCCACAACCAGTCAAGGGCTTAAATTGCCTCTTTTTTTCCCCATAGTTCCCAGTAGTTGTCTAGGCAGTTTTGCTTTAACATTTATACTGTGCAAAGAACAGTTTACACCACCAGCCCCAAGCAGCTACATTAACTTATCATACTAGCAACACATTTATGAGGAAATTTAGCCAAGGTGGTAACTAAACCTGCATTCGGCAGCTTCTCAGCACACACACGGTCTATATTATCAGCACTCCCAGGTCTAAGTTCTAAAGCACTGCCCAAATATTTAGATTAGCACAATGCCTAAATAATAACTGCTTATTTTTAATATCTGGACAATGAATGACCAAGTTCTAAAGAAGCAAGACCCAAAAGAAGTCTCCTCAATGATATTACTAAGTATACCAAGACACCTGGCAAATACATTTTTTTGTACTGTCACTGGGTTAAAAGGTAAAATAAAATGTATTAATAAGTTTGCAGAATTTCACTAACAAGTTTGTGCTATTAATTTCACCTCCTTTCATAAAGAAGTTGACTTACCTAGTACCGTTACAGTTGTTGATGACTGCGTATTTCCAAGTGGGAATGTAACTGCCTTGCAAATATATTCTCCTGCATCAGAAAAGCTTACATTTTTTAAGATGATTGTTGCATCAGTAAGTGAGTAGTTTTTAAATGACACTCTTCCTTGGTATTCTCCTTGAACAGATATTCCATATTCAGGATGATGAACAGCAATAGTCTGTGAACTTTTACCATGTATCTTCTCCCAAGAAACTTGTGTTATTGTTTCATTTACATCAATTATGCATTTCAGTGCAACCTTCTTCCCCCAAACTGCTGTCACATGTGGATCAACAATTGGTCCAGCTAAGGCACCTAAAAACAAAGCAATCATTAGTTGGTACACCAGGTTATGCCTCACATTAAGCCTTCTTCAGTAATTAACTTACCTTTTTCAAAGAGAATTCCTGCTTCTGAATAACAGTATTCTAGCTGATTCACAGCAGTGTGGAAACATTACAAAAGCATGCTTTAAGCAGAAACATTAAAGCTAGGTGTGGATCAACCATTCTTCAGAGAATACTATCACTAATACACAACTTTCTATAATAATGACCCGATAGTTGTTTAACTGGTGTATCAATCTTTGGGGCATTTAACTAGATATGAGCATTGCGTGTATTCACATCTATTGAAAAAACAGTAATCAGACATAGTACTTCAGCAGTCTGATTACTGATTCAGAGCATCAGGTAAAAATTTAAGTTAAATTACTGCGCTTCTACTTTCAAAAGATAAGACTCCTGATAACTTAAGGAGAAATGCAGAAGTGGAACTCCTACCACTTACTATACCAGTCACTACTTAAAAAGCAAAGCAACAATTACAAAAACAAAAAAAAACCCCAAACCCCACAAACTACTCCATCTTAACAGTGACAGTCGATCAGTATGCTAGTTTCCAATAAACGTGTACCATCATACATATGCAATCTTCTGCTACACTGTAGTGTAGTGTCTTCACACTACATCTTCCCTCTGTATTAACACAGTAAATATGCAGGAGTAGGTATAGTCAAGTGTTTGCTTAAAATTCAATGTATTTCTATTTAATACCCAAAATAGTTTTCCACAGTAGCAACTGCATTCTGAGCTCAGCATTTTACACCACCTTCTTTCAAGAAAGGAAATCCACCAGGACAAAGCAGCAGCTCATTAAACCTCAGGTTCACAATTTCTTTGCCAAACAGATGCTCTAGCAACTTCAATCATCTGTTCTCTTGGAGTAAACTAACATGATGAAAAAGACTCAAAGTCTTAGTCTGCATTGTATTTCTTTTTATTGTGCTTAAGTTTTAACAGCCATTTCAACTACTCTGATTTTCTCTTCAGTTATCAAATCAGTACTCAAGCTGTTACCAAGAAAGTTCACCCATGGAACAAGATTCAAGTATAAATTTTAGCAGCCTCATTTTCACAAGCACAAAGAGGTTGTTCAACTTGAGACATTAACTGCCTTTTCAGTCAACAAGTTCCCACAAAAGAGAAACCGTGTGTTCAGGAAAAAATTCTCTATATACCTTTATGTACAAGTCCATTGTTAAAAGCTTTCCGTTTCCCATCAATTGATTTTTCAGTATTCAAATCATAATTTAAGCCAATGAAGTCACCTAAACAAGCAATTTAAAGATTCAGCTATGGATTTCTTCAACATAAAACTACTGACTAATGCCAATAGTATGAAAGCATTAAGTTGCACAAATAAATCAAAATAAACCAGAACTTTATACCAAGATAGTTGATATGCCAGTTACTAAGAGGGGCTGGTAAGGGGGAAAAAATAGCCAGGAAACTCAAAAAACTGAGTAAGTTTCACATAGAGTATATCTACCATTACTAATCCACAAGTAATGAAAGAACATTTTGCCTAGTCTCCTCATGCGTCTTTAACTAATACATACTGTTGAGACAAACACTGGAAAGAGGGCAACTATTTGAACACTAACTGAAACAGGCAGAATTCTGCCCAAACTTTGTCTCCACTTGCCATTGCTACATTTAAGCGTAAGGTCAGGTGTTCCTTAAAAAGTATTTAACTATTGTTTTCTACCTCACATGGAAATAAGGCTCACAAGTTACATTACTGCAATATATTTCAGAATATACATCTTCTGTAATGTCATTTAAGTAAATAAAACACATACTTTTGTTCAGAAATCAGCAATTTGCAATATTTAAATCTACTGGATCTTAACCTGTACTGAACCATAACATAATGATCAGCTGTATCTGACTCCAACAAACTTCCTACAGAAAAGCCGTACAAGTAAACTTACGTAAAAGCTGCTTGGACTTCTGGGAAGTTAACAAACTGAACTGGAAAGTCACCCTAGTTCGCAGAACACAAGCTATTCTGTTTCCTTTTATTTATCTATTTATTTATTTTTACAACTCTACTTCCAATAATTAGAGGCTTTCGCTACAAAAAGATGAACAGAGTACATTTAAAAAAGTCAGTACTTGACTAACAGTTATCCCTTTTTTGAAGATGTGAAAATAAAACATTTTTTCCACCAAGGAAGACTTCTAACAGCTCATTTTCACCATGAGAACGTTATGTTCTCACATGAATTGCATGAATTGCATGAATATTTTCAGAGGGGAAACTTTTTTTTTATTGCTGCTACTTTTAAGATTTACAGACTGAACTGAGCAGGACTTACATATATTTATATATAAACACACTCTTGCAGCTATAGAACATTAATCAGTTACATCTTATTGTTCATTCACCTTCTCCAGTTAAGGAAGTAGAGCCAATAGATCATTATACCAAATCTTCTGATATATGTTCAGACTCCAAAGACAGAAAACGCAACTCATCTATGCTAATCATTTAACTTGAACTTGCATATAATTCATATAACAGTATATATACTCCAAAGTTTTTAAAGTTCTAAAAATAGTTTAAGGCTCGAGTGAGAACAACCACATCTTTAATTTGCAATAGCATCTCTGGTTTTAATCTTTAGCCAGTTATCATTATTTAAGTAACTTCTTTTGGTTGCTGAGCAATCAAGCTAACAGTTCAAGCTAGTAAGTTAATTACTATGCTAATATCCAGGGCTCTCCAAGACCCAGGACTCTAAGATAACTATATCCTTTGACATGGAGACTTCCACTTAAGAATCAGTATTTTTCTCAAAGATTGTACTCGAAGAATGAGTAACAGCTTCATGCCTACTCCAAAGTAAAGCTTTAGAGGCTTACAATGCACAAGATTCTGAAGAACAAGACATTTCAAGGCCACATTATTCATCTCCTTAACTGATCCAAGGCACTGATGCATAGGACACATTTACCATTTTAATAAAGCCTAGCTCTCCTCCTCTCAAAATCTAATACTGAAATCTGACCTTCTTTGCTTCACTTTCACCATATGGAAGTCTGCTTATCACCATTTTCAACATGCCTTAAGTAAACAATTTGTATCCACTTACTAATCAAGATCTTATTTTGTAACTTCTCAAGGCAAAACCACCATCAGGAAGTTTTCTTACATTTTTTCTTTAGATTTGACAAAGTTTCTTGTGGATTTTTTTCCCCTTTTCTTTCTGCTCCCTTGGAAGACAGAAAAAATAGTTTGTCTTCCCTCTCTTTTCCTCAGTCATGTGTACTCTGACAGGTTGTACATTCCAGCACAGCTTTGAAACATGGAATAAGGTTCATGCATAAGCCACTTAATTGAAGACACTGTCAGGTAAGTAATTATTGTAACCCACCAGTAAAAGTTGAGTAGCTAAGTCCCTATGCACCAACTGATTTTTTTTTGATTGCACAGCGATTCAATCCATGTTGGTAATACTTCACATCCAAGTCTATCACAAAACTACCTTGTGTCCAAAGCTAAGAGAAGTTAAGCAGGTAGATAGTCCTCTTAGTTATCTACTTGACACACTTATTTTCCAATGTATTTGCCAACGTGCTAATAAAACTCTTAACCTGTTCCACATATAACACTGTTAGTTGCATGCAGACACTGACAGTCCACATTTCAGCTTCTCAAACTGCAACAGCTCTTCTCTACCTGTAATTTTAACAGCCAAGAGGACTTTTGAAAAAGCAGTCATTTACTATTCATGGCTTCACACTTACTTATTAATACCATGAGACTGCCCTACCTCAAACTTAAAGTCTTAAGATAAAATAATTTCAAAGCTGATTATCTCATTTCAGAGTGCAGGGAGGAAAAGCACGATCTTCTTGTTGTTCTATCTTTGGTAAAACACCTTCCAGAGCAACATCATTTTGGCCTTTTTGAATTCTGACACCCCCTGCTCTCTCCCCAAAATGAGCTGCAGTACCTCTTCATTTTCCCACCCAACCTTGACATCACCACACAGACCAGATTTCAAGGCCCGGTACTGCAAATATCTATCAGTCCAAATTGTACAAGCTATTGTTTTATTTCAGATAAACACTAGATTTCATAATTTTTTTTCCAAACAAAATTATCATCAGGTTTACATTGTGTTCACCAGCTCTTCCGCTGCAGACCATTGCAAGAACCTTATTCAAAACAGCAAGGCACTGACCATCCTCACTTAACTTGTCAAAAAGCAGTTTGAAGAGTAAACAAAACAGAAAAATCCCCAAAACTCACTTCTAGCATTAAAAGCCACAGAACTAGGAGCTATCAATATTGACCATGATAACAGAAGCTGTTCACTAGTAATTCTTAATCAACCTTCTCTCACTATCTGAAAAAGAGACACTGAGGAAATATCAGGTCTTGAGAACATAATGACCTTCTTAAAGTAATCATGCTATGAATTAAGACAGTACTCCCCACACTTCCAGGCTTGTTATTTGTTGTAATAAACAGCAAATCTAGAGATTTTCTATGTGGAACAGCCATGCACAAGTCTAATAACAAAAGCAATCGATTTTGCTACCTGCTAGAGAACCCTGGCCTGCCTAACAGCACACCACTGGCAAGACTGAGAGACCACACTGACACTTCCTAGCCACTTATTTTGCACCAGCTGTCAACTGTTTCCACAAGACAATAAAGCCATACTGCAGAAGAGCAGAAAAACTTAAGCTCTTCCCTACGTCAGCATATTATTCAGCTCATGGGTATATCTGGCCTTAACACACACTAACACAGGGAACCAAGAAGAGTTCCAATCAAGAGCAGAGCAGAACAAGAACATCCCATTTTGGTGACAGCAAGTTACTATGTCAGCAGAACTTCCATGAAACACTCTTAAGGTCAGGCTAAGCATTCTTTTGTCAGGTCAGTTTAATGTTAGCTGACATCAGAAAGCTTGGACTCATTCTTCCAGCCTGCCTTCTCCGGCATCAGCACCCATCAGGTACCTAAGAGTGCCCAACCTACAAAAACTCACTTGTTTTCTTCCTGATCTAGCCTTCTGAATTGGCTCATTCCCTGCTCAGTCAATCACAAGTGGCAATGCAACAGAGGCAGCAAGAACACAGACACACATTCTAGTGGCATTTTCAGATTTATTTAGCTAGAGAATCAAATCACTTAAGGATACTGCAAAAACCAAGCCTGAACCCTCAACTTGCGGCTTTATAAAAATATATGCTTAAATTACTTGAACAAAGTCAGTATGTGTCTTTTGAGTACCAAAGCACAAACAAATTACTGTGTCAAAAAAAAGATCAGAACCAAGGAATGGAAGGGATTCAGATTTAATAGTAAAAAATGCTTCAACACTAGCTTCCAATCAGAATTGTTAAACAAATACTTAGAAAAAACTGCACTTGCATCAAAGAGAGAGTATTGTAACCTAGGGTTGTTCTCACTGAAGGATCTGCTTTATCACAACCCTTGCTTGAAGTGGAGTGCTAGTTTGTCAATGAAGTTTTTGAGGCAAAGTGGGCTGGGAACAGGGCACGAAGTTGGCTTCTATAAGCATTACATCTACTAGACTCAACTCAAACTCCTTTTTTTCTATGGCACTTTTTGTTTAAAAAAAAAAGCAAGACAGAGGCATATTATTTCCATCTTAGAAGAGTAATTCTTAAAACCTTTTTCAGTGTTTATCACAACAATGTAACAGGCATACAAAAGCCTACCAGAAGGCAAAAAATTCTGGCGAAATGAGGCATAGCAATTGAATAGTCTGAAGCTGAGACTACTCAAATCCTCTTAGCCTTTCTCTGCATTTGCCAGCTATCTCAGGCTGCTTTTCCATTTTATTAATGTCCAAGGGACTAATCTTTTAAATCCAGAGGTCAACTTTACCTGATACCAAAAGGAAACTAGGAACATGACAATTGTTTAAATGATGACGTATTCCTAGACTTCTCCCATTGCATTGATATATCACTACTGTGGCTCATGTACATTCATCACTTGGAAACGCATTTATAACTTCTGAATGTTACCTTTTTATACCTACAAATGGACCAAAACTAGGTTCCAGCCTTAACTTTACCTAACACGTAAGCAGCTCTCCTCTAGGTGACTATAGCCTACATGCTTACAAAGGCTAGAGTAAGAGGAACATCATTTTTAGTTGAAAATTGTAAAAAGAAGTTGCACAAAGGTAGTATTTTTCAAGCAACCTAGAAATTGAAGACATTGGCCACAAGAACTGGTCGAGTTAGAGAACGCATGAAAAGATTAGTTTCTTGATTTCAGTACTGTCTCAAAAGTTAACTGTTGCTGAAGCAGGGGTTTTACTCAAAACATCAAGCTCAAGACAGACAAATTCTCAGTTAAGTGCTATCACAGGATGTTCTGCAGAATTTTTAAGTACTTTGAACCACTACCTGCTGCTCCTAAGGGTAGAGCTAACAACATATCACACCATTTTACCAAGAGGCTTGTGTTACTCAACTACTTCATTCCCCACAGCTGATGGAAGGGACAGTCAATTATCTTGTCTAGTTGCTGAATCAACATGTATATCTATATATGGATAGATATTAAGGAATACTGATATTTGTGGGGAAGGCTACAGCTACCATTCACAAGATAGCACCCAAAGCCCACAGAGAGAAGAATCACACTGCCTGTTAAAAGGCCAGATAATGCAATACTGGACATAATACTCTCATCCTAATACAAATGGGTCAAGATTATAAAGTATGCAAATCTCTACGGCACCACAATAAACACTTATTATGAGGAAGATTGACATTTTCATCACAGAAAGCAAGGAAACAGATTAGAAAGAGGTATTCTACTCCAGTGCAACACAAAGTCAAAGAAAAAAAGTAGTTAAACTCAGAGTTTAACATTAACATAGTTTGAGCCCAACTCATACAGTCATGAGTTGGAGCTTCAAAAAAGCTCTGCACCTCTGCACTTGAAGTCAGACATGGCTGTGAGCCACTATTATTATTTCACAAT
Organism: Haliaeetus leucocephalus; assembly: GCF_000737465.1. NCBI lineage: Eukaryota > Metazoa > Chordata > Aves > Accipitriformes > Accipitridae > Haliaeetus > Haliaeetus leucocephalus. The sequence continues at coordinate 12,529,659 of NW_010972664.1, forward strand.
GCCATTTTCTTCACATGTTAACTGGTGCTTCTGTTCTAGTTTCACTACCTCCACATAGAGCAGAGACCGTGCCCCTGCATACTCTGCTTCCTACCATGCTGCACAAACCTTTAGTATCTAGCAGCAGGAAACTAAATACAACCTAAGACACTAGAGAAAAGTTTAAAAAAGGTTAGGCTCATGATTCAAATTGAGTTGTGAAGGACACTATTAAAAAGCCAGTTTTATAAGGTTAGAGCTTTAAATCTAACTACTCACCAAGAATGCTTACAAAGTCCCATGAACTTTAAAACTTCATCTGGAATTTCAACTTACTAGCGTCAGCGCCTGTTTTACACACTCTTACATTATAATCTTCTATGTATGTTAACACAAAGCAAATTAAGACATTCATGTTTATCCTGATACTAAGCATTCAGATGTTTACAAGACATGTTGAACTAATGAGGCAAGCTACAAGACAGCTGGAAGTTCTTCCATAATGAACATTCCAACCTCTGTTTAACCAGACAAACCTCCTAATCCCACCCGCTTTAAAAGGAAACAAGCAAGACAACGAGGTACTTTTTTCCCCAACAAATGGGTCAGGCTCAAATGCAGGACTGGAAGAGAATATCTCATCCTTAGTCACACTCCCTCAAAAAACTAGTAGTAAGAGTAAACAAGTAGTTCAAAAGTTATCCATAGAAATATACACCACTTCTCCCTAAACACCACAAAGTGTTTCACATTCCATTTAAGTAAATTTAAATCCCCAAGTACCAGAACAATAGGTATAAATACACTAAAAGAAAAGCAAAATAGCTTTAAAAAAAGCAGTTATTCATGTAACTAAAACCTTCGATCGGAATGTTTGTTAAGGAGTTCCAGACTATCTTCAAAATATTTTGAAACACAAAAGACGAGTCAATAGTTCTGACAAACCAACCTGGAAGACAAGGTTAAAATCCTCCTATATGACATCCAGTTTAAACACAGAACCAAAATATCTAGCGTACAGTGGGAGGTCAAAAGGAACATCACACTTCTGTGTCTTGGTGGGGCTGCCAACTAACTGCATTAGATGTTAGTGAAGTTATGTACAACAAATCTTTGACAGCCTGAAAAAAGCTTCAGGCTCTAGTGGGTCCAAATTAGAATAGTAGTCAGTAGAAACAAGTATAAGTAACAGATACAGGATGCTAAGTAACTGGTTAGAGAGCAAAGACTGTTCTGAAAGTTACAGCAAGTATGAGTATATGGTGATTATGTTTCAAGACTTAAAAGTGCCACTATAGAATATGCTAATATGGAAGTAAACTCTCTACACAACATCAGTGAGGCTCCATCGTGAGTTGTTCAGCTTGAACATCATACTTCAGGTATTAGCCACCTCGAGAGTCTGAAAGCAAACAAAGTGTGCTCAAAGGCCTTAGAAAACATGACCTACAAGGAAGGACTGGAAGAACTAATCATTGCTCTCAAAGGTGGCAACCCAATAAAGGTCCTGAAGTACTTACACTGCAAGAAGAGAATGCCTGCACTGCTGAGTATGCTTATGGAGGTTAGGAAGGAGATAAACTGAAGCAATAAAAAAACCCCACAAAAACAAGCAACAAAACACACTGAAATCAAGAAAACCTTTGCTGCTACAGAAAGTGAATGCCTCAAATGAACACCCTGACCAAAATGCTAAGACTCCACAACCTCTAGAAAGGTTTTATGTTTAGTTATAAAAACACAGACATCCAAACCAACCTAATCTGATCCTGAACTGGGGGTAGAGATATGATCTGTTCAAGGATTTTGCCAGCCTAATTACTATAAGATTATTAACGGACCTTTTTAGCAAAGTAATAAGCTGGTCTTCCTTCAAATTCTTGCTAGCTGATACAACACACATGCTGATGAACTCAATTACAAGCTCTTCTTTCAGGAGCTTATTTGCAACAATCCATTCCACACACTTACACCACTTGCTCCCTTACGAGCTTTTGGTTCACCTGGACCTCATTACTCAGCAGATTTCAGACTACATTGCTTTTAGAAGTCTTTTCATTCCCAGTCCTCTTACCAGCAACCTGCTGATTCACATTTTTTCCACCTGTGATTCAAGACTACCCTCACTTGCTTTGCAAATCAAGGAACGAAGACAGTTATATATGAAGGGATTAGCAAAAACAGAAAGGAATTATCTCAGAAGACATCTAGGATGGCCAATTCATTCCATTTTCAATGCTCAGTTAGCAGCACTTAAAAAAAATTCTGAACCCAAAAGCTCTAGGTTCAAGAGCACCAGTGCTTTCAGGTAACACATTTACTTAAGACAGAACACTCAACTACGTTTTTTCATCCTCAGGTCTACTGCATTTGGGGTTTAACTTGAATGTTATACTCAACCTGTTCAATTAGACAGCTGTCTTCTCACCAAATGTTTTTGACCATTTGCTGCTTCCATTTGTATCCTTTCCAGTTACACTTTTCAGTAAAAGTTTTCCAATTCAGAGGGACAGCCAGCTCACAGCACGCAAGTCTTCTCTATTACTTATTTATTGTATTCTCATCCACAGGCAGATATTCAGCTTTTGCAGATATTCAGCTTTTGTCATGTATTTTTTAAAAGCTTTTACCTCTTCAAAGCTGTGTACATGAATCCACACAAAATCTCTATTAGCATCAGTTTGTCCTCAACTGAGTCAATGTGACATACTCAAATCACTCTTTAGAGACTAGTTTTCTCATTCTCAACCACAAATAAGACTTGTAGAAATAACAGACAGTCTTCAGCTTTGAGAAAAGTAACTCATTCTGAGTATGATCATTAGTAAGTTATTTTATAAACTGATGTTTAGACATAAGTTTAGCGTTGCTTTCTTAAAATTTCTTTTAAAAGCTCCATTTCTTCATTTTTTTGCAGGGCTGTGAATTCAAGACGACAACATAAATTCCACTTAGAAGATAGCGTAACACCTAATCACTTAGTTTTAGTCAGCTAGTGCTTCAGCTTTTCTGCCTTCTATAAATCAAGTACACAGAGCTTCATGTGCCTTTAAGTCAGTCCCATCACCTACTACCAATCGCCTTTCATGATACAGAGACAATTATGTACATTACAAAAAAATCGCCACTTTCTGGACATCAATTCATTCTTAAAAGGTTTCAATTCTAGTATGCTCTTCAGAGCTAAGTCTAGAAGTTCCAAAACTGGCATTACTATGCTTTAAGTTCAAAGCAGATGCCAACATAATATCATGACAGAGGACATCCTTCAAAACAATGCACTGCCTAGTTCGTACCTTTCATGTGCAGCTGCCTTCATGCAAGACCTCTGGCAAAGATAGTCTTCTTTCCTCTTAAGAGTGTAAAACTGATAAGACAACACAGCTTCCAGTCCACAGTCCAAACTTCAGAGATAAGCACGAGACATTCAAGCTTCTATAAATCACCATTATTCTACCACATTCAGAACTGTATGTGAGATGCTCAGCTGAGCCACTGAAGGACAATCCAGTGGAGGCAAGGCTTAGTGTAGGACCTCCCTTCAGGTAAAAGCAGCACTCAAGTCAAAGACTCACCTGACTTGAGCAGGATTGCCTATATAATTGACTGTATAGATGAAAAGGAGGCATCAAAAGATTCAATATTTGATTACAAAAACAAATGTGTGACCTGAATATTTTATGTAAGTTATTGTAGACTGGGGCAGGGCGGGCTAATCACCTCTGTAGCCTCACCTTTCAGTAACTCTTAGATAAAACACTTCAAAAAAAAAAGGGGAAGACACTTTCATCAAGATGGCAGTTCTAGATTGAGATTCCTTCCCTGCACTCCAGATATACTTCCCAATTACCTGAAACCTAACAGCATAACTTGTCATAATAACGATTTGTGCTCTCACCAACAAGAAAGTTACCAAGAGTCACATGCAGAAATATAAGCAACGGGGGGGGGGGCAGTTTGTCAGGACAAACCTGTACTCCTAATACTTTCAGTTGTCCCAAGCCTGATCTGACCTGTCAGCTTAATCCTCAGTTGATTTAAGTACTGATCCATCTCCTGTTGATTTCATAAGCTTTCTGCATCCATAGCATGCTATGGCAAGGAGTGCCAGCAATCTCGCCACCAGTTCTAAAAAACACCTTCTTAGCTTGCAACTTGCCTCCTCTTAGCTTCATTTGACAAACACCTACTTCTTGCACTGTAAAACTTAATCTCTATACATGTTGTTGACATCACTCATGATTTCCACAGACTCCACCATATTCCTCCCTCTCTTCCCTTACTCCCAAGAACTTGCCTCTTTTCTCAACTGAGAAGTCTTGGCCAACTTCCATACCTTTGATCCTTGCTGCCTTCCTCTGAACCTACTCCAAACCTAAGGTGGTTTTGGGGGGTTTTTTGGTTGGTTTTTTTTTCCCCTCACTTTTAAGATCAAGGGACCAAAACTGAACAGAAGTATTTGAAGAACAGGCAAGCAATATATTTACATGTTAGCACAGTATGTTCTCTTTTGTTCTTTTACTCCAACGCTTGATTTGCCCCCCCCCGCCCCCCACCCTTTTAAAGATAACTAACACAGAAAAATCATCAGTTCACAGAACTGACCATCACATACCCAAGGCCTTGTTTCCAACAGTCAGCTTAGAAGCAATAATACATATGAAGTTTACTCCTTCCCTCCACAAAGGCAGCCTCATGGGCATCACTGAACATTTATCTACACTGCAGCTTGTTTCATTGTTCCATCACTCGGTTTCATAAGGTCCTCCATAACTCTGTAATTCATCTTTATTCCAACTTGCTATCAGCAACAAGTAGTTATGTTTAATTAGGGCATCTGATACTCCAGGGAATGAAATAGAGAAGATCCTACTATATCCCCCAGAACCACAGCTTCCACCATATGAATTCTCTCCAGAAAAAGGTCCTTGCAAGACTGCAGCGACTGCTTACTGAAGGTTTGGTCAGATAACTATCCTCCCACGCTTCCTTCCAGACTCCAAACCTCTCCACTCCTTATTTGGAAAATCAATTTAATGCTATTTAATGCTATCACAATACTGACCAGCTTGCCTTTTTTTTTTTTTTTTTTTTTTTTTTTTTTTTGAGATGAAGAAGAAACTTGGGGCAGATCAGGCACTATAAGTATCACACAAGTCTGAGGAGTTATTGCCCATCACTCCCACTTCATTTCAAAAATCTGGGAGTTATCAGTGACATAGCAGCACAACCTCTTCCCCCTCGCCACAAACTTGCAAAAACATGGCTTGGTAGGAGTCACACACTAAGTCCAACAAACAACTTCCCTTCCAAGTTACATGATTGTTGTTTGAACACTCCCAAATAATAAACTTGCCACTACATATACTAACAGAAATTCAACAAGGCAACTGCAGTCAGAATCCAAAAATGCAATACAAAGTGATCAGTATAGGATTTTTGTCATTGTTGTTTGCTATCTTTCATTATAAGGTAGAAAGCCACTATTCTGCTACACAGCAATAGACACATACACTGCCATACTAATCATAAGGATAACTGCAATGTGTATCTTGCTAGATTACCTAGAAAGCTCATGTCTACCCCAGAGTGTAAGGTATTAGCAGCAAGACATTCTTCACTCAATCATTCTGACTTCATCTGTCAGACCCAGGCATTCAGAATACTCAAATCCCAGGAATCACTATTGATCAGTATCAGCTCATAGAGAAAATGCATTCACAGAAAGCCTGTGATGTCTCCAAAGTGTTCAACAGGTCATGTCCGACACAGGTATAAGCTATATTCATCATTTCTAACCAAGATACCTACCAATTACCACAAATACAAGTGAACTGCGTACAGGTTTCTCCATAATGCATTTCTCATGGGCAAAGGCAAACAAGCTCTAATGTTGATTTAGAGAATAATGATTTCATGTTGGTAAAAGGCATGGGACCTCTAGAGGCGACCTAGCCCTGCTCAAAGTAGGTCCAGTTGTATCAGACTGCTTGGAGACTCATCCAGTCAGGTTTTGCATATTGCCATAGAATGAGATTCCTCAATCACTTTAGGCACCTGCTCCAGTGTCTGATCTCCTTCAGAGAAGTATTTTTTTCTTACATTGACCTGGAATTTCCCCCCCTCCAGCTTGTTCCTGTTTCCTCGTGCTGCATCTCTAAGGAAAATCTGGCTCCATCTTCTTTGACACACTCCCATCAGACAGCAATAACGTCTCCTTCCCCTCAGCCTTCCCTTCCCCAGGCTGATCGAGCCCAGCTTTTGCAGTCTCTCCTCAGACATCCTGTGCTCCAGGCCCCGACCAACATGGTGGCCCACCACTGGGCTTGCTCCGGTACTTCAGTGTCTCTCTGGTACTGGGGAGCCCCAAACAGGACACAGTGCTTCAGTGTGAAATAGACGTGAAGGATCCCTTTCCTCAACCTGGTGCCATGCTTAACACAGCCCAGGATGAGGTAGTCTTTCTTTGCTGCAAGGGCAAACTGCTGATACATGCTCCATTTGGTGTTCATCAGGACCCCACATCTGTACCTGTCAAGCTGCCTTGAACACCATTGCCTGCAATCATGAGGCTTCTTCCAGGTGCCTAAAGAAGGCTTCATGTACTTTTTGATCAGGCCAACAGTAGCAGACACTTAATAGCGTCACCTGTTTTGCTCTGTCCTCTTAACATTACCGATAAGCTTTTACCTGGCTTGTCACCTGCTCAAGGGCAAAGGTCCATACATTCTATCCACTCTTCTGTACAGCACTATCTTTCTCACCTTCCGAGCTTGCCTTTCCTGAAAGGTATGAATCCAGCTAATTACACTACTCCAGCCATTGAAGCTATCCCACCACATTGCCAGAATCCCAATGAGGTTGTAAGTCTGTGGCTGTGCACAGTCCTCATTTGTGCTGCCCTCACAATGGAAGGGGAAAAAACCTCTCCCATCATGTCCCCCTGACACTTCTTTATTGCTCCTTATATCTTCTCTTCAGATAAGAGAAAAATCTGAGGACATGCCAACATGTCTAGTTTAAAGCCCTCCTCACAAGTTAACACTATTGGAAAAGAAACTCCCATCTTTCTTTGTCAGACAGACCCTGACTGAGGCTCAGCAGTTCTTGTTTCTCAAGGACAGCTCAGTGGTCAGAGAATTCAAAGTCCTACCTTCAACAACAGCCAGATGCATTCACTTGTACCCGAGTCTCCCTCCCTCGCTAGGATAGGCAGCCAGGTTGTGGGCTCTATACTCATGTTCTTCACCTTTGCCCTCAGAGCTCTTCAGTCACACTCAGAGTTACCCTTGGCAGAATCACTGGTGACCATACGGATATATGCAAAACGTAGCAGTCAAAAGATCAGACTTAGTCTCTCTGTAACATCCTGGATCCAACGGCCCTGAAAGGGGGAAAGTTCTCAAGACATCAAATCAGGTCAGCAGACGGGGTGCCTCCAAACCTCACAGGAAACTCCCTCGGATAACTATCCCTCTCTTTTTCTTCCTATGCTATACTGCACTTCTGACTCCACTTCTCCATACATTATTAACAATAGCTCAAGTTTGCCTTAATCTATGGACTCCAAGAAACAATTAACCATCAATTTCTGGATTGCACAATTACTGTTTAACTTTCTTACATTCAAACAAAAGGTCCAAGAAAAAGTGATTGCCTTTAAGTTACATTTCCTAGAACTAAGTTGTATTTTACCTACTCAAAAGTAGGTGTAGGAGAGGGAAGGACTTCTGAACTGTGCTGTCAATGATGGCCAATAAAGTCAAAGTGAAGAGTACACAGATTGCTTTCCTTTGTCTTAGGCAAGTTAAGTTCATTCAGTATAAACACAAGATAGTTTAATAAATCAACAACAACAAAAAACCCAAACAACTTTTAACACCTACTACCAGAAATGCTGGCTGCTATTGACAAGCCAAAACGATGGCCATTTAAAGCTGTGGCATATTGAAAAGCAGTGTCTATTAAATTCTTAGTAAACTTAACCAAGAACAAAGTTTTAAGCACAAATAGCATCTCCTGACTTAGGGTAACTTAAAAAAAAAAACCACAAAAACAAACTGCATAGGGCATTTCAGCCATGTCAGGGGGAACAAGACCAATGGAAAAATACTGTTGTATTAACGTTTAGTTGTCTTTAATAAGTTATTACTTTTACATAGGAAGATTAAAAAAAAATTAAAGTCAAGCAGCAATGGACAACATTCAAACTTTAAATGGAGGAAGGAACATGGCACACTCAGAGGGACAGCCCGCTGCATTTGGTTTTGTGAGTGTACACAGTCCTTACAGAAAGCTCAAGGGTAAGTTAACAAAAAAATCTGTACGAGCAAAAAATACTGAATTTCTTAAAATAAGCACCTAGGTATGAGGATTTTGGGGGTCTGGGGTTTTTTTTTTGTGAAATTAATTTTAAGGAAGGACCCGAAATTCTGTTAAGCATACAGCAACAGTTATAAGCATTCAGCATTCCCTGCCCCCACAACTGCACCTCCTACACTGAAATTAGAAAACCATTAAAAACTGGTCAGGAGCACTGACATGTGTGAATGTCCTAGATGGAGGAACAAGACCTTCAATCCCTAGCAAAGCCCCTACTCCCTTGAACAGGCCACTCCTCCACTTTTTATAAGTTGTCTTCCCACATATCACCTACTCCAGAAAGAGCTGAGGTCTGGGGGAGGAGAAGGGAGGTTGTACTTTGCACCACATAAAGTAGCAAAGTCTCAAGTAAGATCGGGAAGACAGCTAAACATTAACTTCACATTTTCAATTACTTGTAAAGTTTGCATGTTGTCTGCCAATATTTAACAACTGCAGCCATATTATGAAATACAAAATGAGCGTATTTTGCCAGGAGCAGCAATTCATAAAATCAAATGCCTAAATCTCAGCTGTCCATGACAAGATCTGATGAGTTACCAGTTTCATTACAAAGTTATGCAGATGCCTGCTGCCCCCTGCATTGCTAACACTGCTGGCTTTTTTTTAGCTCTTAAAGGCCACCCTCCACTGCAAACTATTCCAGGAGGTTAACCCTTTTTGTCCAGGAACTGCATCAAGACAGCAGGGCTAGGTAACCAACAGCTGAGCATATTAATGCTGTATAGTAGCTGCTCAGTTTACTGCCAAACTACATTTTCAGTGTCTGTCACACTGCCACTCAGCTCTGTGCTGTAAGGAACTGCTCTTACTGGCTGCTTATTCAAGTAACAGAAGAAATGCAGGCAAGTCTTCCTTTAAGAAATTCTCTAAAAGTTATTACTTACATTAGGAGTTAACAATGGGATCCAATTTTAAACTAAGCTTTTAGCAGTCAAATTGCTTTATAGGAAAGACTTGTTTAAGACTTTACTTGGACATTTTTCAACCTAACAGAAAAAGACTTCCAACTATTACTTGTCTTCCAGGGCTAGCAACTATAGTATACTAGCTCCTGCCTACCCATGCACAAAATGAGGCTCATTTGGACTGAAAGGGACTTCTGGAGGTTATCCAATCCAATCCCCAACTGAAAGCAGGGCCAACTTTGAAGTCAGATCAAGTTGCTCAGGGTCATACCATAATCAGGTTCTGAAAATTTTCAAGGACAGATTCCACAACCTGTTTCAGTGCTTCATTCTCAGTGTGAGAAAACATATTGCTAACACATTATTAGAATTTCCCTTGTAGCTTCTGTCTGTTGCCTCTTATCCTTTCCTTGTGCACATGTTAAGGAGAGTCAGTCTTCACTTTCTCTCTCACCTCCTATTAAACAGAGCCAGCAATTAGGACTGCCCACTTAAGACCTTTCTCAAAGCTGAACAAACTCACTTCTTAGCCCCTCTTCACACATCCCGTGCTGCTGACTCCCTATCTTAGTGGCCTTCCACAGACACCTCAGCATCTGCCTTGTACTTGGGAGCTCAAAGCTGGGCACAGTACTCCAGATGCAGTCTCACAGGCTCTGAGTAGTAGAGAATTATTGCTTCCTTCAACTGGCTGATCATGCCTAGTATGCTCTACACCTTTTACACCACAAAGGCACATACTGACCCACAGGGACCACTATGTTCTTTCCTGTAAAGCTGCCTTTCACCAGTTAGCACCACATCTACGCTGCTGCGTGGGATCATTCTGCCCCAGAAAGACTTGGCATTTGCTGTTCAATTTCATGAGGTTTCTGCCAGCTGTTTCTCCAGCCCACAGATGTCCCACTCAGTTAGCCCTAGTCTCCAGCGTATCAATTGCCCCTCACAATCTGGTAGCATCCACAAAATTGCTTAAAGCACATTACTGACCTGGAAGAAGGATTGGAATGCATACAAACTGCCCCACACTGATCCTTAAGGGCATGCCATCAGTAACAAGCCTCCAGGTGGACTTCATACAGCTGATCAGAACCTTCTGAGTCCAGCAGTACACAATTTTCACCCACTTAATCCAGTTACCTAAACCATATCTCACCAATTTGGCTACAAGGACATTTTAGGAAACCTTGTTAAATGCCTCTCAAGATTAATAACACTCACTGTTCTCCCTTTGTCCACAGCCTTGTCCTATGTACTTACAGCAATCAATTCAGGACCTCTTTTCAGAGCAGTCTCAAACTGTGGAGACACCACATCTCCTCTTCCTCACTTCATTTTTCACCTAATTTGCAGCCCCATCAATTTATCACATCTAAGCCATGCCTCTTCAGTCCTTGAAAACAGAGCTGTAGAGTAGCTATCAAAATGCATCACCAAGGGAACTTTCACTAACAGTTCCATAGAGTCCCATAGTTCTCACCTCCTTCTGTAAGGCAGAACACTCTCAGCAAAATCTTTAAAAGATCTTACATAAAGCTTACACACAACTATTTCTCAACAACAGATTACATTCTGATTTGTCAGAAGGTAACATAAGTTATTAAACATTCATGTGAAATCACTGATGCATCAACTGTGATAATTAATCTGGTTATAGTCAAAAGCCTTACTATTTTATAGCCATTGACCTTAACAGTTGTCTTATACGTATAGAATCATAGAATGGTTTGCATTGGAAGGGACCTTAAAGATTGTCTAGTTCCAACCCCCTGCCATATAAGCTATGTGCAGAAGCTTGAACTACTTCTGATACCACAAACTGCTGAAACGCAGCTACACAGAACTTACTATACTTCTTTCTATACAGGATATCCTGGATAAATGGGTATATCACACTTTCTAGCTAGTGGAAGTAGACCATTTCATGCTACCTCAGCTACCAATAACACATGAAACTTTCGACAGGATGCATTTAAATCTCCTAAGGAGTGATTAATGGTACAGTCACAACCACCAAGTTATCATGGTTGATTTCTTTAGATCTATAGCACCTCTTTAAAAGAAAGTTTACCTTTTGAAGTCAAAAGTGCATTGTTTAAAGCACAGAAGTAGCATCACTGGTGAAGGGCTAAGCAGTGGGTTTTTATAATGCAAATACTATCAATCTTTAAAAATATGTTCAAAAATGGGATTAAGCTTAACAGCTCTTGATCTTTGCTTCTCCAGCCTCTAGTAATAGTCTTTAACAAAGTTGACTAAGTATATTTTTATTATGGCAAGGGCCAACCGGTGATGTAGGAGAAATTAAAGGAGGAATCTGGGGAAAAAATTATCCCAAGTTAATACAAGTCAAAAGCTTTGCTCTCTCAGTTGCTCTGTTATTATGAAGAAGTTCCTTGCATTTGATGTAATTTAACTTACGCTTGACTAAACTGACTATTGTTCTACCAGATTATGTACACTGAAAAGAAATTAAAGGTAGTTGCCCAACTTGAACATAATCTCAACTTTTTCATATTCTATCTCCAGCATCCCTTCATCCAATAGGCTGTTCTTAAATGCACTTGTCCCAGCAACAATTAGTTTTCAGCTTAACCATATGCACCATGGGTGGTATTGCAAGTGAAAAAGAAGCAACAGAATTGGGCAAAGAATGCCCACACAAAACAGGATTAAGAAAAAGTAAGTCAAACACTAATTTGTAACCTTCTAACTCAAGGGGTGAAATTAACAGATCCAAAACTAACTAATAAAATCATCAAGCTGGCTCAGTTTGGTTTTTCCACTCATCTGTACACACATGAACTATGGAGACCTGTTTGACTAGCCTTTATTCACCTTTTAGCAAATGTGGTTTTTTGGCAGGAGATTGCCACTTCAATGACTTCAAATTCTGCATGTACCACTGCATTACAGCAATAGCACTATGTCCTGGTTTCGGCTGGAATAAAGTTAATTTTCTTCTTAGTAGCTGGTATAGTGCTGTGTGTTGGATTTAGGATAAGAATAATGTTGATAACACACTGACGCTTTAGCTGTTGCTAAGCAGTGTTTATACTAATTTGAGGATTTTTCAGCTTCTCATACTGCCCTGCCAGCCAAGGCAGGGCACAAGAAGCTGGGAGGGGACATAGCCAGGACAGCTGACCCAAAGGGGTATTCCTTACCATATGACATCATGCCCAGTATATAAACTGAGAGGGGAGTTGGCCAGGGGGCACCACAGCTCAGGGATAGGCTGGGCATTGGTCAGCGGGCGGTGAGCAATTGTATTGTGCATCATTTGTTTTGTATATTCTATTATTTTTATTATTTTCCTTTCCTGTCCTGTTAAACTGTCTCAACACCCCCCCCCAATTCTCTCCCCCATCCCACAGAAGGGAGAAGTGAGCTAGCAGCTGTGTGGTGCTTAATAGCCAGCTGGGATTAAACCACAACACACTAGCACCTTCAAAGTATTTAAAACAGTCACTCAAGCAAAACATTCTGTTCTGTTCAAACTAATCCCAGGACAAGTTTAAAAACTCTCATATGCCAGCTTTGACTAATAGAAAAGGAGAAAACAATGATCCCCTGTAGACATTTAAAGGTATCTTAAATGCCAGATAATGAAAATCTGATACGGGAGGGTGGTCAGGGTGGGGTGGGGGGATCAGCAAGAGCCATCTACTGCTGCAGGTAATCCTAGTACACCAGTCAACTCAAAACAAGCTACACTTGACTAGCCTTCACACTGAGAATGCAAACCCATGCTATTTTAAGGCATTACAAAATTGAAATTGCTTTACTTCTGCACACTACTTGACAGTCAGCTGAAAAGAAGGAAAAATATTGAACAGAAGAATGCAGTAGTGACAAAAGATGATAGTCTGGAAGCTTGTTACTTTCCACTACCTGAACTAATAGCGACCTTTTTGATAACAAGCTGATGTTAAACTTCACCTATTCAGTTCCTCACACTTGGGAAAACAGAGGTAAAAGAATAGAGGACAGAGACAGAAGTTTCAAGACTTTGAAAGGTTTTTTTTATTCTTGCTGCTAATTTTATTCTATTAGTAACTCACGGACAGAAAGACCAATTTTTGAGTTCACATTTGAAACAGTCCAAAAGCTAGAAGTTAATTACCTGAAAAGAATGATAAGAAAAATAACTCTTGAAGCATTCATCTATTGGATAATTAAAAAAAAGTTTGTTTGGAGTTTTCATTATGACTTGGAAGTTGCTGTGCTATGCCTAGAAGCTCTTCACCGTAAGCCTGTGTGCTAAGTTGTGTAGTAAGCAACCGCTGGCCTACCTTTTCCAGAACCAAGGTAAATATTGGCCATGAGCCCCCTCAAGAGTCTTACTTATACATACCTACACCTCATTTTAACCCACTTTACAACTTCACTGTCTTTTCACATCCAGGGGAATAAGACAAGCTCTCACCTAACAGCTTTTTCATCTCTCCTCACTTTATAAACACAGTTATCATATTCCCCGACATTGTCCTTACCACACAATTCACTCTTTAATTGCTTCTGGACGAGGGGATCGAGTGCACCCTCAGCAAGTTTGCAGACAACACGAAGCTGGGAGGCAGGGTCGATCTGCTTGAGGGTAGGGAGGCTCTACAGAGGGATCTGGACAGGCTGGATCGATGGGCTGAGGCCAATCGTATGAAGTTCAACAAGGCCAAGTGCCGGGTCCTGCACTTGGGTCACAACAACCCCATGGAGCGCTACCGGCTTGGGGAAGAGTGGCTGGAAAGCTGCCTGGCAGAAAAAGACCTGGTGCTCCTGGTCAACAGCCGGCTGAATATGAGCCAGCAGTGTGCCCAGGTGGCCAAGAAGGCCAACGGCATCCTGGCCTGTATCAGAAATAGTGTGGCCAGCAGGAGCAGGGAGGTGGTTGTCCCCCTGTACTCGGCACTGGTGAGGCCGCACCTCGAGTACTGTGTTCAGTTTTGGGCCCCTCACTACAGGAAAGACATTGGGGTGCTGGAGTGTGTCCAGAGAAGGGCAACCAAGCTGGTGAGGGGCCTGGAGCACAAGTCTGATGAGGAGCGGCTGAGGGAACTGGGGCTGTTTAGTCTGGAGAAGAGGAGGCTGAGGGGAGACCTTATCGCTCTCTACAACCACCTGAAAGGAGGTTGTAGTGAGGTGGGTGCTGGTCTCTTCTATCAAGTAACTAGTGATAGGACTAAAGGAAATGGCCCCAAGTTGTGGCAGGAAAGGTTTAGATTGGATATTAGGAAAAATTTCTTTATTGAAAGGGTTGTCAGGCATTGGAACAGGCTGCCCAGAGAGGTGGTGGAGTCACTATCCCTGGAGATGTTCAAAAAACATTTAGACGTGGCACTTCAGGACATGGTTTAGTGGGCACAGTGGTGTTGGGTTGACGGTTGGACTCAATCTTAGAGGTCTTTTCCAAACTTAATGATCCTATTCTATTCCTATCCATTTCCTTGTATTTTACCCACATTCACCTATTCCATCTTTGCTTTCTTAGCTATTCTTGGGATTTCTTCCCATGTTTACGTGACACTCTTTTCTAGGCAATCCATCTACTTTCTAACCAGAATAGAGAATATTGTTAATGACCCCTTTACCTCTAACAAGAAAGGCTGATCAGCCTATCTCATGCCTAACCCAGTAATTCATCATCTTCTCCATCCTCTCAATAAAAATACATTACTGCATTTCAAATAGCTATGCTCTGAGGCACTGAAAACAACTGTCCTTCAAATACATACTTTTCAAAAATCTTGTTTTACATAGGCTAACCTTACAAAAAAAAAAGATACAAAACCCCACATAAAACCATAGAATGGTTTGCATTAGAAAGTACCTTTAAAAATCATACACACCTCCTCTTCTTCAAACTACAAAAACCAAAACCACATGGCATAAAATAATAATTAAATAATTGCACCTATAGCTATTCTTCACTAAGAGAATCTGGCCATTCTGTTAGTATCCAATTATCAGGTCACCAAGAAAATTCCTCACAGGAACTTCTGCATTAGTATCTACATACCAGTCATTACAGCACTCATCAGGATAAAAAAAGAAAGTTCAAATAATCCTGACTGAATACAACACATCCATTCAAAGTTGGAAACAAGCAGCCTAAGTACAAACACAGACAGTGCTAGAGCAAAGTAATCCATCATCACACAGCTCATCTTTAAGAGGCAATGTACCCGGACTCCAGAGCAAGCAGACAACACAAGCAATCTCGGCACTCTCACTTCTTCACAGACTTATCTAACCAGTCTGTAGCCACATGTTCTGATAAAGAACTCTGTTTGGACAAAGCTGCATTCAACCACAGGACAGCAGGTCAAGCTACCTCCACAGCAACAATATGATGTAACATAGGAAGGAAAGTAATACTCTTCAGCTTTACTACTCTTTAATAGATAACCAAATGAACACTAAAAAGGATGACATTTACTAACAGCACTGCAAGTAGTTGGCACTTAAGATTACCTTCTACCAGTGTGTATACCAGGTTTTGTATTTCTATTACCCTACTTCCATTCACTACTGCTTTTGCTTCAAAAAAATTGAGATTTAGACTTTTGACTCTAAAGCTTCTAACTCAATTTCACTTTGAGCTCTACAAATGCTACTCATTCGCCCCACACACTGCTTACTGAAGCAACACACCCCAGTGCCTTTTCCCTTTTCACAGTAGATGCATTTACACCTGTGAGTTTTGCGTACCTTAAAAGCTCTAACACCAGCACCTGAAGGGTAATCAGCTGCTACAGATGCTCTGCAAAGGCAACATATTTTGCTTCTCCTGCTACAGAACAGTCCTTTGTTTCCCAATATCATCCTGGGAGCAACACTAAAGGGGATGAAAAAGTGAACCACCTACATTTGACCATACTTCTAAAGAGGATACTTGACTCTGTAATCTTACAGGAAATAAATCCTGCTAGAACCCTCTTTTGTTCAAAATCAAGCAGCCTTCATATTCCATAAAATTAAGTTATTTAAGGAGGCAAGAGAGAAACACATAGTTTAAATCAAGAAACTGTTCAACCTTTACGTAGCACAAGCAGCTACACAACCAGCACAATTCTTTTATAATACTCAAAGCATTCAGATCTTAACTCAAATAACATTACACTTCCATATACATATATGGGAGTTCTTGCACACCAGAAACTGAAGTGTTAGTTGGCATACTCGCTTTTCATTCATCCTAAAATTTTTGACTACTGTAACCTGCTTTCACCCTATCCATGCAAGTTTTATAACCACTTATTTCAGAACTACTCCAACTTGCACTATTTCCATGCAGTGCTACAAATAAATCGAAACTGTCTTGTCTGATATTTAAATAGCAGTCAAGAATTATAAGCCTATACAATATATTTTATTGAAATGTTAGCATCTACATTTTGTTATTTTGTATTTATTTTACACGAGCACCACAGTTTAACAGTGATCTTGAACACGACAGACCTACCACAATGAAACAGAGCTAAAAGCTGTTCCAGAACAGCACACCTCAGAGTATATTGAGTTATCCTCAAGTACAGATTGACCAAATTCTGGCTTCATTTTTTCTGCTAATTATTAAACAATCCAGGTTTAACTCTCCCTCTATTTGAAGTTACTCTTGTTATTTCTACCAGTGCAGTTGCTCTGTTTCTTCACACAGCAGTTTCATACACTGCCCTACCTACTACATATTTCAACATTTCCTTCTCTCCAACTTCTCAAATACCTTCTATAGTATTCCTATTCCTTCTCCTACTGCTGTCATATTGGCTCACCTAACACCTTTTTAAAAGTGCATTTCTCTCCATACCATTTTCAAAAAATAAATGCCTATTCAGACATGAATTTCTAAACTAATCATTGCCTTTTACATACAATGAGGAAAAAATGTTGTCTTTTTGAATGCTCTACCACACTGTCTCATTTCCAAGGTAGTAACATGGTTTGCTTGACCTCACATTTTTGTCACGACTTAACCTGAAAATCACAAATTTTTAGTCAAATAGCCTGTTCTGGTCAATAGTTACTTGGGAATTTCTTTTTTTTTTATTTGCGACTCCACTTTTGTATATGGTACACCCTATAATTGAATTATCTGCATCTTTGTAATCCAACCCTTCCAGCTCCACTACAGCCTGGAGTTCTGTACTCCAGGCTGCTTTAAGGAGAAAAAAAAAAATCAACAAGAACTTAAAAAACATATGCCCCATAAACACTTCTTTTTCTAGCCTTACTGAGAAGCTTAACATAACCAACAATTCAAATTGAAAAAACCCACAGTTATTTCCCAAACGAAGTCCCTGAAAAATGCATCCTGTATGTTTTTCCTTTCTATTCACCTCACTTTACAAATTGACTTAGTTTTTAATTCATGCTTACATTCCAAAACACTCTGCAAAAAACCACTGTGTGCAAATTAATGAGGCACTGAAATTATAAGGAATTCATTATTTAGTAGCACACAGCTCCTCATATACAGCATAGCTGAAAAATACTTGCCACAATGTGTACCAAGGTATTTTATAAAGGTTATGGTGACGTTTCTTATGGATGTCGTATATCTCCCCTAGTTCAAAGCTACACTACATTTGATCATGTAAGTTTACTACATACTTCATTGCATCACGTACTGTTTAACTGAGAAGTAGAATTACTTGTACCTGTAAGCTGAACCTGATAGCCTCGCTTTCCTAAAAACAGCAGTATTTATTAAAGCAGGTCTATTTTTATTCAAAAATCCAAAAGTTGCTGTTACTTCAGATTCCACATAAATTTTCTCTCTTCCTTTCCCCTTCACTTTTTTTGTTTGAGCGGTGGAGTTTTTTTCATAATATTTCCCTATGGAATTATAGATCAAATAAACCATCATTTCCAGCTGTCAGTCACAATAATTGCATAAAAATTGATGTGATTTTATAATGAAGTTATTCTACTAGGTTTGTGGTTTGGGGTTTTTTTGTGATGCCATTTTCAATTCCTCCTTTTGCTAGCATTATCAGAATTGACCAACCAGTAGGAAGAACGGTGACCTAAAAGTAGTCATCAGGTTTAGGTTCCATCAACATCTAATCACACTCAAAATGTATTTATGAGCACTCTTGAAAGCCTTAGTCATTACATGATTTTCCCTTCACACTCACCTGTGACAGAGATAATGAAAACAATTGTGGGAAATTTCAGGGGGAAAAGAAAAGTAATCTAAAAACTAAGATACTGACAAAAAAACATCTTCCTCTGCTCCTTATCTCACAGTCCAAAAGTCACTAGTATTTTTTTAAGTTTCCCCTTTTATCCATAGATTATACTTCAAAAACTTGCACATGAAAAAGAAAATTATTTCAACACAACATTCCCACTTTTGGCACATGTTCTGAAGTGTTATCAGTCAAGTTCACATATGCCAAAAGGAATCTGGGAAGACTGACATCTGAATTACACTCATTAAGACTAAAATAGTAAACCACCGCATGACATGGCACACGGATGCTCTTAACTTCATTGTTACTATTATCTTCATGTTTACATGTAAAAACAGCTTGGCAAGGTTATGTCAAGTCCGCAACTTCACCTTTTTAAGCACAAAAGAGCAGAAATCACCCTGAACAAAGGGAGGGGGGAAAAACTGCTAGTGCAAGAAGTTTGCCAACCCTATGAAAACTAAGTCTTCAAGCCTTAAGGTTTTGAAATGCGGTGCCTTCTTAATATTGAAAAAGTCAATTTACCACAAATAAAGCCAAATACTGCATAATAAGTGTTTGTTATCAACTAAGAGCTCCAGAGTTTTATGCATGGGAAATAAAACTGTTGGATGTATTTTAAAGAGGAAGAAAAGTACAACTTTAACACTTTTTAAAACATTCAGCCAAGTAGCTCTAGAGAACATACAAGAAAGCAATAGATCTTGTTTCAGTTATGTCAACAGCAACTTAGTTTAGTAGCTGATCTACTAAAAAAAAAAAAAGGCAAGCCGTCAGTTTAGAGACTTAATCCTGTATCCAGGACATACTCTATGCAACACAGAAAAATTTCTGCATGAGCAATTCAACTCTTGGACCACTTCACTAACATATAGTTCATCTTCTCTAAAGCAGCATCCCAGTAATCTCTGTCAAGGAGACAGTCACGTAGCCCAGTAGAACTCTTGTGCCGTAAGAAGTATTACAGTTGTTACGCAGCTTGACTATGACCGAATCATCCCTCCCAACAAAATTTATGTGAGCACATTAGCTCTCAGTAAATTGAAACACTAACAGGTTCACCATCAGGACAAGGAATGACAGCGAACTACTCTTACTCCTCCAAAATAAACCCTATATGCATAAAGACCCACCCTTCTGTGCCTTTCTTTAGGGACAGATAGAACATAGACCATTTAACAGGGTTCTCTCAGCAAATGCATGTGTTTAAGCTTAAATTAGTAATAATCATCTTTTCTGAAAGCTACATCATTGCCAGAGGGGGGAGACTATTACATGCAAGAGCACAATCTTACAGCAGCAGTGCCTCAACTCCCTCTCTGAAAAAGCATTTCTCAGATTCTATACAACTGCTTTATGGTGGCATGGCTTGCAAGTCTTGGTATTTTTATCACATGAACCTCCAGAGACTACCTCCTCTAACTTGTTCCTCCTTCCTTCAAGAGGGAAAGGACATAGCGTATCCTATAATAAAATATCCTTGCCAACTATTCATTACTGCATTGGGAATACAACAGCAGGATGATGGTTTTCGATGTGCTCTTGCCCAAGTCCCCTTTTTTTTTTTTCCTCTCATCTTCCACTGCTGTAAAAATGACACTACACAGCACGCAGTGAAAAAAAAAAATCCTGCTCTGATTTAGTTTCCAACTGCTACGTCGCTTGCTTGTTTTCCACCAGAAAAAGCACGGGGGGGTGGTGGTGGTGGATGTCTTTTCCTACGAGTGGTCACGCCGAGCCACACGGTGGCCCCGCACCGCAGTGCCCCCAGCAGCGGCTGCTCGAGAGGGGGGTGATGGCGAGTACACAAACCCGCGCTCACCCCGAGAGAGAGGAGCGACCCAAAACCCATCAGCCCGCCGTAACTAGCGCCGATTTCACCCTGATTAAGAGGGAACAACGACGCAAGCCAACAGCACCAGAAGCTAAGAGCGTACTAATCCTGCCCCGAGGTACACCCGGGGAACAAGACGACCCACCCTTCTGTCCTCCCCCCCGGGGGGGGGGGGGGGGGGTAAGCAGCCGCGAATTCCCGCAAACAAGCGAAAGCCCGCCGTTCAGGACGGGAATTACGGCGGATAACCTGCCGCCCGCCGCGGGGAAGCCCCAGCCCCGCC
>NW_010972664.1:12550319-12550671 GCF_000737465.1 Haliaeetus leucocephalus
CGGCCAGAAGGCGGGGGAAAGCGCCCGGGGCTCTCCCCGGCGCGCTGCAGCCTCCGGCTCCGACCCCCCCACCTCCGCTCCCGCGATCCCGACCGCCTCCCACCCGCCCTCGGCGACTGCCAGCCCGCCCGGCGCGCACGCAAAGTTTCCCCCAACTCGGCCGAGTCCCCCGGCGCTGCCGGGGCTCGGGTTTCTCTCCTCCTCCACCCGCCCCCTCGCCCTGCCCCGGCCGCCAACGGGAAAAAGTTTCACTTACTGCAGCAGAAGCGGGAGAAAACCAGTCCCAGCAGCCCCAGCCCCGGCCCGGGAGGCACCGCCGAGCGGAGCCGCCGCCGCCGCCGCTGCGGCCACC
>NW_010972664.1:12550843-12551223 GCF_000737465.1 Haliaeetus leucocephalus
CCCGCTCGCTCGCTCCCCGAGCAGCCGCCGCCTCCCCGCACCGGGTGCGTGTGTCACTGAGCAGGGAGGCGCTGCGCGCCGCTCCCCGCCCTCCTCAGAGCGGGCCACACCACCCCGCCGCGGGGAGGGGGGGGGTGGGCAAAGGGAGGCGTGTGCCGAGCGCCTATCTACCTCGACCCCCGCCCGCCTCTTTTCCACCCGCCGCGGGGCAAGTCGCTTCGCCCCCCGCCTCTCGCGGCCCGCTCCCTGGACCCGCAGACTCTCCCGCACACCGCGGGCGGGGGGGTGTCCCCGTGGCAACGCGGGCAGCTGGTGGGAGGGTGTGCCACGATGTCCTCCCCCGGGGGGCTGTTGGTACGTCCCGCCCCGCCCCCTCCCCC
>NW_010972664.1:12551355-12661725 GCF_000737465.1 Haliaeetus leucocephalus
GCCTCGGCCCCGGGGTTTTACTGACAGGAAACTTTCCCGCCGTCGTCCCCCGCTCGCTTGCTCTGCCGTTGGCGAACCCCTGGCGAGAGGCGTGTGATGTGCTGTGCTGCCCGCTCGGCACCCAGCTGCCGGGCAGGGGCACCCGCTGGTTTCCACGGCCCCCTCCCGGCGTGGCTGGGGTGGGCGTCTCGGCAGCCCAAGGGGGAGCGTGGAGCGCACGGGGACGAAAGATGCGGACCCCCATCCTAAGGCCGCGAGAGAGGACCGTATCCGACGGCGGACTCCGGCAGAGCTAAGGGGCCCGAAACCATCTGGCAGCAGCGTGAGCCCTTGCGCAGAAATCGCCGAGGAATACCAAATATGGCCCCGCGCAGCCCTCGCAGAGGGGCCTGCAGGGGTCCGGGGGGCAGCGAGGAGGGTTTTGGTCACGCCAACGCCTGCACAGGGATCGTCGGCTGTGGCACAGCACGTAGCTTTGCTCTGGGTCGGGCTGTCATGGGTGAGGGCAGAGCTGCTCCGGAGGGAGCGATGGTGCCCCGGCGCAGGTGGAGACCGAGGCTGTAGTGGTAGGGCGAGGTGGCCGCTCGTGAGGTCAGGAGGGGATTCGTGCCTTTCCCCAAGGTCCCAGGCGTCCGGCGAAGGGCTGTCTCAGAATTAGAGCAGGCTGTAACCAGGTCACAAAACTAAAGGTGACTTTTTCTGGGAAATAGAGTTTCTTTGCTGCATCTCAGCACTGATCTGAACGTCGGTGTTGTGAGCACAACGTCAACGCGTGTATCCCCAAATCAGATTTTCAACAGAAAAATACAGGCGCTCAAAAGAATTGGGGTGAGACTCTTGCTTCTTTATGATGTAGGTGTGCTTTTTCATTTCAGACGAACTATCCTTACAAAACTTCAGGGAGAATACTGAATAGCTGTATATACCATACCTGCTGCTGAGACATCTGCTGGGAGCAGGTTCCATATAAGCCCCGCATTTTCCACAATACAGTGCAATATTTTATAATTTCCTTCAATGGTGGGCATGAACAGCAGTTTCTCTCAGAGCTACGGATGGCTAAGTTTATCAGATGCTCACAATAGTATGTTCATCTGGTCTTCAGCTACACTGAATGTTTGCCAATTAACTGGCCTCATTAATTTGTAACTGTGAAACAAAACAGAATTCAGGCGAAGAGTTCCTAGAGGCAAACTGCTAGCTGTGATGGACTTTCGACGTTCATCAACGTTTTGCTATGCAAACCAACATAACTGACAGGACTCTCAAAGTTTTGTGAAATTGATGTAATTCCGTAAATCTAATCCTCAGCTAGTACAAAACTTCTTATGCCAGTGTGCTGTGGGACTGGGACTCAGGATTGCTCAGGTGATACACAGGATCTTGTCCAAAAGTGCATAAACAGATTTGTATGACAGTTTGTTTAAAGGAAAAAAAAAAAGAGGTTTTCCCACTCTGCTGATACTTTTGAAGCCTGGTCTTTTAGTCTGTTGTTAGACTCTCTTGCCGTTTAGATTCCGTGGAAACCAATACCTTCCACCATGCCAATAAACCTGGATAAATATAATACTGAATTAATCATTAGAGCCCAATTTTTATTTATGCTAAGAGCCTTTTTACATGGGAAAATTGATGAGCATAATTGTAGCAGAATAATTTGTACTGGTATGGCTTTGCTGATGTAACATTCCAGCTAGATGTTTTAATTGGGTGTAATTATTCCATTTCCCTGCATAGGCAAGTCCTATATAGATAAATACCCTTTTATAGTTAACAGTCGAAGCAAATTACATCTCATAATTACATTTACACCATGTTTAAGGCACTCTTAGGATGGGCAGGAAATATAATGGGGCCACAGTGTAATTGAGAGTGCAACCCTTAAAATCCTATTTGTGACAACTGTAATCAAATTGTCATCTGCTATAATATTTTCATTTCTTCTCATTCCAAAACAACAAAAGGCATTAAGTCTGTTCAAAATGAAATGTTTTGAAGGTCTAGCACCAAAATATGTACATCAATTCATGCAGGCTAAGGAAGCAAATGCAGTTTGTCATATTTAAACAGAACTGTGCCCAGTCTGTAGGTAACATCTTCCAGTGCCAGATTCAGCACTGTTGTAATCGGGCATCCTGGGGACTTTGTGATACAAAAGGAAATTTGACTTCATGTTATCAGGGCTAAATTTGGCTCCTCAATGCTTAGAACACTCCTGAAGGCATGATGCTCCAAACAATTAATCTTGCATAATATTGAATAAATGTGTATAGGACACACTGGCTCACTTCTTGTAAATCTGTTGTTACTGGCATGTTTTTTTCATAAAAAGATGGTTTTCCACAGTTGGCAGCAGGCCTGTTCAAAAGCATCTCTGAGCTGCAGAAATACAAAAGACTGTACTTTATTTCCAGTCTGTATTTCCCTCTCTTTCTGGCCATTGTCCACCCACCTGCCCTTCCCCCCAGGAAAAAAAAAAAAAGCCCTTACCCTTAATTTAGACCAGGGTGTTTGGCAAGCATTTACTTCTCCCTTCTTAACCCTTTTGGTCATTTGAAAACAAAGTCCTGAAGCAGTGTGAAATTAACTTATATGCATAACATTTGAAGTGACGGCACAAATTCCCACTGGAATGAAGGGCTATTCACTTCAGTGGGAATCGGCAAATAGATTTGTAGCAGAACAATGTGCTCTTCTGAAAACTCTCGCTTCCATTCGAATGGATGGGACGGGGCCTCCCTTGTGATGCTTGCATACCACCACCCGTTATGACCCTTTAAAATAAAACCACACCAAACCAACCCCAAACAAAACCTGCCTTTTTTTTTTTTCCACGGGCTTCCAGCTGGATGAGATATTTAGCCTGTTGTTACACAGAGTTTCTGTGATTTGCTAACAGGTGGTTGTGTTTCTGCATCGTTCCTCCAGCTGAAGTCAGAATAGTTGTGTCTCTGGGTGTGCCTCAGCAAAACTGCAGCCAGAGTTACTGTTTTCTGCGCCATACGGAGAAAGGTGCCTGTCCAATTCCTTGTCTAGAAAGCCACAGAAAAGCATCTCTGTAGGCTGCGCAGCAGGCATGATTGACAGCGGTTCCAGCAAGACCAAAGAACGTGGGCTGCATATTTATGTGCACGCGTTTCCTGACCCAGCAGTGGACTCGGTGCTCTGACCGTTATGAACGTGTTTGCAAAAGGCCCAGACAACGCCCCACAATACAGAGAGTTTGGCTTATCGCTGGTAAATTATGTTTTTAATAGTGTTGGATACAGTTAGGATTTGGGGGGGGGAGGATGCTCTATAACCATGACTGTTATTAAGAAATGACTAAGATTAAGAATATGTTGTAAAATTGGATTATTCTCATTTTTCCCAGCTCTTTGCATACAGTATAATGCAAAATGATCTGGGTTGTCATCTCATAGAAAAATCTGTCATAATATTTTGATTCAAATCATAAGCGAGCTTAGCCAAGAGTAACATATATACAGTCGCATGGTATATGATATTTTTAAAATCCATTTGCCCTGTACTTTGCTTATTAAAGATGACATACTTAAATCTTGTTTCAAACCAAGACTATCCCTTTAAGGAGAAATCTGAGTGACTGACTCCCTCTTCATGGCAAAGTACAATTAGAAAACTGGTTCTCTTGCACGCAGAGTGGCCCTGCTCTCACATATTTGTGCAAGAACTTTTATGTGTCTCAGAAAAGTCCCAAAGCTCATGTTTTTTTCACAAAAGAGTAATGCAGTTACTGACAATAATCACCCTCCAACATTATGTTTCATACCCATGGTCAGGAGTACGTATCATCCAGTCTACAATGCAACTGAGATTCCTGTTGTCTCAGCCAAGAGGTTTAAGACTCCCAGCCGACTGAGTAAATTCCTCATGCATTTCTGACAGAAAAACAATAATAGGTGAGGAAATGGTACGGTTTCCAGTTAGATCTCTCTGTTTGCCACTTACCTCATTGAGAAAGAGGACAGAAAACTTAAGGATTCCTCTCAGAAGAATATTTGCCAGACAATGCTTCCTCTGTTTTCTTTCTGCTCTGCTTCCCTTTACTGTAGTCTCTTGCTCTCCTTCTGTATTGCCTTTCTCGCTTCCTCTTTAGCTATTTATGTATACTTCTCTTGAATTGTGATATTTTATATTAATAAATACAAACCACCCTTGATTCGTATGTGTCTGTATGGACAAATGCGCAGTTTGCTTATTTTGTTCTAAAACTACCACATTTCTTTCTAGGCACAAGCATTAGATACTTGAGACGAGCAGAAAGAGAGCACGGGAAGGCGAGAGAGAGAAAAGTGAAGGGAACGGGTGGAGAAGAGAGGAAAAAGAGAGAATGAGCAAGCGAGGGCTGTTACCATGCCGTTTCAGAAGCATGGTAAGTGGTATGGTTAGAGAGGAAAAATCTCCAAGGACTGTACCCTGATCTATAGCTGGGGAGTAGCTGGTGTAGCAGAGGGAGGATGCTAAATCTCGCTTTTTGTGTCACTCCCCCTGGGGCTGCTCCCTAGCCAAACCTGTTGGCCAGAAGCCGAGGGTGTTGCCGGTCTGCTTGGGTGCCAGTTGGACATCCCTATACTGCAGTCCCGCTTCCCTGCCCTTGGCAGTGGTCTCTCCAGTGGCCAAAAAGATGCCCCCAGGTACATCTCCATGGTCTGGCGGATTTCCCTGCACAAGAGAGAGCCGCTGACCTGCCGCTTCATCCAGCCCCTGCATGGTATAGTGGTGGAGGAGGGATAATTACCCAAGATGGTCCTGGTTCGGCTCTGTAGGAGGATTCTTGCTGTCCCAGTAGATGTTTGTCTCACGACTAAAGAAAACCGAAATGGATCTGCTTTTCTACAGGGTCAAAAAGAAGAAAGCTGACTTCTGGAAAAAAAATGTATATCCCGATGAGGTCACAATTTTAGAGTGCATACCTACATTTCAAATGATATTTTCATTGTCCCGATTCACTGACATGATGCCAGCCCCAGCAGGAGGTTAGTTCTTGATTCGAGGAAAAGGGAGTTTTAACATTCATTTTAATGAGAACCTCTATTCATTTTTAGTATCAGCACTGTTACACCAGCTTCACTTAATTACGGGAGAAGAAGCAGGTTTAGAATTCCCTGGAGGAACTTGCTGTTTTTTCTTCTCAGACTTACTCTCTTCATCTTCTCAACTGCTCCTCCCTTAGTCTTTTCATTTTCCTGGAGAGTGCTTATTCTTATCCTTAGAAATGAGAACGTCTCGGCAAGATTTTAACTCCTATAAATGGTGTAATCTTATTACTTTGCCTTTCTTCTTTTCCACTGTTTTTTCCTCTGTGGACTGATTGATAAATGCAGCAGGTTTTCCACGATATGATGAGTGGAGTACACGAACCCAAAGGTTGTGCCTGCCTGTGTCCTAGGGATGTAACTTGGGTATGTAATATACGAAAGGTGCATCAAGGTAAAGTCACAAGGTAACTGCGGTAGCATGCTGTATTCCTGCTGCTTACATCCATGTTTTGTACTTGAAATTGTATAAACTTCTGTGCATTCAGAAACCGGCATAAGATTGAAACATGCCATAGTTCACTAAGAAAAAGTCATCTTATTATACCTGGAGGTTTCTGCTGCATGAAGCCTGTGTACATTGCAGTTTCAATTATGTCATTTTTTAATATCTATAAAAATTAGTGTCAGCCTGAAACTCAATGAAGGTTTGAGTCTCTGAATAATTTTTGAGCACATTTTAAGTCACTTACAGATCAAGTCTTTCAAAACTTTGAGTGGCAAAGGTGAATGCGTATTAATTTTAGCTGGCTATTTTTACACTTTTACCTGTGTAATTGAATTCAGAATTTGCCCTTCTACTTTCAATCTGAAAAGAGTAGCCCAGAATGCACCTACATGCTTTTGATCCTTTGAAGAAAAAACCCTGTAAACTGGAGGAACCTTATTAAACTTTAAAAACAAGTCTCTGTGCACAAAGTGCTTCATTTCAATACAGCTTTTTAATAGATGCTGTTCGAAGCATACAGAAAATCTCTAAAGCTCTGCTTTAACCTGAGCATTCATTGGTCTGTCCGAAGGTGTGTCTTTACACGAAGAGAAGTACCCTGGTGCGCATGGAAAGCGTTACTGAGGTGGAAATCTTCATCTACATAAATATCTTGCACCACTTCAACTATTCCCATGTACAAGAGAAAGATGCCTTTATAAAGAAATGAATACCCTTATTCCTGTAAGGAAAAAGAGCACCTTTATTGATAATAACTACACCTAAATTGCAGTTATGTAACTGTTTTACCTAGAAGTCACCTCATGATCAAAACCGTTATGTAACAACGAAAAAAATCTGTGTAGATTAAAGGCACATGAATAGTGGATTTTTTTGCTGTGGTTGTCCAGCCAAAATATGGGAAAAATGTAACTTCTGTGGTGCCAAAAAAAATATTGCTCAATTTTTTGACTTTTACAAACTTTTCTGACCCCTTCAAATTAGGTCATTTTCTAAACAAAAGCATCATTTAAATGTGAAGTATCGATGTCTCATTTTGGAAATATTTACTGTTTCATTGTTTCAGTCCCCCAGAATGAGACTTTCTGCCATTTGCTGGAAATTGTCCCAAATTCACAAATGTTTTCAGATTCTGCAAAAATGAGGTTTGGAGTAATATTGGGGGGGGGGGGGGGGGGGGAGGGCAGGGAGCAAGGGTACATCTACACCTTATTTAAGAGTTCACAAGGCCTGAGAATTTTTTTCCTTTAATTTATAGTAATCCACTCAGAAAGGATTAAGTGATCCAAAACAGGCCACCCTGCAACAGAAATACAAAAGTCCTCTTTTCAGCTTACACAAAATGAATCAGTTCAAAGGAGTATCTTATGTGAGATGTACAATACTGAAACACCTGACGTTCTACTAATGACATCCTTTAGCAGATACAGTCAGGAAGAATACAGGCCTAACTGGTAAAACACACACATGTGTAACTAAGTATGAGAAGAACCCAATTAAAAGAAAGGAAACTTGCTCTAAGTTGCATCTACTGTAAATACCTTGAGAAACAAAGGCCGTAAACCATATTTCTCCTGCCCACAAACTCACACCTGCTAATGCCTCGTAAAGTTTGTTGCATCCTCAATACTATCCTTCAACAGCAGGTTCCAAGGCCTAATTATATATTTAATTATCTATTTTTTGTCAGCTCATTTACATCCAAGTACATTCAACAGCATGTCATCTGGGATCAATTCTTCAACAGTGATTTTATTATAGTTTCTATATAATGTTACTTTGGTATATCCACCCTGTTCCCACCCCTGAGCATATGGTGTCTCTTTTTTTAATATGTCTGAATTAGAGAAAAGTACCAGCATTAAATATGAATCTCTTGGCTTTTGACAGTTGCCAATCCTAGAGTTGTTTGCAAATGTTTTTGGTATCAATTTCACTTCTGTACCGCAAGTGCTTTGTTAACATCTGCCCTGCAGCGGATGATCATTTTTATTTACTGATTTATTTGTGTATCTATATTTTGGTGTGAAAACGTAGTCGTAACTTTTGGGGCTTTAATTTGCGGAAGGAATAGAGCAGAGTGAAACGCAGTCAGTCACGCTTTGCACTTGAAAGGAACAATGCCATTATTTCTTTGTTTTCTACGGTAATCCTAGGTATAATAGGTAGAATGGCAAAAATAAATTGAGGTCTTTGTTGCAATTCTCCCTCCCTCAGCCAAAGAGCCATGCTTTCTCTCACGTACATCATCTATCAAATGTTGTTTAAGGATCTTTTTGCACCAGCTGCTATCCTGTTTCAGTTTTTGCTTCAGCTAAGCTCTCTAAACAATTTGATGAGCATGAAGAACGATGCCAACCTGACAAATCCTGTTTTTCGGATTTTTCTCCCAGAGTTACCCGGTCGTGAAGCACCACGACGGTGGCCGTGTTCACTTTTGGGGTAGTGAGAGCCATCAGCCCCGTTGTCTCGTGGTTCTGCAGGGCGGGAAGCAAGTTTGTGGAATTGTATGATTTTTCTGTTAGACTTTTCATTTATTACCTGCTTATAGTTATATGAACACAAATACTTGTTAATATTTACAATTTGGTTGTGTAAATGACTTCACATGGTTTGGGAAGGGCAGCATCCAGTTCATGAGCTGCATTTTCAGAGAAGACTCCACGTTCCCGCTATAGACTTCTGCTGTTAGCCTTGAGTGGGCTGGATATTTAACTTAATCATTTCAAGCTGAAATGGCCATTTTATGTTAGTTTTAGAGCTTCTTTAATTTTATCAGTTATGTTCTTCCTCTGCTTGCAATCAATTGAGTGAATCTCACAACAAATAAAATAGGAAATACAGAGAAGTAACAGACAATTCCTACCATCCTTAACCCCTGCCACTCCAAGTCTGACTCTCTTGAGCATTTCAGAAACTCATGGTTTTCCATGAGCTGAATAACGGTGCAATGCTTTAGAAAGGTTTTACTAGCCTGGGGTTTAAATAAACTACGTAAACAGTGGTGGTTATATGAGTAGCATACTGATTCTAACAGATCTTGTTGGGGACAGGGAGTGTTCAAGAATAAATGCCATCATAAAAATTAGCCCCCCAAAACATGTAGAATTTCAATGAGAAAGCAAACACATTTTCAGCAGGACAGAAAATATTCACACTTCAGTTGCACAAAATGTATAACCAATTGTAATCAAATTTTCCATGGATCCTTGGCTGAGACTGATCTAAAATACCCAGTCCAAACCCTGAGAGCTGTTTTTAGCTGCATCGTTTGTTGGTTGTACCACTTCAGTTTCCCGTGAAAAGCCTTCATCAGGGTTGTAAGCTCTTGGCAAGACAGATGAATAAGAAAGCTTCTCCTAAATCAGAACGACTTGTATTCTTGTTGATAATATTCTTATTAATAATCTTAGAAATGAGGAAGGAAAATCACTTACATGAGACAATAATAAACAATTTCACTTGTAAGGATATGAACCTTGTGTTAGAACTGAGGTGTTGGCATTCTGGTAGGTTGTATGAGAAGAAAAGTTGATTTTGGTGCTGCCTCTGCCTGTTCGGTCAAACAGAAGGCATAGCGCTCTCTCTCGTATGTGTGGAAAATAGTATAAATGAGGTACTGTGCAACTTCTTTCCAGGAGGAAAATTGCTATAGTCCTTAATTTCGGTGTATTATGAGCAGAGATTTATGCCATTAAATATTTATATGTCCTTGACCAGTAATACGTAAGTATGTTAAGGGCACAGAGGTAGAAGACAGAGTGATTTATGGTTTTCTAGTTATATGTTACTAGAGGAACATTTCTTCTGTTCTAAGCAAAATAGAATTATGGTTGCAACCCACTCATCATTCTAATATGTAGCATTTTTCTACCTATGTATGGATATATTTATCTAAATTGGTATTTTAGATGCAACATGTCTTATGAGTGACCTGATCCTGCAAAGACTTATGCATACGCTTTATTTTATATGGCTGGTGTGACCAAAACTATGTCACTGACACACGTATAGTTCAGTCTGTGTGTTAACCATAACAATATAGAAGCCCTGATCTAACTTGATCGCAGTGAGTTGGGAAATATCACCAAAACTATTTTTTTAACCAGAAAATGTAGGTGAATTTAAATCAGACTTTCTCACAAGAGAGTATACACCATTTTCAAAAAGGCTGGAATTTCTGGTGTGAGTGAGAATCTCTAAGACTGAAAGTTAGCTGAAACATGTAAAACCCTATTTACCGAATTATGTTTACTACATTAGACATCTTTAGTAGACAGAGAAGACAGCGTGAGCACTGATAAAGAAAGAAGTCACTAAGGTAGTGATGTGGGGATATGCTCTTGGAGACCCAAATGCAGAATCTGACTCAGGCAAGAGAGGAACCTCAAGCTGGGAGATGAAGGAATGTTTTTGGTGAGGTGCTAGAAGGCTTGCTTTTAGATACAGCTATAGACCACTCACGACTGTTAAGTGTAGACAGCTTGGAAAATGCCTACTGGATTACTTTCATGAAACAGAAATACTGTTTCTTATTCAGCTGCTATGACTGTGTCTATTGTTCCTGCTCCATTTTACAGTGAATATTTTTACATCCTTTATTGTTATAACAGCAGGGATAGATAATTTTTTTTCAATTACTGGAAAAGTCGCTGAAAGTGTGGTTCTAAAGTGACCGAAATTGTTCACACCAATGAGTGTAATTTGGCAAATAATTACAACTGAAAAAATATGGAAGCAGTATAAAAAGACCTGAAATGTTTCATTTCAGAAACACCAACTGCTTATTTTGACATTTTTTTAATGAATCATTTTGGCTTTCCCTTTCAAACAACATTTTTCGTTGGTGAGTGGTCTATATTTTTTAAAGACAAAATAATTAGAGGTACATAATCTGAGAACAAAATGCAACATTTCAATGAAAAATACACAGAAAAAGTCCATTTCGATTTAAATGTAGAAGATTTTGCCCCCGTATTTTTTATTGTAATTATTTAACTAAAAAGAATCAGAATTTGCTCTGCTGTATTAGTAATGACTGTAGGTGTCAATAACCCAGCGTATGGATATCAATTTAGATCCAGTTACATTTTGGAAGGAAAAAAACCCAGAACTGTGTGACAATGCAATTAATACGGTTTTCAATGTTCACAGGTAACACAATGAAGTAAAGGTGACTACACCATGTGTGAATGCGTGACCAGCCTAACTACGTCCTGAGAACTGAAGTGTATTAGAGCAAGAAATGAGGCCAGGGCTCTGAAGAGGCCTGCCTTAATTCACTCCGTCCTTTCAAAGATGTACAGGGTGTGATGAGGCAGCTTTGCAGGAAAAACCTGTCGTGGTAAGGACCTCATCAAGAGCCCACAGAGTTCGTTGAAAGACTGGCGTAAGGCCATCCTGTATAGATAGATATTAGGAAAGGCATAGGCTTGCTTTATTTCCTCAAGTCTCGGAGATCTGCTGAAGAAGCAGAATGGGACAGCTACAGGAGCAGAAAGCTTGTTGCACTCAGAAGTGGGTATCTGGAAGATGTGTTTGAAACACAGCAGAGCCCCACTTCAGAGCTTTGGCGTGGGAAGTGCGACACGCATATCTCATAAATTGGGCAAAGAAGAGTTAAGATGCATGGCACAATTCCAGAGTGTACAAGTGTTAACTATTAAAGAAGCTGTGCTGATGCAAAAGAAAAAAAGGATTTGGACCATGTTCTTTCACTTATTTTTTTCCAAACTGATGTAAAGCTGATCCAGTGAAACCCCACCAAGCATCTGTTGGCTCCTGGCTGCAGCACAGAAATCCTCAGTACAAAATTCTTCCCCACGAAATGGTGGGGTTCCAGCCTTTGTACAGAAGACCTTTCTTCCACCAGTCAGTTAAGAGCCACCACACTGCAGAGTTTAAACCTTTTCTCCTATATTACAGCAAAACCATAATGATTTTGTAACTGCTTAAGCAAGCACCTCTGTAAGTTGAAATGGCTCTATATCCCCTTGGGTTATCAATAGTGAATTGAAGTTTGCATGTGCCAACTTTTTCATAGTTGTGTGAAAGGAAAACAGAGGGGAAAACTGAGGGGATTAGTCTTAATACCTTAGAGCTAAATAAATATTTACTAAGTTTGATTCTGCCATCATTTCATGGCCAATGCTAAGTACAAGGTGACTGCAGGACTGCTGAAAATATACAAACAATATTAATCTGCTGGTTTTTTCCCCATTTTGAAATGTATCATAGAATCCAATTTCATGGCACGCTTTGATTTTATATGTGTCCCTTCCCAGGTGAAATAGCCGTTTTTTGTCACTTGTGACACTTTCATTTCTCATATGTGTTTCTAAAATACAATGCTCAGTTTCCCCATTTAGATACGCCTTTATGCAAAACTATGGCAGAGATTTACTGCTGCAGCAGCTACTTTTTGACTCTATCAGGCAGCCAGCTATTTTCTACAAAATCCTTCCTGCTACAGGATTCCAGACTACCCATAGATCACTCCAAACAAGAATGTGAACATTCAAAACCAGCTCTCCTGCTAGCAAAAAGAACTTCTTTGTTGCTCTCCATATAAAATTCAGCTGGTAGTTAATCAGTTTCATTCAGAGTAGATAAGTAATGATATTAAAATACCCATGTAGGAGCAAATGTGTAACTTTCTGATACTTTATATGAGTAAAATTCACTGGAGTAATTAAAAAAAACATAGAACAATTATTTTTGCACTGTTCACTTCCTTGTAGGGTTACTGTAATTCACAGAATTTGCAGCTGTAGGTGAGGATGATATATTCGTGTGTTGTAAAGTGTAGCTAGCACCTTCTACTGACTAGGTTCAGGCTTTTGCAAATGAAAGAAGTTCATGCCTCTTCTTCTTTTGGCTCCAGACGATTTCCAAAGTCAGCTGAAGGCTTTAGACCTAATCCTCGGGGTAATTAATGGATGGAGCCCCAGCAACACAACAGATCTGGTTTCATCCTTTGAATGGCTGAGGCAGCTTCTTCCTCCTGGGGCGAAGGAGAGCACCGAGCTAGAGAAACTGCACTTGCCCACCTATGGACTGCATCCCTATGGCATATCCAGCTGCCGCTAGGAAGCCTTGCAAAGGTGCTTGGCAATGCGGACGCAGCTTATGGCTAGCCTCCTTTCGGAAGGTTATGACAACCTCCCTTGGAAGTACATTATATGGCTTCATAGAAGTCATGTAACAGGTGATAACTTCTTAAAAAGTGTGGTAATTTAACAAGGAGTGCCGCCCCCAACGTAACCCTCCAGGAGAAAAATTTCACAACAGGGTAAGAAAAACCCGACTAAGGGCTACTAAATTGTCACATGGATTGTGCATAAAGACTCCAAGGCTCAGGATGATACTATGGACACCTAGAGGAAGTGTCTTGTACAAGGTGTTCTTGGACTTAAAAAGCATAGGGGGATTAATCTGATGAAAAGTAAATTTATTATCGTCAGTCTGGATTTCCTTCATAGGCGGCGAAGAGGAGAAGGCATTTCTGTGGTGCAGTTCATCTCATCGAAAGGTGGACAACTAAAATAGCGTAGACGAACATACCCTTAGAAGTGTCTGCTTCTCACTTTGAACAATTAGAAAGCCTGAGCTAACTAGCTCAGATGTAACCATGTACATTATAGGCATATAAATTAGGGAAAAGGAAGTCCAGTCCTTATGAATATACTTTGGACTAAGACTCATCATAATTTATGCAAGTCATTTA
Organism: Haliaeetus leucocephalus; assembly: GCF_000737465.1. Taxonomy (NCBI): domain Eukaryota; kingdom Metazoa; phylum Chordata; class Aves; order Accipitriformes; family Accipitridae; genus Haliaeetus; species Haliaeetus leucocephalus. The sequence continues at coordinate 12,564,587 of NW_010972664.1, forward strand.
CATACGAAGTTTACATCTTTTTCTAATGAACAAAGTATGCACCTGAGCAGAATTTATGTGACTGGAGACAAGCTTAGTGCCCTCTGCGCGGGTGTGAAAAGGAAATTGAAAAGTGTTTGAGCATACTTTAACTGAAAACAAGCGCAATAGCTTACAAGGCAAAGGGAAGAGATATTGCACACTCTATGGCTAACTCCGTTCCAGCCCTCTTTGGCCACTACTAGGTACATGCGTTGTAGGCTGTGCTATAATGCCAGTTGTAGGCACCATGCTTGTAACTGAGCCAGACTCAGAACAGCTGCAGAAGGGAAAGAGCAGGATTTCATTCCGTCTGGTTCCCAGCACGGAATCTTTGAGCACCTCCATAGTGGAGTACCAACTTCACTAATTGCCAGAAGCGACTCCTGTTTTCTCAGATGCACAAGCAATGCAGTGGCTCTACCTTTTGGAAACTCTCAATTTGCTTACTTATTTTCACTTTACTGAAGTTAGATTCCAGTCAGTTTTTTTTCTTATTTTGCTGTCCCACTAGAGCATAAACAGCATTAGCATCCAGGGAAGCTATTGAGACCAACGATTTCATGGACTACACAAAAAGTGACTAACAGCCTGGTGTTGAAACCTTGGAGGCTCTAATAATCATCAGTCTCAGCCTGGTGCTAAAACCTTGGAGGCTCTAATAACCATCGGTCTTCTTTCCATGCTGAGGTTTTCTCTGACGTGAATCCCAAACATAACTATGTATATGCAGCTTTTGTATACACACCTTTTAAAATGACACACCTCCAGGGGTGTCAGGCTCTAAAGGACACACAGGCTTGTTTGGATGTTGGTATAATGGCGTGTGCTGTTACTATTCTCTCCATGTGTATGAGGACTTAAGCATACACAGGCGCATGAGTTCATGTCTAAAATCACTCTTTCCTGAGGTTTCCCCTTAACTAATTATAGAAATGGTGCTACAAACCCATTTTCCACTCTAAGACTTCTCCCTTCAGTGGCATCCATCTCAAATGTGAAATCTGGATGATGTTTTCTCTGTTTTCTGGCACCCTAGTAGGGAATTAATTTACAAAACATACCCTTACATTTTTAATCCACATGACAAACCCTTTAGTTCCACTGGAGGATGAAGTTCACGAGAGATTAACATTTTTGAGACCTATGCACATGGACATACAATCACAGTAGTTTTTTATTGACCTTCTGCTGATTTCTTTTCCAACTTAGTGCCATACACAAAAACGCCTGGCATGACACTGAGTTGTAATTCCTGAACCTGAGCCATGTAAGACTTGTCAGGTTATTATGAAAATTTCATATCTGCATCAAACAGTAGTGATTCAGTATCAACTCACTTCACTGACTGCTTTAACATCTTTTCTGGATTTGCTGAAAGGGAACATTTTCCCCATTTTACCACAATTAAGATTTATATTGAGATGAACAATGGTATGTCTTGACATTTTGATAGGGTGCAGCCATTTTCTGTTGAAGAACTAACTACCAAAGAAAATAACAGAAAGCAGAATAATAATTTAAAAACTTACCAAACTACAATCAAACATGGTGACATTTCAGAGGTATCTAGTTCCTCAGCAGTCGTCTTCCAAGTTATGAGATCAACTTAGCAGAGTTAAGACTATAGTGTTGGAAAGGGTGGCATGGTTGAGATATTTTAAAAGAGGTAGTGAAAATTAAAAAGCCAGTGGAAAATTTGAGAAGACTTAGTAGAAACAATTTTTTCTAAAATAGTATTTGATCAGAATATTGAGATTTATGCTTGTAATTAATGTATTAGGTACTTTTATGATCATTGGTGACCAGAAGCTTGAGTTCTTCAGACAAGTTTGTCTGGCGAGCATGGCAACTTAAGCAGAAAAGATGTTCTGTTGCCATGATTAAGAATTAATTAAATATTGACTTACTTAGAAAGACATCTTGGTTGAATTTCTTATAGCTACTTAAGTATGCTGTAAAATTTTTTATCCCATTACTACTTACGGTCACTGCTTATTCCGGAACCTAAAAGGTAGACTGAGGGAAAAAAAAAAAAAAAAAAAAAGGAGGGAGAATGCTGATGTTTAAATAGATGCCATATTCTCCCCAGAATTCATGCTAAATTAGTATCGTGATGAGGTACATTAAAATCATTTTGTTATGTGCATCACCGCAGATGCTTATTTTCGTTATTGCAATTTGGGTCATTACTTCTTGTGCATAGCAGCTAAAATCTTTATTATTTAAGTGATCTTCATTTAAAAAAAGAATTTTTAAAATGGTTTCTTACTGTTCAAAGTACTGACTATACAGAATTGCAAAGTTCCACACAGTGATGGTAAGTGAAAATAAAAAAGTGTTTCAATCATAAATATTATGGTGAATACCTGTGTCAAAACTGTGAGTCTAATTTGTGTTCCTCATGATGATGTAATATGTGGCCAAATTACAAAATTACCAGTTTGAAAATGAAATTCAGTGTCTAGTATGGCTTAATGCCCATAGGTATGGAAGAAAGAAGGGCAGTTCAAGAATTCATTTTACATTCCTTTTGCAATCCTTGTGCTAAAAAGCCAGACCTGAAAAGCCATTGCAGGCATTAGACTTTCAGTGTTAGAGTTAGTCTTGATATTTATCATACCTCTGAAACCACATTGATATAATTTTGAAGCCACATCAGTAACAAACATAATCCCTATCTTGGATATTTTAAGTTCTATCCAGACTGTAATTTACACTGCCATCACCATCAATTATATCACAGTTCTGTCCAGGACTTCAGAATAAGTGTAGGAAACATAAGCCCACACTCAAGCACTCTATAGAAAAACACTTTATTATCTTGCTATTCGCTGACACCCGGGAGATGTACAAAGCAGCTTACGCGGTGTGCAGCAGCAATAATATTTGCAATATTTTCTGCGGCATGGAAGCATGGGAGTTCGTGGGAGGTCACCTTACTCCGCGATGCTGGCGGGGAGGAGGGGGTGCCCCACACCCAAGGGCCAGAACAGAGACAAACTTAAGACTCTATCCTTTGAAACTCTCCTGCGAGCCATAAATTTGGGAACCGAGCAAAGTGGAGAGATCTAGGACCTCAGCCCTACAATGGGCCATATTTTTCAAGCGCTCCTACAACTTAATATAGTCACAGAAAAGACAGTATCCCACACGCACACACTACAGATTATAATTTGAACGATGTTTCTTGCAGAACTGGTGCCTACGGAAAGTAAACCTCAGGTAAATTCTTTACTAGGTGAAAATCACTCCTGTTCACCACTGAGTTTAATGTGATTGGATTTTCTTGATGGAACTTCCTTTTCTACTTTTCTGTGGGAATTTGGGGGGGGGAGCACAAAGTGACCCAGTATAAGAAAAAGTACAAGTAAAAGAGTGTAAGAAAAAAAAAAAAGATGTTTAAGCTTTTCTGTGCTAGAAGGCAGGGGGAGGGAGGCTGCACGTGATGCACATATGCACATACTCACATTTATTTATGCAGATAATGTAGACGTAATTTGAGATTTCTCTTTCACCTAGCAACATTTGTATATAATTCTCACATTTTCAGTATCCATGTCATTGTAATACCATGCTAATTCATACTTGGTCTCTGTATTATGAGTCACTTCATTACATCTCACTAAAAAACAAGACTGACCCATGTTTGCGTTCCCATGACTGAAATAGCTTTGGAATCTGCATGCAGGCTTCTCATTGTCTTTGCTTGCTTTTGTCTTCTCAAACTCCTAGTAAAGGAGATTTTTATAAACTGCTCGTTGTTTCCTCTGTGCCTGCACAACATTGTACCAATATTACTCAAGAATTACAGACAACTTTAGTGAATGCATATGTACAGACCTCTAGGAATTTCTGATCTTTGTCTTCTGTTGCAATTTGAGCCTGTACAAGTTTGTCTGACATGTGAACTGTGCAAAATCTTTTCTGAGCTTTTTTTAAGCTCTGGTTTTGTCCATGGGAATGTATGGCATTTTATTACTTCAGATGTGAAGATGTTTGTTATAACAAGGACAGAAAAGCAGAAACTAAAAGCTTGGTGAAAGAATGTTAGTTAACTAGCTAGCTAGGACTCTGATCTCCTTCACTTATACCAATCTTGAGTATAAACCTTAAAACAAGAAAAAGTTTATTCATAGAATAAAACCACTAAAATAATAAAAAGTGTCTTTTCAGATACACATTAAGGTCTGCTGTGTTTTACTGAGATCATGTTCATTCCAGCAAACTTCATGTTGTTACCTGAAGTGATTTAATAAATCACTGAATATAATTGATCCATAGCTGGACAAAGGCAGACGTGTTTAGAAGGTGAGGTATATAGCTTTAATTGATTTCTTCTTGTGTGTCTGTGTTGCTGATGGTTAAGGTGAGATAAGAATCACTTCCAATAGGTTTGTGTTTTCAATGAATGCATGGATCCCATCATATGGCATTGGCAATAAGTAAAACAAGAAGCTGATGCCATGGTCTGAGAAATCACACGTAATGCTGTACACAGACTGCTGTACTGCACAGAAGGTGATGGCTGCAGGAACAAGGAATGAAGTGGAGATATTCCCCAAGAACTGCATCAGGAACCTTTTCATCCAGTCCAATGACGTGCTTCTTGCTGAAGTGTCTTCCCCTAGAGAATTATTCTTGCTTTTATCTGAGTTCAACAATTTATTTTAATACTTTTATTAATTAACCATAGAGTAAAATATCACTAACTTTCCAGGAAAGCTATTGGACGTTCTGATGGACATTCATGTAAAAAGACAAAGCTGCCTGAATACCAATGGTTAAGACTTTGTAAGTAAACATTTTATGTTGTTATCATAAAAAGTAATAATATAATTTGGAAATAGGAAATGTTATTTGGCTACATCTGTATTACTTGAGCCACTTTAAAATTAAAACAAGGTATCTGATTCTGTGAGCTGCAGATCATTTCCACCAGGGAACCAAGTATTGTACATTCCGGTGTCAAGTGGTCAATATTGAGGGTGTTTAAGAGTTTGCAGAATCTGGATCCAAGGGAAGAGGTTCATATTATTTTCCCACTCACTACATGTTTCCTCTCATGGTAGAAGGTGGCTGCCCCAAAGAACATTTACTGGAATATCTACAGATGAGTTATAGCATTGCTGATAGCTTTCAGTGAACACTGCTGTTTTACAGTAGAAATCCTGTAAAACTGGGATAAAAGCTTTGAAGATAAGAAAGAGTACTATGGAAATGACATTATTTGGAGAGGAAGAAGTAAATGTACTACCATAAAAACCTTTAATGATGGTTTTACATACACGCATATAAAAAGAGGAAGTGCCAGCCAGGACCAGTGGGTGCTCTGATTTTGGGGTTTTTAGGTACTGAGTCAGGGGTTTAGGTACTGATTTAGTCACATCAGTTTAGATTCTCGTTCATGTAAAACAGTGTAGTTTTGCTGGAATAAGTGATACTACATTGAAATATATAGAAAATGCCTTCTGCCCTCTCTCCTTCTCCCTCTCCTTCTGCTCCCCTCCCCTCCCCCTGTCTTCAGACCATTTTCTGGATGGCTCTTTTTAGAAATGTACTCATTATGAAATATGAGTATCAAGAGTAATGGACTTTATAGGATACTGTAATTCTCAAATATGAAGAAGCTAACTTCATCCTAATAAATCGTATTTCCAGTAGAAAAATGATCAGACTGAATTTGAGTTTTCTTTCGGCCTTGCTGAGAATTGAAAGATTCAATATGTTTTTAATTAAAGCACCCTGATGGAAATCCAGATCAAGCTCTCAATTCTTTCTTTTCTCAAAGCAGAGGAAATAACAGGTATGCTGGAACTGTGGCCTGCCGGATTATAAGAACTGAGAAAAACAGTGGTTTGAGGGGTCTTTCCTGATCCAGCTGAAGATGCTGTTGCAAGAACCCATGCAAGAGACACCCCCATCACCAGCGGGCAGTGACCGGTTGTCCTGTTTGGAAGATTTGATTCCCCACGCAAGCCCAGCCCTATGCCAAGATCCCAGTATGTAATTTTTCCTTTTAACAAGCATGCTGTCCAATGCTCTCTGTGTGTGCATTAGTCAGGGTGTGAATAAAGAAGAAAAGAGCTGATTTCCTGAAGTCTTCTGGCTAGTGAGGGCTAATGAATCTGAAATAAACATGGCTTCCAGCCGCACGGAAAGCAAAATGAGTGCTCTTAAGTCAGAGCTCCTCTACCTCTTCCCTGCCAGCTCGGCTGGTTCCCTTCTCCCTGCCTTCCCACTGCTGCGTGCTGTTTCCAGAGGCAGTGGAGTTTCAATAAACGCGTCCTGCAGGCCCTCAAACCTGCCTGCCGGTGTGACCTTGGAACCAACCGTAAGAGACCTGATTTGATTATGCAGCACCCGCTGGCTTGTAAATCTAGGACTTTGACCACTAAACTGCTTCCCCAGCTTAACATTTTCTTAGCCACTTTGATCTTTGTAGGCTTGGGATCCCTTTACTTAAGGAGCTAGGTTGTCCAGAAATATGTGTCTATTTGTAACGAGATCCGTTTTCAGTCTTCAGACTGAAAACACAAACACGGTATTTAATGCAACACAAGGCAGAATTTCTTTTTATTTAAAGAAAAAAAAAGAAAAAGAAGAGAAGCCTAGGCAGTGAATACAAAAGTGGTCAGAGGGCATAGGTTCTGTTAAACAGCTTCCATCTTTTGGCAGTCAACACGTGCAGGCCGGAGCTCCAGTGCCTGTAGTTTGTATTGCTTCTCTCAGGAGCCTTGCCACTGCGATTGCAGGCGTTCGTAAGGAAACGCGGTGTGTGATTTTTCACAGCTGAGGGCAGAGTAGGCCCCCCCTGTAGATGGTGATTACAGGTTATGCATAACTGAATTTGTCGAGTACTTGAGGCTGTTGTGGAGTGCTTTAAACTTCTATTTCAGGGTCGTACTTTCCTTTCAGAGCAATCTGTAAAACACAGAAATATTAAATAGCCAAAATCAATAGCAGGAATTGTTCTTTCCAGAAACTGCAGCTTCACAGAGATTAGCTCAGTTTGGCCTCTTTTTTTGTGTGGAACATAATACTGTGGTATATTACAGTGCTGAAAAGGCAACTGAAATTGAGAAGATTAAAGTGGTAGCAGCTAGGCTGAATCCTAAGAAATACCAATGATCTAAACATCTCAGTTACTCCCTCTAGAACAGCAAATATCTGTAGCCCATGTGGGTGTCCCAGACTTCAGCACGCTGGGTCACTGTTGGGGAGATGAGTCAAGGGAAAGGTAGAAGGTTTGCTTTCTACTCTGCTGGAAACTATGGGCATGCTAGTGTTGAAGACATAGGAGTTTTGGCCCTTATTTAGGGAGAAGTAGAGCAATTACGAAGAACTATGTACCTAAGACACAGGAGGGATTCAAAGGGGATGCCAAAAAGACGTGAAGTCAAAGCAGTAGTGCTCCCTCTCCACCAGCTTTAGACACCGACACCATCTGTACTGGGGGCATAATAAAGCAATTGCTGTGATCTTTCAGAAATTATTTAAATAAAAAGAATCAAGGAATAAAATAGTAACAGAGTTGAAAACAAATCAGCTGGAGGAAAAAATCACAGAGGGCCTGATTTCCAGTCATGTGCTTATTCCACTCCTTAACAGCATAAAAGGTCTGCAGAGTAAATGGGGGTTCGGCACGAGCAGTGCATACATCACGGCTCATGTGTATTGTTCGAGAGCTGGTCTTACGGTCTTCTCTGGCCAATTTAATAAATAGCGAAGTGCAGAATGCTTGGCATAAAATGTAGCACCATCTGTTCTCAAAGCATGGATCCTTGTCTCAGGGAAGGGAGCTGCTGTTGTTTTTCGTGAGAAGGTAGTTAGTCGCCTCGCTGGAGGTGAGGCTGACCTGGAGTTCTCTGAGTATCAAGTACAGTAACAGTTTTATCATTCTCCACACCATTCCTTGTCTGATAAGCCCCAGAAGTTATTTACAGTTCAAATCATTCCAAGGTCGCTGGCTATTACAGTAAGAGAAGACATTGTGAGGCAATGCAGATTGTACGGCACAGCAGCAAGTTCCTACAGGTAAATAGAAATTTCTCCAGGTTACTGTCCTGTGTTGGCCAAATTCATTAAAGAGAAGGCTGGACTAAAACCCCTTCAGGGCAAGGGGTCACGAGCTGAATTCAGTGGTGATACAAATAAAGTAGTCAGCTTTCTTGGAGGGCACCTGCATTTATTCCATCTGAAGAAAACCCTTTTCCTGACACTGCTCAAGCACTGATCCCTGTGTGGGTACCAATTTAATCACGTTACGTGCGAGCAGTCTTTGACTGCGTGCACTCCCAACTGGTTCCTCGTTTGCCTGCTTGGCCTCCATCAACTCTTCCTCTAACTTCTCTTCTGACAGTTTGTGCTTTGGAAAAGACAGAGAGAAACTTTGGCTCACAAAGATCACCTGAGCCTCAGAGACCCGTATGCTTCCCCTTAGCCACGTGGGTGGCTACAAGCCTGTGTATACAGGCCATCACAGATTTCCTCCGCTCCCCCCATTCACAGCGGGTCTGACTCCAGCACTTTCTATTCCTCACCTCACCAGGGTCATGGGCCTGGAACATGCTTCATCTGCACCACAGTATAAAACAGACCACTTAATTTTTAGCTCTGTTTCCTATGGAAGCAGGATAATATAATCCCACTGCATTTTTCCCTCCATTGAGTATATTTGAAATAGTTGGCCAATTTCAATAATCTTTCATAGAGAGAGAGAGGCTTAAAAGATAGTTCAATTCCTACAAATGTAAAGAAAATAAGTGGTCACAGAGATGAACAAGATCCTTTTTATGCCTTTTTATGGTAAATGCTACCGTTTAAGCTCCTATCTTATTATGAACATGATAATGCACACATCAGGAGGTGTGATAAATGTCCATCCAGGGCAGAAATCTCACCCTGAGCTCAGAATGAAAAAGCCAAAGACAGTCAACCATGAGACAACACTTCACAGAGAATGAAGCTTCATCAATCTGGTGCTTGTGGAACCTCCTGTGTGATGGATTTCTCACTGGGGACCCTCTCCTACCACTGTGAATTTCATCTGATTTACCCATCCCATGGGTAAATAGCCATGAATAAATGGAAAGATTGTGAGACAGCCAGCCGTATGTAAATCCTGATAACAACAGAATAATAACTAGTACTAAAATGTATCAGTTCTCAAGTGCTTTTTTAAACTAGTAGCCAAGTTAACAAGCCTCAGTGTTGCAGTCAGTATCTACACGGCATAAGTGAGTGGGGCTTGTTTTGCCACCTAGAGTATCAGAGGGACCGCGTGTAGTATTTTTCAAAGTGTTCAGAAATGTACCAATTACTATGGTATCAATTGCACTAGAAGATTATCAAGAGCCTTCTATCCTGAAGTTTTTAGCAAAAGAATTAAAAGATCTGAACCCTCATGAGTCCAAAAATCCTTTATTGTTTAATACCATAATCTTCTTGTTATAAATAAGGGGTCCAGTCATACAAAATAATCCAAAGCCTTTTGCAATGCATAATCCAGTGAAAAGACTCAGGTTTTGGTTCAAAGTTGGCTAAGCTGTTTGTAGCAGGTAGGGACAATAGCAGGATTTTAAAGTGGTCAGCTGTTTGAAAGATCCTCTGATAGAAATTTGTGAAGGAGAGCAGTGGTTCACTGTCTAGGGAGGACTTTGTGGAAAGAAAGTTGTTCACATCTGTGCATTTAACAAGAAGCATCTCTGGAGTGAGTGTTTTATAGACTGCATGTCAGGAACTGCAACACCATGTCCAATTTGCACCTCCATTTACATAAGTTTAAATACAAATGAAAACCCAAATCATCATAACAGCAGCAGCTGAGGATGAAGCACAGATAAGCCAAGGAAGGGTGGACAACTGTCATTAATATTCATTTATCTCAGTTGCCAAATCACCACTTTTAAAATAAGGGTGGAAAGTCAAACAGAGATGTTTAATTGGGCAAATAACTTCACTGCTTTCTTATGCTGCTGAAAGAACATTCAAAGGATTTCCAGACATTAATCTTTTAATTAATCCAAAGGAAATCCTTGGATGATGAGAAACAGTTACAAAGTGGACCTCAGGGATTGCCTCGTGTAAACTGCAGGACTGATCCCCGGATTCGAACATGGATATCACATCCTGGCTAACCATCTATTCAACTGGTACTTAAAGTCATCCTGCGGCTAGTTACACTGAAGGTTATTCAGCATGGCTTTTAATGCACTTGTGTGGACAATGTCTCTATCAAAAGCCTCTATCAGCTATTTACAGGACAAATATATCTGCTCTTCGGACTTCTTTGTTCTCTTTTTCTGATGCTCTTTACTTTCTCCAGCTGCTTTCGCAAAGAGATGTTCAAATGCTGATATGTAAAAGCAATATGTTAATCTGGACCTTTAAAGGATCGCGGAAGATGTGCCCAGATGCAGCAACACCAGTGTAATCCCTAGTATGAAGGCTGCCAGCTTTTCATTGATCAAATACATCATGCTCAATAAGGCAGGTCTGCAGCTGGCTTCATAACTCCCATGGGGTCCTTTATAGTGTTGCTAGGAACCTGGAAGTAAGGTATCATGTCATAATTTGCCAGAGAAGAACAGTGTGTACAATGCTTCTTGTCTACCAAGGACCGAATTCTCTTTTTTTTTGCTGTGGTCCCTCAGCATACCTGCTGTTGACTTTAACTGGCTGAATGTTTTCAATGATTTTCAGACTGATTAGTATTGAAAAGTGTTGAACTGGACACGGCTTTCAGATAAACCTTAGAAATACATATAAAAAAAGCTTCATGCATTTTTTTTCAACTGAGGGTTTGTGCCAATGATGTGAAAAGTCATGAGTCAACAAGGAGTGATAATCTAATTTTTCTCACATATAGATGCATCCTAGGTTTTTACACAAGCCAAAGTTTAATGGGGTAGAATAAATTAATGGCAGTTGTCTCAGAAGAACTAAACGATACTTTCTCTATTCTGGTTTTGGGGTGTTTTTTTTAAATATTTTCTCTTAATTTGTCAATGATTCAGTATTGTAAAAGACTTTTGCCCTCTGGTTAGCAGGGAAGCCTACAGGAACTTTTATTCTCCAGCGAGCAGTGCAAATAAAATGAAATTCAGGAAATAAAATAGCCATTTAATTTACTCCCTGAGCCGTTTGTACCTCGCCTATGTATAGACAAACAAAGGAATATTTAAGGGACTATATTAAAAAAGAAGCAGTGTAGGCAATCCTAGGATTTGTCATGCATTGTGTTCCCAGGGGCGCAAACTTCAAACAGGCGAAAACTTTACAGATCCCTTTGCTTCGCCCCTCTCCCTTCTCCTCCTCCCCCCTCCCCACGCTGCCTATGCTAGACACCACACAGAGCCAGGGCAGCGAATAAAGTCAGTCCTTTTGACCGTCTCCCAGGGGAGAAAGCCCATTGCACTTCATGGGCGAGTTCATCTCTTTCCCGCTGACACACCTCAACAGGCTTTACCTGAGGAGAGGGAGATGAGAGCTGTGCGGGAAGCAGGCCGGGTTGGGAATGGAGCCCTGTACTGGGGAACACTGGTCCGAGGCTTGCCTTCTCCCCCCGGCTTTGCTTACTGAGCCGCATTGCCCCCACTGCCCGCAGACTAGCTGGTGGGGTTGCACCGCAGCGTGGTAGTGACTAATTTTTCTCACAGATAGATGCATCCTAGGTTATTAACGAGCCAAAGTTTGAAGGTGGCTTAGCAGGGGGTGAGAGAAAACCCAACTGTTCAGAGGGAGGGTGAAGGATCGGAGTTTTGCTGCACACCCACATACTGATACAGTGGTGTAATACACTCATAAATAACCATCTAAACCAGCCCAGCTAGTTCAACAACAAACAAAAAGTTGTTATGTTGTGTTTTTCCCCAAAGCTTTGCTCTAGACTCTTAAGGCACCCACCCAGACTCCAACAGTAGATTTTGTGGCCAGGCTACGGCTGGGCTCCTAAATCTGTATTTTGGCAGCTAGCTGGGAACTGACAGAGCACCAATAAACCTCACTGAAGTCATTGCCTTTGAAAACCAGGCCTCCTTCATTTCTGTGCTGAAAATGATCTTAAAAGCCCTCGCTTAAGCACCTGAGATTGAAAATATTGTCTAAAGGTTTTACATTAACCATAGATTAAACAGAACTGTCAGCCAGCAACGAAATAAATGAAAGTCATTCCCCGCTCTGACCAATGTTGCTTTTTCTCACTTAGAAAATATCTGATTCATTGTTTTCATGTGCCCCCTGAGCAGTTCATGTGTTTTCAGAGCCCAGGCTTGTTTTCCTCCTGCACCTTTCACAGCTGCATTGAAGCTGTGTCGTCAAGGGATCAGCCAGGGCTTATGCACTCAGTGGCAAAGACAGGCAAGCAGAATACAGCAAATTTTTTTTAATCCTCCTGCCTTGTCATCAGTGTAGAAGCTTTTTCAGATCCTCAATTGTCTGCATTCCTGTGGAAGGCATACCACCATCAGAAACCACTTTCTTTCTTTCTTTACCTCAGTCCAAACAAACTCAGCCTAGCTGTTCATTTTCTCTCTCTTTGACCAATATTAATTTTAACGTACATTGCTGCCTCCTCAAATCTTTGTTTCACTTATAATTTCCTTTGTGTTATACCCCAGAAATGTCAACTTCTAATCTACATCTTGCTTTAATTCTATTACACTTTCTTCTTAACACATGTGATCCTAATTCAGTCCCCTTATTTTTGGAACTTTCTAACTTTCCCATGCAACTCATTTAGATGTCATTCATCATTTTCTGACTCATTTTTATTTCCCTCTTTCTATCCTCCTTTCCCTATTAAGAGGAAAACACAAGAAAAAAACCCCAAACGACAATTTCAATCAAAAAACCCCAGTCATTTATTTTCTAGTAGGTCTTCACGTGAAGCGGTCAACAGAAAAATGTCTGTTTTAAGTGATGGAAGCATAATACATCATTCATGCAAATGAAGTGGCATGTTTGCTTTGCAGTTGTCTAATTTTAACCTTTTCTTCAGTCTGGGAGGACAAACAAAAAGCTGTATGTGAAAATGAGAATAAAAGGCACCTTTTCCTTTAAAGTCTTGTATTGGAATGAATGTTAAATGCCAGTTCCCGTCTCCTGAAAGCCAGCTTCTAGCAGGCAGACAGCCCTTTCGGAGAGCAGCACGCTTTGTAGCAGCAGCAGCAAAACTAGGAAAGTTCCCTGCAGCTCAAAACAAAATAACAAAACCTCTATCTGTATAGGTATGTTAAAGTGATGTTGAGAGCAACAGCCTGTGCCACCTTTGGCTGGCAGGGTAACATGCCTTTTCCACTCAGTGCAGAAAACAATACAAAGAATGAAACCGCAATACCAGACTGCAAACAAAAAGACCCAGCAAAGCATGGGGAAGTGACTGACTGAAATTTTCAGAAGTGCCCAAGGACTGTTTCAGCAGAAGAACACACAGCGAGTGTGCTGACACGTGACAGAACTGACTAAAGATGAAGTCGGTGCCCATCTTCTCTATTTTCTCTTGGGACCTGCGGGAAGCAAACATCATTCCCGTGGCAGAAATACTTATCCTAAGGGCGGCAATAAATTAGGCCTCCAGTGCAGTGACTGCCACGGGACATCCCCAAAGCAAAGAACTGCTGCAAAGCGGTCTCTCCGTGGACATTTCCCTTACTGCTAGTGAGGAATTCCCCCTGTCCCCCTGAGACCCCAGCCCGCTGTCCCAGCCTGCCGTGATGCCCCGGCCGCAGGAGATGGGGCAAGCAGCCTCTTGGAAACAGCTGCCTGGGAAATGATCTCCAAAGCGAGCAGCACGATGAAACAGAACTGCGCTTCCCCTCTCGCATTTATTTTTTTCCAGTCCTGTGGATTCATCAGCTTCGTGTTGGAAAGCTGCTCGGTACTCACTGGAGGTGGTACTGTGCTGATGTGCCTCCACGCCAAATATGCTGAGGGAATTCCTACTGTGAAAAAAATGAGCTAAGGAGAGGACAAAGGAGCACACATATGTATTCCTAATAAAAATATAAACACCACAAGTCTGTGGGCTGATACGTTTGAATCATATTGATTTGACAAGTTCCTGCTGGCAGTAAGAATGAAAGAGAAGTCAGTGAAGTGGCGTGTGCATGTGCTTACAAATCATTTTTTAACCATGTCAGACGGCCTCAGGCTTCTCTTCTAAGGATGCCTATTTCTTTAGCCCAAAATGTGTCCAAAAGTTTTGGTAGAGGGGATCAACTTAATAGCTGCACAACTTGCAACTGTGCTCGACAACCTTCAATGTATTCAGCAATTTCAGACCCGGACAGGAGATCCTCAAACTTCTTTCTCGGTGGGTCACTTGGCCTGTGAAGACTTACAGCTCCTGCCCTGGGACAAGGCTGTTTCTAGGACTCATTTAGGTGTTTTCACTCATACCCATTTTGCCCTGCTGAACTGAAACTTGTTAATTCCATTTCTTAACAAAACTTATAGTCTTGATCGAAAGCTCAGCTATTTAGATCATTACCAAACCATTTACCTGACTCATGCAATACAATTATTTCACTTAACAGCTACTGAAGACTAAATTTTGAAAAATGCTATAATTTCGTAATCACTTTAAACTGCCATAAATGAGTCCCACAGCTGATGGAAGCAATCACACTTTGCTCCCAAGCCTGGTGGTATTTCTGGCACACGGAGTCAGCGTTCGTAGCTCTGCTGTTCTGGGGTAAGGAGTCCGAGCCTGAAGGCTATTCAGGACATAACCTTGGGTTCAAAGCTGCCAAGACCTCCTTTTTGACTTTACAAAATTTCAGACATGAAAGCGGACGTGGGGGAAGACAGGATGAAGCCTTCTGCCAGATTTTGATTCGATTCAAAATCTACTTCAGATGGCAACTGATACAGAACTTAATTTATAACCCCAGACTTGGATCTCCATGCAACTGAGGTGCATGGCAGTATTGCTTTGTATATTTATCTCCATTTATCCTTTTGAAACATTTGTTTACATTCACTACTGATGTAATTCATGTTCAAAATGCTTTGTGATGACATACATCATCACTAACACAGCAAACATAATGTCCCATACTTGGGTTCAAAGCTCAAATATAATTCCCCTCTCCAGCCTCTGAAGTGAGATGTACAGTCATGCAAAATTTAGAAAATCCTGTCATGGATGATTTTGTTAATTTTCATCTAAGCATCTCAAGGAAGCCGTCAGCCATAAGCATATAAATACTTCACAAGCCTAAGGAAGGAAAAGTGAGGAGTACCATCTCTCTGATGTCTTTGCAAAAGCTTCACCAGTGGGTCCAGAGGCGGCTACATCAGTACCACTGGTTTAACAGACACTGAACATTTTGCAGGTGCTTGTCCCTTGTTAGGTTGGACTTTAGATCTCTCTTGAGCTTGGTATGAAAGAACTAGCAGGCTCAACAACTTGCAGAGCGAGTGTTAAGCAGCTAAGCATTATTTGCTCCAATAAACGAGCTTTCTATAGGGAAGTCTTTGGTAATGTATACACTTCCCAGAACTCACGGAACAGGATGTGCTTTTGGATGCCAAAAGCAAGTCACTGGAAATGGCAAGTAGGCATTAATTACTGTTGTTAGCATGCTGAGCACATCTACTACCTTTTACAACATAAACAACTGAAAAATGAGAAATTAAGTAACACTCGAGGAAACCTGACAATACATTACATTTATATGACATTTTTTTCTGAAACACTTGTTGCATCAGAGATTTATAGGCCAGATGCGGACTGCTTTAGAACCTTGTACTCGTGACTCCTCTGCGCGGCACGTCTGTCCCCTCAGAGCATCTCCCTCCCCTGCTGGATTTCCAGATGATCCAGAGCTACCACCCTGCTTCTAGACTCTTTTTCTGTCACCAGCCCAGTGGGGACATCTTAAGTTAGCGGGATGTCACCAGTGAGGGCAAATTCACTCCTCTCAGCTGCGAGCGGCTGATGTTAGCAGCTCTGAGGCTATTCTGATGCCCTAGGGTTGAGATCAGCATCTGGATGGGGCAGGTCACAAGGTAGGTTCAAACCTCTTTCAAGCAGGTTGAGACTATATTCCCCTTTCTGCTGTTCTGTTTTTAGCACCTTGTGACTGGTGTAGAGGAGTTCTCTGCTCATTTTTTCAACCTCTTGTCCCCGTTCTAGTAAGTACAGCTCAGTTTTCCTGTTGGCAATGTTACTATTCATCACATTAGAGGATGCTGAATAGTAAATTAAAATATGTATGTGTAGGCAACCTGCGACTACTCGGAATGCACAGTCCATAAATGTTTCTGGACTGGCCCTACAGATAATCCTACTTCAGACAGCTGGAAACAGCTGCCCTGAAAACAGAACCTTATCTGACAGTGATTGCTAGCTGGTGGGTCAGTTAGTGGATGGCGTTACATCAAAGTGGATTAGGGAGGAACAAATCTAAGGTTTGCCGATAGGAATGGAGATGAGAGACAGCAATAAAAATGGAATAGACCAAGAGAGAATGGATATCAACCTCCAAAACACTGAGCAACAGGCTGGCCAGGCATGCTGTGTAAGAATTAACAGGCTGACTAGTCTTGCAGCCAGAAGGTGTAGAAACCCTATTTTTTCCAGGGGGATTAAGATAAGATAAAGTAGTTAAGATAAGACATCGTAATATTTGGTGTTTCTCTAAAAGAAAACAAGTACGTGATGTTGCTTTGCAGCTAATAAGGGTTATGAGCCCTACATGTATCCCTGATAAAACACCACCATAGGAAATGAAGTCCACCCATGCGACTGGGTTCCTGGTATTACTTTATTATTGGGTAAAGGACACGTCCAAAAGCACACTGCTTCCTAATGCCAAATTAAGGTCTTAATTCAATACCGACTTAAGGAAATATGACACCTGCTGAAGCAAAAAGACTATTTAACGTACATTCATGAAGATCTCCCATCCAAACTCGAATCACGCCCTAGGCTGCCAGACTTTGAGATCATAGCCCGTCTCACTATGGGGTACAGACAAAGCTATTGCAAAGCTTAATGCTGCTGCACACAGCGAATGAATCACACATTCTGGTCATTTGAGTGGGCTGAATAAGGTTTGTTACATCAAGATATGGATCTCATTCTTCTGAACAAAGCAAAACATTTAATGAGAAACTGACGTTTTCTTAATATAAATGAGTAAGCACAGTAATTTGCACTTATATAACTCTTTTCATCTCCTCCAGAGCTCAGAGCTTCTTAACAGTGAAAGGTGATTTTTTTCTTTACATACGTTTTAAAGGAAAAATTGAACCACTTGTAAATGACTTGCACAGAGTTGAGTCAGAACTCAGGTCAGTCTCCTGCTGTCATTGTCATACATTGCTGCATCGTCCTCACTACGATTTAATAGTTTACTGTTTGGTTTTTTTTGTTTGCATACAGAGGATAAGTTTACGGCAGTCGCAGAATGATTTGTTACTTCATTATATAGATGTATCCTGGAAGCTTTGGAATGTAAAATAATTTCTGTACTATCCAGTATAGTTAATTTATAAATACTTAGGGCCAGCTTCATCAGAACTAGTAGAGGATGAACAAAGAACATGGTAGCACATATTTTTCTTTTGGCATCAGCACTGGCTTACATAGCTCTCACTTTGTTCTCTTGTATAATTTTTTCATGGCACTCCATTTTTAAATCTGGTTCACTGCACAAAGAGATGTTGATACACAATGGAGAGAGTGGGATGTAGGGAGGGAGTAGTGATGGGCAATGACAACTGCCCTGGCCAGCTTTGCTACTGAAAAAAAATCCATGAATATATCACCAGATTTGCTGTGTCCCAGACATATTGATTATAAAATAAGTATATATTTTAAATGCCGAACTCGGATATCTCAAAGGTTCAATAAAAGCCTACAAAGTCTTTATCTTTAGGTCACTAGTTCAAATCACAAGTAAAAGATCTGAGGTCCACTTCTTAGCGGAAGAGTGCTAATAGCACTGGTTTTCACTCTTCTTAGTGCTCTTATTAAAGAGGCAAGAGCAGAGGGAATGCATTACCTGCTCTGCCCTAGAGGCGGGTCAAGGCTGAGCACATTGGCAGGTCTGTGTGTAGGATGCTGTTGCTCGCTTTGTCCCTGTTGAATAACTAGGAAATTAATCCCTTGGGTAGTGAATGTGACACCTCCCGACACCACAGATTCACACGGGCAGATGGGGGGAAAGAACACAAAGTGTCTATAGACTCATGCTGCGTAAATCAAAAGCCACTCAGAGGTAATTTGTATTGGGCAAGCATAAAACTGATGCAACCCAGAGTCATGCCAGCTCCTAACTGATCGATAAGAATATTCAGTAAAGCCATTGCAAATGTCCAGCTTTTAATTGGTGCATAAAGTTTTATGAAACCAAATCATCACATAAACAGCAACAGCATGTAAAAACTGCAACAAACACACCGACAACGGCTTAATAGTAATTCTGACAGAACATAATTCATAAGAACCTGTTTACCACTGATATCCTTCATGAACTTATATTGGAAATAAAGGCTATTAAATTGCAGTCAACCCATGAAATTATTACTACAAACATTCATTATTTTATGAAGCAGCTTATTGACATTCCTTAGCCTGTGGAAAGAATTATGAACTCTTGTTACACTAGTACACCGTAGCTTGGCTTTAGATTATAAATTCATCACTGTGTTTATAAGCTCTCGCCAGTGTTTCATTGCTTATGTGTAAAATGTGTACACATTTACCAGTCTTGCTAGAATCACAACTAGATAGAAATGATTATGTTAAAATGCCAGGGCTTGGCATTCTTTCTTGTGCAGAAACGAAGCTGTAGCTCTGCTGAAGATGACTTACAGGACTGCATAAAACAAGGCATACTTTTTTCACTGTGTTAACAAATAAAGCGAAACTTAGTGCACGAATAACTATACCGTGCTGGTAACTCAATCTATAGTCTTATGAGTTTTATTCATGGGTCAGCATTACTGAGCTCATTACTGTGAGCTCAGCTACCCTGAAGGGCTGACTATTGAAGCCTTGTCTACAGATGCTCATGTAGCTCCGCTGACAGAGCCTCTCATGTAGACCCAGATCAGGCAGGTGATAGGAGATGCTTACCATTGGCCAAATTTCTCTGGCAGCTCCCTGAATTATATAAAGATCTTTTCTTTTGGAACAACCGCCCACAGTAATGGTTTTACTGGCATCATATCTGCCAGAAGATGTCTCGTTTCCACCTTGGCTTGAAGGTATCAGCAGAACTTTCTGAATGTAGACCTAGCCTGACCTAAAGTACTGTAGGAGACATTCCTGTAGGGTATGAACCAAATCATAGACTGGATTTACCTCACTCACGGTCTCTTTGGCTTGTTTTTAGGTTTTTCTAGTCAATGGAGTTTCCATTGTTTTCCTTGGCTATCTATCACAACTGCACTTGGCTGAAGGACCAGGTAGTTGATCCTGTTTACTTAGCTTAGTTTTTACTTGCTGTTATTTGAAGCTTTTCTTTCCATCCTTCAGCAGTTCTTTGGTCTCCTTGAAGTTTAAACCTGTGCATACTTGAAGCACTCTCAAGCCGGTGATGTTAGGCTTTCCAAAGTTCTCACAGTCATCAGTAAATAAAGTGGCTCTAAATATTCATAAGTGGGAAGACAGAAAAAGTCCAAAAGATCGTAAATATTCGCACTGGCTCTGGGGATCACCTCAAGGAGATCTGAAGAAGGAAGCAAACAGTAATGGTTGTTCTGCCAGCACGGACATTTTTGTATCATGTTCCCCTGGAAAAAAAACCTCTTTCCCTAGAGCTCGTGAGTAATCTCACAAGCACTTCTTACCTTTATCCCCTTTAGAGGAAAGTATCGTGCTCTGTCATACACCTCATCACTGAGCGGCAGGAGATGGTGCTGACCACTGTGTTAGGCATTTTCCTGTTCTACAAGTTGTTTGGTTATGCTTTTCATTAAACAAAATTTCAAATGAAGTCTACTCAGAAGAGTCAGTTTTGTTAAGTAATCTCTTTGCCACACTCTTGCTGCAAACAGATGGATTATCAGTGATGTACAGTAGTAAAACACTTTTCTCATCTTGAGTTTTGTGAGATACCATATGTGCTCACACAGATAATAAAAGACAACACATTATTCCAAGAGTACTGGAGACTTCTTTGATGTGAACTGATAAATCGGTCCTGATAAGAACAAGCAGAGCTCCAGTCCAAATGGAGATATTCAATTACATGAGATTTTCACTTGTCAATGCATTCTGACAGACCCGCTTAATATGTCAATATCTTTTCAAAATGGAATTGGACACTACTGACAGCATAAATGACATTAAAATTTTTTCTGATTTGTGTTGCTTACTTGGTCTATGTAAGTCTTGTGAACTTGGGGAGCTCTGCTTCTGCTAATTTGGGAAGGATATTTATATAACATTTGCTTTTCGTGTTGTTAATCAGGGACCTTAAAACATGGTTGGTAATCTGCCTGGGAGATTTCTACATGGCTGGTATTCAGACAAGGAACATGATATGATCTGTGCATAGACAAAAACTTGCAGCTGGTTCAGAGCAGAGTTGAATAATATTCCTCATTGTTCAGACTAATTGCAACAGAAATCTGAAAAGAGGGGTCTGTAAGCTCTCGTCGCTCACACCTGACCCCTACGCAGTGCAAGAAAGTGAGTGCACATTTCTCCAGTGTGACGGGAAAACAGACCAGCAACACTGACAGTGGCGGCTGCCAAAGTTAGCCACGCTGAAGCCTGTTATTTCCAGTGATCCTCAATTCCAGCTCCAGCCTACGGCAGGATGCCAAGTTGACCAAAGCTTTGATAGGGATCTCCCTCATCCTTCTCCTCCTAGCACCATGGAAGAGCCAGGAGAGCTTGTGAATGAGAAACCTGAATTTCATTTAAAAACCAGAGAAACCCCGAAGTGAGTAGGCAAGACAGTATGGAAAGAAAAGAAAGAGACAGACATCCTGTGCCCATGACTTTACTGAGGAGCAGGTCTGCCTGCCCTCCTCGCTCTTCATCTGGCTACTTTTGGGTAACTTCCAGGGCTGCAGCACTGTGCCCCGGGAAAAGCCTCCCTCTCCATCGCCTCCTGCCCGGCGTGCTGTGGCTGTCCCCGGAGCAGCCGCCCAGCCTCTCAGCCCGAAGCCTGGGTCTCTTTTCCCCCTCTGCCCCCCACCCCCGGCATCGGGCAGCTCCTCCTTCCCAAGGACTGCCTCATACCCCTGGAGGAACGTTACACTGCACAAACACGTGTAATTTTGGATCACATGGGTGAAAACAGCGTAAACGTAAAGGAAAACCATCCACTTTGGCAAAGAAAACTTTTTAGATTTGTTGAATAATTTCACTGTAGAGTCAAAGGTTTTCTGCAGGCATAACGCAGGGGATTTTGATACACACATATGTCTCTAAATATGTGTGCAAGTACTCTGTGAGTATTTCCACGCGGAACTACACATACAGATGCAAACTTCTGCTTATAATCTGGGCAGCCAGGCCGGAGCCCTCTCCTAGTCTTTCCAGTGGTTTGAACTAAGCCCTGCTGAAAGGCACCGTACAAGGGGGTTCAGTCGTGCAACGTGGACTTGCTGCATCTCACTACATGGGAGAGCAAACTTGGATGGGCTTTGCGTGAGGGCAGGGCAAGGTCCTTTCTGCCAGCAAAATACAACCTTTCTATGCCCCCAGGTATTAAAAAGGGAGCCAGAAGACTTTTCTTGCTTACGAATAATGTCCCACATATGAGGTCAATTTTTACATACTAAGGTTTTGCCCACTATTCTAGATTTTGTTTTAAACTGCCCTTTTATCTCATTCTCCAAGAAATCATTTTTGGGTGAATGAGGTATCCTCCTACAATTCTGAATTATTTTGTGATAGAGTAGTCCTCTTTCAATTTCTTAATTTTTGTATTTTTTCCTTCAGTCCTGCCAGTGAATGTAGTGTGTGCACTGGTTGAAAGGATCTGTATTTCTCTCCTGTGAAAGGACATATTGCCTATTATACTTGTGCTCAGGTGACTTTCTCCTCTAGTTGCACATGTCTAGCAAAACTCAAGGGACAGCACATTTGACAGGTAAAGTATTTTACTAGTAAATATTTGATATACTAGCTTTTGAGAGGTAACTGTGTATGACCCTTTCTTCCACAGCTGAAGATCACTGGCATAGTGTTACTGGCTTACTATGTGAAACACAGAATCCCATGTTGGTTTTGATGTACAATTTTCCTACCCGTAACTGGGGATAAAGCAGCTTATCTCCTCCTGGGAATCACTTTGAGCTATTTGTACAAAAAAGTACATCATTAAGATGTTGGCTTATGAAAATTTTAAATAAATTTTTATTTTCTTTATATAAAAAAATGCCTTTATAATGTGTATCAGTTGAAGTTTAAGTCACCATTTCATTTTTCCAAGCAAACAGAAAATTCAGGATATCAGAAGTGCGAGGTACTTGCTTGTGGGTCATGGAGACCCCTGGAGTTTGGGGCCGAGGTGGTTAGCTAACAGTGTGGGCAGCGGTGACAAGCACACACTGCCATGGCTGGGGTGGGGTCCCCACCATCCCCACCGGCACCCCGTGCTGGGACGCTCCCTCAGGTGCTGCAGCGCAGGGTACCCCGCCAGGCTGAGCACACCTGCGGGACTGACACATCTCAGGTGGCTGATGGAGACAGCAGACATGAAATCACCGCTTTCCCCAGAAAACCAGACCAGCGAAAAATAAATGACTGGCAGAGAATTCAGTGATGCTATATTTGCAGAATTATTTTTAATTGCTGCATTAATCAGGAATGCAACTCAATTTTCTGACCTCACTTATTAGTTATACAGTCATGTAATATAAACTGGAGGTGAATTAGTTGGCTCCACAGTTTGGCTTTCAAGATGTAAATATTTTGAAATTTTGTGGTGAGAACCTGTGTTTGCAGTCTGAGTTTGTTTGGAAAGTATGTGGAAGTTAGGGAAATATATTCTTCAAACAGACAGTAATGTTACCAGAATCCGAAACATATGTAGATTTTTGCCCCAAGTTAAGTATGTGTTTGGGCATGTGTGTGTTTATATTTCAAAGACTGTCACAAAGACGTTATAACTGATGTCCTTCTAAAACATTTTCTTATGCTCTGTGAATTTTCCTATAAGAACAACAAAGCTTCTGGTGAGATAGCTATTTGCTCAAACATAGAAGTTAAAAAAAAAAAAAAAAAAAAGCATTATCCTCCACTGGAATCAGAAAGCAAAAGCATACATGCACACTTCATTCTGAATATATTGCCTCATTCTCTTTAGAAGTCAGCTGACATTAGAGTTACAAAGTGGATCCCAGGATGCGCTACTACAGGGAAACTGTACCTATATCACTAAAAATTAGACATGAAAAGAACACCTTTTTGAGTGAGGACAGGTGCAAAAAGCTTGTTTGGACATAGCAGGGCAGAAATACAGTGATGACTTCTTGTTCTTTTCCTTAAAATTAATAAAAAGAACTTGTTTCTCTATTTCCCCTTGTCTCAAAGTTTCAAAGCTTCAGTCTTGAAACTAAAGCTGTGGTGAAGAGATTTGGGATAGGATTATTTTATTTCTGGCAGAGTTTGCGTCTTTTTTTTTTTTTTTTCATTTTTCTAGAGATTAAGATTTAAAACTGCTCATTTACTTTTCTTATCAGTCTTCCTCCAGAAAAATGAGACACAGTAGGTTTGGCAACCTGGCCACCAAAATCTTAATTTTTCACCCTTGTAAATTTTACAAAGCTAGACCATGGTGGCAGGCCTCTCTAATGAAAAGATGTTGATTTATTTTCCTCTCGTGGCAAAGGCTTTTATTTCATTTTCTCTTTTTCTGGGGTGATGTGCAAGCCAAAGATTCATATACCAACATTATACTGCAAAAAATGAAATGAAAATATTTCTATTAGAAAAAGAAGAAATAGTTTATCTGTTAATTTTTATTGCTGCATGTAAGTGAATGCTGACGCAGTTGTTCTTTTGGAATGAGGGATTAGGTGCTTAATGTGAGTCTGATGTGTAGACTTACCTAGTGCTCCTCAGAACTCTGCTGATATAACAGAAAGAACATTGCAGCCCCAGTCCTACCAGCTTCCTAAAGTCTTCAAGCAGTTCCTCATGAACGAGCTTACAGCTTGAGTTCATCTGATAACTCACACATGCTGACATTGGCTGTACAAATACTTTGCTGGTAATACAGCTTCATTTGGCTAAAGGGAAAATGATGCCCATTTTCACTGTAAAATGCAACTTTGTATATTATACTTTAACAGCTGGTGGCATATCCCACCACCCCATTAAAAGTCTAGGGAGGTACCGAGTCAGGTCTACAGAGTTAGCTGTATATTTTGTGCAGAGGTGAGGGGATAAGAACAAAAAGTGGGTTTCCAAGAGAAACAGGAAGAAAAAGAAAAAGGAAGGCAGGCATGTATTTTGTGTGTTTGATTTTTTCTGCTTTTGACAGGGAATAGCCTATTGCCATTCAATTGCTAGTTAAAAGTGCTGATATATTACCTCAGACTTCAGTACTTTATCACGAAGTGACTGGAAATAAATATTGCAATACCATTCTTGACAAAATGCTAGTTTTATTTGAAAGTTGACTACCTTGGTGTAATGGATGACATTTAACTGAACACTAGAAATTTTTACTGGAAACTCCCTGGCTTTCTTAGGCCTCCTACAAGTAAATCATACTATAGATTTATGATAATATATAAATATTCAATAATAGATATTGTTTCCTTGATTATTGATGAGAAGTGTGAACTATGAGAGGACTTCTGCAAATTTCCAGGTTAACAAGTCCTAGAGAAAAAAAGGTTTTAGTAATAGATTCCCTTCCACCCTTCTGGTAACACTAATTCTTTAAAATTCCCTAATGTGTACCACAGTGCTCCACCATGTCACATATTACACACATGACTTTTAAAAACCCAGGTATTTTTCCAGTCCTTGATTATCTTGGTAACTCTAAAATAACATAGTTCCCTTCTTAAATAGAAAAAGAGGGGTTTTGTCCAAAGCATGAGAGTTAAATACTTTCAAGCTCTCTCTAATGCGTCATATGAGACCTAATCATGAATAAACCCCAAAAGAGATAAAAATCAAGAGGTCAAGTGGTCAGGCAGTTACTGGGCATTAGCATATGCCAATTTGCACTGCTCAGCTGGAAGACTGTTGAAGCCACGTCTGCGTTAGTGGATGCATCCCTTTGATTCACCTGTGGAACAAGGGGTGACAGCGCTGCAGATAAACTGACAAAAATTGACAAAAAAGCGTCTGCAGAGAGAAGGTCACTACAGCCCACCAAACCCTTTCTGAAACAACATGGGTAACCAGGTGGTTTCCAACCTGCTTCAGTCTTAACCAAGATGTCAGAAGGACAAAACAACATCTTATGTCTATTTAAGAGGGACAAAGAGCCCTGGTAATCTTGTTTTGATGGTTGAAGAGAGGCTGATTGTCAGTGGCTGGAAGAAAGAGCTTACCAAATGATTAGCCTACCAATCACTGTATTTCTGCTGAGCTGTAATATGACACAAACTGCAGCATGAATACACTTTATAACAATCTTGGAGCCCACTACAAAAGAAATTTCACTATTAATAAACACCCCTTCCTAAAAAGCCCTTTAAAGTCCCCATTTCTTCTTTCAAAGCAGGTGAGAAGCTTGTTTCTCAGTAGTGGGAACTGAACTATCACTGCTTGCATTTTTTTCACAGGACTGGTGACATGCTATAAGCATAGCTATCAACTGGCCCAGTCATATTTGATGCAAAGATAATTGCGTTTATATGGATGCCTTTAATGGTCACTTCCAGCTCACATTGTTGATCTGGAGCATACATAATGTTGATAGGTAGGTTTGATTAAAGCGTGGTTAGCATAAACAGCTGGATATTAGTCAAGAGCAGTAAAGATGAAGCCAAGCTGAATGGAAAAACAAAACTGAACCTGTAGGATCGTTCACAGTGCCTCTGTTTTTATGAAGGGAAAAAGCTTTAATAAAAGACAGGGGCCTTTACCTGCTAATTTAAGGAAACTTGCACTTCAACATATAAGTTTACCTCTGTAAAGACAAATAGAGTTACATCATCAAGAGAAGCTTTATCTTTTCATTTATTGGAGGTAGGGGAAGGGAAGGATGTGTTATGGAGTGGAACGGTTAAGATTACACTTTGGTTGCACCCAGTTCGTGCTGGAAATACGAAGGGGACTCCTGTGGTCTCGCTGGTGGTGACTGACCCTTACTGTGACTGTGTGAGAGACTGAACGAGTTAATGTCTCAAACATTGTGGTGGGGCAAGTTCTGCGTAAGGACGAGCTCTGCCTAGGAAGGAACCCTGCAGAGCCAGGAACGCCCGGGTGGAAAGCAGCCCATCAGCACGGGGCAGGGGCAGCAGGAGGGGGAGACCGGGCCGGAGGGTGCCCAGCTCCTGGGTCTGGTGTGCTGAGCGGGGCCGCTTGCCCTGCACGGCCAAAGATCACCTCTGCGGGGAAGAGAAGTTACTCCTCAAATGACCCCCAAGCCCATGGACCCATTTCCCAAAAGCTCCCAAACTGCTCATGGCACCTAATTAGCCTAATGACTTCAAGTGCCCACCCAAAGGAGGGGCCAGGATGATAAAGGACACAAACAAGCCCCAGGTGTGTGCACCCACTGGGACTGGACCTGTCAGTTGGCTGAACCAACGCTGGACCCAGGGCTGGTGACGTCTTTCTTCTCTCTCTGTTTGTTTTTCCCTAATCCCTACACCTCACCCCTTTAGACATAACCTGCTGACCAAGTCTGGAACTAGGGGCGGATCCAGCCGCCCCAGGCTCCTCTCTGAGGAGTCTGGAAAGCAAGGGGGTCTGCTCTGAACCTCCTGACCCAACGGGAGGGATCTCTCCTTATTCCCCGAGTTGATGTGTAGGGTTACCACAGGTTACAGGGTTTACAGAGGCAGTTCCATGCCAATTGCTGATGTGAGAAACTACACAACCTGCTGTTATACCTCCCAAGTTCAGTTTGCTTCTGCCACGAATAAAATGTTTAACTGATCATTTGGTGTCGTTTCACCTTAATTTAGCCCAAGGGAATTCTGAATTCAACACGATTCCCTGGTCTGTCCAGCCCGGGTCATGACAGAGTGACTAACAGATACGCAGTTCTACCACATTCAGTTTTTCTGTACCCTCTCTATGGGCAGAAGCTTTCATCCCATAAAGTAAAACTGGATATTAATTCTCCTAGCAGCTGATTAAGGTAAAATGTATGCTTAACCTGTTTAGCCTCTTGCTATTGAGTTGCCAAGACAGATTTCCTAGAGACCTGGCTTGGTCAGAGCCAAATGGAGGTCAGCATCATCATGTCTATGCACAAGGAAATATAAGCTCATACTGCTATAAGCTACAGGGCATATTGTGTTTATTTGCATGCATCCTAGGAGTATGATCAGTAGGCAAATTAACTTTAATTAGTAAGCTTGTAATATGCCTTAATAATCTCCCTAAAATGAATTCTGTCTCATATATCAGTAGTAAGGCATCATTCCCATTTAAAAAACAAACAACTTTGCACAGGCCTACAACGGACTGTGAAAAAAGAAAAAAATATTTCCCTTTTCAGGTTTGTTGTGTAAGATATATGTAAATATTTTTAAATGCAGTTGACCATTGACATGACTGTCTGCAATTGAAGGACAACTTTCAAAACATGGCTTAGCTCAAGGTTGCTTTATGAATGTCTACATCAATATAACGTCATAAAACTATTTTGGGATAGTTTACCAGTGACCTGAAGGAGAAGGTCTCATTATTTTCTACCATAAGCTTAATAATCTTCTAACCATGAAATTTAAGAAGAATTAATTTTTTTTCCTAAGATTTTACCCACTCTGAGCAAAACCTCAGTTAAGTTAATGCCTGTATTTATACCTTCTTGAAGAAAATCCCTAATGATCACCCTAAACAGCAGAAAGAGGGACTGCAATCATACGTATATACTTAACTACACCAGCTCTACGGTGATTGCACTGTGAAACTAGAGCAGGTTCCCAGCATCCTCAGTGAGATATAAGCCTGACATAAGACATCTATTGATGCTGCATAAGATGTGCCTAACTTTCCTGCAATCAGATTTTGTTTGATTTTGCTGTGTAGACCTAAATTCCGTTTGGGTAGGAAAGCCTGTGGCAGGGAACAAAGTTACTCTTTCTTCCTCCCTGGATGGAGACGGGTGGGGTTTTTTTTTTCCATGGTTGAGAACTGTGGCTCATTTGTTTGAAGGACATTGAAAGCAATTGGTTTCTTATCACGCTTCTTAAATGTGGCAGTAAGTTGCGATGAGATAAAATGTAAAATATACACAACTTCAAGTCAAAATTTTCTGACTTCTTTGTTAATTATTAATAGCATACATCTGGAAAAGAGATCTGCCTGCCAGTGGGCAAAGAGCTTTAGAAGACAGTACTCATCTTTGTCTGTGCAGAAAGGGTGCCCTGAAGCTACTGATGGAAATGAGCCACGAGACAAGATTATCAAATATAAGGGAGGGATTGTTGGCTCAGGTTAGGCTGTAGTTTAGGAGCACAATGTACCTGTTACAGGCTGATCATGGTTAACAGCTTAATAACCTGACACTGCCTGTTCTAGGACTAGCAGGGCAATATGGCCTTCACTTGCTTTTAAAATTTTATTCTTGCTAGGAAATCAGCTGCAAGATAGATTAGTTTTATTAATAGAGGATTGTAATTCTTTGCCAAAAGGCTAGCTTCAGCAAAAAAAAAGGTATTACAAATTTAAACTAGCTTCAACAGAAAACAAAAGCATAGTAATATGATGATACATCTCAAGTATGAACACAATAAAATATTCTGTGCAGATGACGTTTTAATATAGGTAGTAAAGAAATAAACTTCACAGGGTGGTCTTGGTACTTCTGCAAGCATTAAAACATAGTACTAGATAGAAGTGCATGTTCATTTCATTTTATCTAAGGCTTTCTATGGCCAGAGAAGGTCACCGTGATTAAGAAGAAACGGGATGATGGATAAGTTACATGGAAATGATGTGAAATTTAATTGTTATCTCTTACAACCTTGCTCAACCCTAGTTCAGATTCACTTATAGTTCAGCAACCACAGTGATAGCTTTGGTGTGGAGAGACAAGGTTAAACTTGCTCGTTTCAGGTCCGAATACAGGGAGACAAAAAAACCCTCCAGTGCTTTCCAATATTAGAGCTACTCTAGAGCTCCCACCAGTGCTACTCAGTGATGGGAAAAGGAGAGGGTTCATCATAAATGAAGCCACAGCTGATTCAAGTATTTGAGCTATAGTATAAATAAGGCAATCTTTTAAAGACAGCACAGCTATTAAACAGTAATGAAGAACTGAAAAGCAACTCTGCATAATCACCATTCAGCTAAATGATGATTTCACAGATGGAAGAACAGATGAAATTCAGCCAAACGATTTTAGGGGCAAATGAATAGGCAATAATGTACTTAGGAAGCATTAGCCTCTCTTCATTCTCAGAGACAGTGACCCATTGTTCGCAATTAATAAACCCTGAGGCACAAAGGGGACAGAGATAGTGGCTGCCTAAGATCTGTTCAAATCCACACAATAAAACAAGCATAGAAAACCGTACGTTACTCCGCATCTTAACATAAAACAGAGCCTCGAATTACTTTCATGCATTCAGATTAAAATGCAAGCCCGGCTAAATTATGACGAGTTATAACTCTCCTCCTGGATGTGCTGAAAGTCACTTTTGCTATAAGTTAAAGGATCATTGGTTAGGTAGCAGTTTAGCTTTCCTTTGCTCACAAGCCTTTCTAGGGCTGGCACAAAGAAGCGTGCAAAGGAGTCACCAGCCCTTAAATGCCAGCTTGTCCTTGAGAGCTGAAAACTCAGAAAGAGCGCACTATTACCTGGTAGTAGTAAAGCAAGTTAAAAATGAGGAATGCATTGCGTGGCAGGCGCCTGAGCCAGTAAAAACCTGAACCAATGGCTTCAAGAGATGAGCGACTCTCTTCATTTTGACAACTACCATATCAGTAACTTTGAAAAAGGAAAAATGTCTGACTGTAAATAGATAATACCACTGTTAGGAAAGGCAAATGCTAATAAGTCCAGTAGTTCATCTTCATAAATGAGTTTAGAGACAATTGTTACACCTTTTTTTCTCTTGGAAGCCCAAAAGAAATTGTCTTTTTTTTTTTTTTTTTTTTTTTTTCTTTCACGTAGCAGTGTAACTATTACTTTTGTCTTGGAAAAATAATTACATGTTCTTTCTTTTGAGGATGTTTTACCCTCTAGTATGTGTCAAAAACTAGTTTTCGCACTAAGGCTATCAGGTTAGTGGTCTAAAACCTGCAGTACAAGAAAAGGACAAATAAACCTTTGCAGTAGTTGATGTATGGAAAAATTTGGTTTTGTAAATGACTACCATTCAAAATATTTTACGTTTCTGCATTAAATTTGATGCTGTGGGACATACTCAATGTAACTTTAGAACTACTATGATACTCTAACACATCTAGTCTTGACAAGCAGGATTTCTTCCTCTGCGTTCTCCACCAGTTGTCTCTGTCCTACCTCCATGGAAGTTCAGACCTGTAAAATTACAGATATAATGGAGAAAAAGAATAGGGCATTGATGATGCTTTGTTTGTTAAATACTAGAACTATAGGTCATCTAATTAAATCATCAGGCAGTGTGTTTAAGAAGCAATCCTAAGGAAGTACTTTGTGGCACAATACAACTGAAGTATGTAAGTCATTTGCACAGGACACTGTAAACAAAAAAAAGAAATCTATGTGGGCTCAGAAGGATAGCCAAAGTCATGGAGGATACCTCTGCTGGACAGAAGGTCAGGCCTTGTGATGAACAACTTGCGCAACTGAGCACTGGGGGACCGTTGCTGATTGCAGTTTTCTGGTTAGGGATTGAATCTAGGAGGCTACAACCAGAGGGAGTATTGTGCTATACTTAGCCTTTTATTATTTTCTTTCCCTTGACGTTTTCTACTTAGTCAGTGTCAGGTGGTATACTGTGTGATGTGTTCTTCTTGGGTTTTTAATCCCATCTTAGGACAGGATGACCCTGGTTTTGGGGCATGCCCTCTTGCTGGTGACTTTGTGCAGTCGTTGCATCCATGCCACAGTACGTGATGTCTGTTTTCTGTGAGGGATTGGTCCCATACTCCTCTCCTTACAGGCAAGGAGGAGGCCAAGCTGGACATTCGTGTTGCACTAAGTTTGAAAAACATGCACTAGAAAAATTTGGGACCACCACCCTAGTGGTGGCACCACCCTTGGGGCACAAGCAAACAGCCAGAAATTAGTGGTCTGCATATACTAGCCCTTAAATAGCACATGACATCCAGTCTTTTTCCAGACATGAAAAATCTCTACAGGTAAGCGAAGCAGCTTATGGGATGGGGATGGTGACAATGCAGTATAGGAAGATAACTCCTGAATTGCCAATAGAGGAGCAAAGAAGCAACAAAATGAACGTGTCGTTGCAGCCATTGAACCTGACTTGCCTCTGGTAAAGCTAAAATGTAGAAATACTCGCTGAGTCACTAACACCTGAAATGTGACCTAGAGTTGCAAAAGGTTCATGCAAATGTTCTACCTTATTGTGTAAATATGGCAAGTGGCAAGCCTGTGACTAGGAAAGCTTCAGTGTGCCTATTGCAGTGTTTTAGATGGATCGTGCCGAAACCATTGCTTGAAATCCAGAAGGTTTCCAGAAGTCATGCAGGACTGAAAGAAATTTGCTGGAAAAGGGAGGAAGATCTTGGGGAAAACTTGTGCAATAATGACTCAATAAAACTAAACACTAAAGCCAATTAGCTATATTTCATGTGCACAAAACATTTCTGAAATAAGTACCCTCTTTTTGCATTGTCATAGTGACAAATATAGCGGGTCATTATGTGGGTACCAGAGATGGAGCAATACTGAATGCCAAGATACTTAATGTATGTTTTGCTGGTTTTGAGTGATTTTCAGCTTTAAAAAAATGGAAAAGCAATGTTGGTGCTGGGGGGGAAAGGTATTGATTTTTTTGGCTTATAGACAAAGAGGTGTCATTTTTGTAGGACTTACAAATAGTATGTAAGTAGCAGCAGTATGGGCATGAAGATAAAGAAAAAAAATTCTTTTCAGAGATAAAGCTTGTGAAATGAACATGGCATGTTAGGCATATTGTGGTCTAGTTAGCACAGCACTGTATAAAGATTAACCAAATGTGTCAACATATATTCAAACTTTATTAAAAATTCTGGTGCTGTGCTGTGATGAATGATCAGTACCCAAATAGCAGACATCTCATAAATAAAGCTTTCTGTTCCTATTTTGGTAATGCTAGTATACCTCATGTTTCCTTTGTTAACTTCTCTAATCAGAGCATCTCTGAACAAACTAAAACTTGAATTTATTGTGTTCATTATGATTTTTTGGAATTGAAGATTTTTGCAACTTAGTATTTCCAGTGTACTTCCTGAGAGTATTCCAACTACAAATCACAGTTTCACCACAAGCTAAATATCAGAAAAAAATTAGTCTTTCCCTCCCCCAAATGACATGAAAAACTAGAATTTCCTTCTGTATTCTTGCATCTCCTGAAGTAATAGAAGAACCATGTGGTTTGGCTTTTCTGTTACTTAATAAGAGCAAAAAAATTACTGCTGCTGCTGCAGAGAGGGAGAAGAATTGTATGCTTTAATGCCCAAAAAAACGTCATGAAAAATGTGCTGTAATGCTGTAAAAGAGGTTAAACTGAAAGATTAACATACATTGCCCTCCCATCCCATGGAGCTCTGAAACTTAAATGTGACTTTTTGTGTAGGCAAATTCTAGGAAAGGTTATAAATAGAGCTTTGTGCATGTAACTAACACAAAAGTGAAACAAATTGACCATATTTTAAAGAGCAGGATAGAGCAGGAGAGGGCAAACAGTTTAGACTTCAGGTGACAGAAGAGTAATTTTTGTCAAAGTTAAATTGCCAAATTTTAACTGTTGAAAATGACATACCTGGAGCAACGCACGCTTAAAAGCTGCTAACTCTGACAGCCCTAAAAGCTCTACAGGAGAAAAAAAAAATGTTTCTAACTTTTATGCCATTAAGAAACCTATAAGGAAAATTAATGAGGGTTGACTACTGATGGGGGTAGGTAGCTGACTGTCTTTAGGAACGTTAATGTCTAGAAGCACTGGAATGGAAGAGATAAGGGAATTTAAATTGTGGGTCCTCTTGTGTAAGCACTAGCCCAGAAGACATGACTGCCAGGATCCAGAGGCAAAGGAGCTCAGAGAGCTCACCACGTCACTTGTCTTCATGCTTTGAGCATAACGGGAGCACCTTTGTGCGATGCCAGCTCCCTAAGTTCAGCTGCGGTCTTCTGTGTCACTTGCTAGCTGCTCGGGCAGAACCCCTGGGCTATGGCGGGGATCCAAGTCCATCCCAGTCTGTCTCCTCTGGCTTGGATAGCAAAACAGCCTGGCTAGAAACCTTCTCAGAAAAAAGGAAAAAGTAAGGAGTCGGGCTGCCTGTGGAATGATCCTATATCATTCAGGTTGCCAGAATATGCCAATTATTGTCATTTAATGCTTGGCATGAAAGCTGTGGGCTGGGGCAGAAGAGAAAATTAGGCAAGTTCCAAGATGATACGTTAAGATCTCCACTAAGAACTACAGATCTATGTTCTGCAAAGAGATATAGCCATTTATTCCAATTTAAACACTAAATTAATTGTTCTAGAAAAGCATAAATGATTGTAGGGAGCTTGATGCAAAAAGAAGTCATGGTCAGGTGTCAGACCACCAAACAATGCATACTCCACCATTATTCTCCAGTTTATTCAAGTGTAATAGATCCTATTGCAAAGTTTAGTAAGCAAGAAGACAGAATAGCGCTGCTGGAAAGCAGGCTTGATCCTGGCTTAGTAACAGAAAAGTTAATCAATCGAAGAAACTGAAAAACTAGCTGAACTGGTTTTCCAGGGCACATTGTAAACTGAGAAAAGTGAGAATGAATAGAAGGGCCGACCTGGGAGTGGGAAAGACAAAAGAATGGGAAATGTAAACCTTCAGTGTTTTAGCACACACAGAGATTGCGCGGTATGCAGTAAGACATTGAACCCATAAGCTATAATATTTGTACACAAAGTACGTAGATGAATATGGCATGCCAGGCAGGGGTGAGGAACCTGGCAGAGGGCATGGGTGGTGTTTTCCCAGCGTGGCAGCTGTGTTACGAGAAGGAAGCCCCACCTGCAAACTGGGCCAGGAGGAGTGAGAAAGCGCGCCCTTCAGTGCTGGGTGGGCATCAACGGCACAAGGGAGCTGGTGTGAGGGCCCTGGTTCTGGCGGTCTAGAGGAGTGAAGAAGAGTTTATATATCCTACAGGGTCCTGAGCCTGCCGTCATCCTCGAATGAAGGAGTTGAAGCCGACAGAAAAGGTGGCAGGGCTGCCAGATGAAGGACACTCAGTCAGTTCTGCCATGGAGAGCATTTGGAAAATGAAAAGGTGCTACCAGGAGGGGGGAAACTGCTTATTTTGTTTCATGCTTTCTGTTGGAAACGTGTGGCTCCACATTCATCCTTCATACAAAATGCTGAATGTATAATCCTGATAGATTTATGGAAAAATGCACTTCTAGTGAATGAGTTCAAATGCAGACATGGTATGTTTCCTGTCAAGAACAGGGAATTTGTTGCTCAGAGGCAGGCTATTTTCCATTAACCTTGGAGACCACAAAGGGACAGGTAGGGAAAGTTTGAAAAGGAGGTTACAAACCACAGAATGAGCTTCTATAATGGTATCTGACTTTGTGGAGCCCTGATACATTTTTATGGGAATCTTTTCTCTTTTTCCCTTTATTTTAAGGAAAATATGACAATTCTCATTCAATGAGAATCACCCATTTGATTTCTGTGTGGGACTTCAAGAGTTAACTTGTTCAGAATACTGTTTTGCTTGTGTCTACATCATGTGGGTGAGGTCTATTTGTATGAGGGATGCCTAGAATTGATGTTATAGTAAACACCCGTTGTACACAAAACGTTACCTCAGTTAGTGGAAACAGGCAAGGTAACTCATGCTTCAGGTTGGGGTTAAACAGGAAACTCAAGTAGGGGATAAATGCTTGATAATAGCCAACTATTTGATACCAGAAAAACAACTGGTATCGCTTTTAAAGAAAATGCAGAGTTCGAAACTATACACTAACACAGACACTTATATACTTTGACTGACTAAGCGTCACTTGCATTTGACAGGGTGTAAAATGTAATGGATTGACAGAATGAATAGTTCTTTAAAAACCAGCACCTTTATGATGTAAACTGTTTTTGTAGTTCAAAATAAGGGTTTGTATGTTAGTGCTTAACTAAAGATAGAAGAAGGTAAATGGAAGAATAGCCTGGCAGTAACCTTCATATAGCCTTGGATTAAGGAAAGCATTAAAGTGTCAGGCAATAGGCCATGCAATGACAGCACACAGGAATATAAAGTAAGTTTTTCCTCTGGATACTTTTCTTTAATGGCTGAAACAGTGATCCACATCAGAAGTTTTAAATTGACCTATCGAGTTCCTATTAACTCTCTAAACAGGACACAAAACAGTTTCTTAGTCTATTTGAAAAGGAAACATTGGATATTCATTATTTGCCTTGGGAAACATGTAGCTCACTTAGAGGATTTGCTTTTTTACAGCACCTTGATGTTGCTGAGTTGCATAGAGATTTTCCTTCACAGGCATCAAAGACGATTAATGAAGCACTTTTTTTGTGAAGTCTTGTATGCAAGGAATATAATATAGAAATCTTTTATTTGGAAAGTACTTCTACCATAGATTTGGGTGCTGCTATCAAGAGAGAAGTATGCAATTCTTTCTAAAGAAACAGTAGAGGTTAAAACACCCAAATCTTACCAAATAACCCATTGCCTTTCCAAGCTGGGTAAGAAATTAGGTGATGAAGCTGGACACTTGATAGGAAAGTTTTCTTGAGCCATTTTTGTGCTGTGGTAACGAAGGAGTGAACATGGGTTATTGGTAGCACAGGGCAGTTGTCAGTGTGCAAGGCAAATCAATGAAATCAAAAAAGTGCAGGGCAAGCAAAGATAGAAATTAGTAGAAGAAATATAGAATAGGTAATCCTTACTGATGACAAAAAATGGAAAGTGTTAGAAATGTCACAGGGAGTTAACGGAGTTCTGCAAAGAACAGTCATGGGACCTTTAGAAAATGTGTATATTGAAAAAATTTGGCAAAATGACTAGGAGCTTGGTTTTGAAATGCACTAAGACAAAGCTTGGAGGCATCTTTAATAGAAAACAGAAGTGGAATATTTTGCACAAAATTAATATAGCAAAAATGGAATAAAGTTCACAGCACAAAAGGCAAGGCCTTGTACTTACATGATAGGCAATATTGTAAGCTGGTAGTCTCAGTCTATTATGGCATAAAAGGAGAAAAGCCTGGCTGTAGCAAAGGTTATTATAGACAATTCTAGAATTTGCCAGAGGTGTTCCTTGTAGAGAACGAAACAATAATGGCACTGTATTTTGTGGTTGGGAGACTTCTTCAACCTCATTTAGAGAAACTCATGCACTGTTGCTTCAGAAGGTTGCTCATTTACACAAGGATAGGGATGACCAGCATAATACCTGGGACTTTTATTTCATGTACTGATGAAACCTTTCAGAAATAATAGGATTATATGTCTCTAATATGCTATATTTAAAAATATACCACGAGAGAGAATAGAGACGAGAAGAGAGAATAGGAATGTTTTCTGTCCTTCGTATGTGATAGCATAAGCTGAATTTGATGCCTGTTTTTCTTTTATGACAAAGATGCTGTAGAACATAATTTTTCCCATGGTTTACAAGCAGCAGGTTGAAAATAATGGGAACACAGAAAACGTATCAGTAATAATAGATCATCCAGTAACCTGGGTGCCACTCCAATCAGTACATGTACATTGGTACTGCTTATTTTTTACTTAATTGCAAAAGTAAAAAAACCATGATCAGTATTAAAATTGTGTTGTTTTTAACACTGGAAATTTAGAGGACACTTAGCCTTTAGCAAAGTCATGCTTGTGCTCCATTTCAAGGGCAGGGGGACAGATCTGGCTAACTGAAGCCTTCAGCCCCTTACAACAGTCAACTTTGGCTTGTTTAGTTGCAAATGCTAGAGATGCACTTTCAAAAGCCATAGCCATGGACATAGCATTCAATAGCAATGAAGCAAAATTCTGTAGGTTTAAATTTGGTTTTAAATAGGATGTGATTAGGGCTGAAATATACAGACTAGTTGAATCGGGGTCCCATTTTTCAGACAGCTGTTTGTTCTTTAGCATCCACACTGCATACTTCAAACAATATGAGATTTAAGTTGATTGATTGAAGTGTTCATTTGATAAAATACAATAGAAAATGAAATTACAGGCATCAGAAGGCATTTAGGCACCTTTAACCATTAAGTGAGAACTGACACAAACCTATAAGATAAAAATAGGAGAACAATGAACAGAACAAGAGTAATTGGTTTTTGTTGAGAGGAAATAATAACTAGAATTGTGTAGCCAGAGTAGACATGTATTGAGGTGTGCCATGACAGCCAGGATGGAAGTATAAAATAACAAGCAAGAAAGCAATTGCTTTTAAGGAG
Source organism: Haliaeetus leucocephalus (assembly GCF_000737465.1). NCBI lineage: Eukaryota > Metazoa > Chordata > Aves > Accipitriformes > Accipitridae > Haliaeetus > Haliaeetus leucocephalus. The sequence goes on from NW_010972664.1 coordinate 12,602,281, forward strand.
GATTGTTCATTGGTAGATTCTTGCAGCTGACTATTTAAATGTTACGTGTCCTGCTGAATTGCCAAAATCCTCTACTGAGGATTGCCAAACTAGGAATGAAGCAGAGTGAATTTAGGATAAAGGAAGATAAGTTCCTGGAAGGCAAGCGATGATTTGAAAGGTTAAAATACTCCTCAAACAAATCCGTTACACTGCCATAGCTCTGTGGTATAAGGTTCAATTGTTGTGAGTACCATGTTCTTGCAGACCCCTACAGTGGAAGCAGCTATGTGAATGCAGCAGCTTAATGAACAGAGAGAGGAAGGAGATAAATATCAGGGCAAGCACTGCTGGTGTGCTAAGAAACTAATTACATCTGGGGGGGCTGTAATCCAGAATGGTAAAACTCTAAACTAGAGAATGCCAGATAGTCATAAAAGATGTGCTTCATACCAGGGTATATAGGAAAGGAACCCAAACCATCAGGGGTATAGCCATATCTGTCTGAGACATGAAAACTGGGGATCACAGTTGTCAGAAATGGAAGTGTACAGTGTTTAAGAAACAGCTGAAGAGACAAAAGAGGAAGTTACTTGAAATACAGCCCATTAAAAGTTAAAGACTTCATGGTTAGTTAAATTACTCTAAATTACTGAAAGATTAAGAACCATGTTTAAACTGAGTATTTGTCTTTTGCACAAATACATTAACTATAGCCAATTAAATTTGCCTAATCAAGCTTAACAATGCTACATGCTGTTTCTCATTAGAAAGTCACTATTTTAAAAAAAAATTGACTACTTGAAATGTAATGGTAAAGAGATTCTGTATGGATCTCCAAGGGTGCAGCCATCTGACTCTCTGGCTTAAGAGTAAGTTGATGTCACTGCCTAGCATTTGTCCCAGGCAAAAGAAATTTTTGCTGTTATCTTCTTTCTGCAACTGAAAAGCATAAGGAAAAGAACATCTGCTTTTTGTAAAACTATGAAAGTGATAAAAGTATCTCAGGTAATACTACAGCACTTCTGCTCATGTTCAGTAGTACCAGGGCTGAGACTCCAGCCTTCTTATGGCAGGTAATGCTTAAGCCTCAGAACAAAATTCAGCTTGAAACATGAGGGCTAGACAAATACTGCAAAACCTGGTGGGAAATCCAGAGAAGGGCTAACTAGACTTAGGATTTCTGAGCTGAAATGAGGATGATGTAAGAGGATACACAAGTTACAGCTCTTTTTAAAGGTGTAGGAATTATTATGGTCTTTATTTCAAAGTGCCCCGCTGCAAACACTTACAGATTAAGACTGCAGGATGCTTGCTAACAGCCTCAGGCGTGACTCTGCTTCCCAAGAGCATGCTGAGTTGAAGATCTATGCTTGTTGCTGAAATACAACCTGCTGGAAAGGCAGGTAGCTTCTCAGATATCCTTTAGGACTTTTATTGTAAATATAAAATACAAACTGATGAAGTCAGCAAAACTTATGTCACTCACTCCTCCACGTTAGGAATACATCCATGTTACTTCCCGACTCCACTGTATGAAATTACTCCAAGGATCAACTCCATGGCTCCTGTGGTGAAGCAAGCTGGTGAAGGGCAGGGGCAGATCTGTCAGGAGCAGCCCACTGCTCTTTGCTCATGTTCTGCCTATTCAGAGCTGGGAGGAAGAGGGACGTCTTTGGATTTTGCCACAGCCACAGCAGCACAGGCTGCCTGGAGACTTCCTGGCCCAAGTGGTCAAATTCGTGACCAGTCTTTTCAATCTGGTGGTAAAATGAGGAGGTATTTTAGAGACCTGGGAAGGTAAATTGCTCCCTGTGCCTCTCCAGGGATCTCTTTATCGTGCATTGCCACAGGGATGATGGAGAGGGTGAGGCTGAGGGCCCAAAGCAGACCTTGTTGGCAGGTGTATCAGTAGCACCTGCCTGGGGAAGGTGATGCCAATGGGAGACTGGATTTTTAGAAAGAGGACAGCTAGTCTCCATAATTTGATGTAGGAAGGATACACAAGAAGGACTTTCATAGCCATGTATATGAACAGAAAGCAAATTTACAGGCAGTGACAATAGCATAAATTAGCACCTCAGCTCCCTAAAAATCACAAATAGCAGTCAGTTCTGACTAATGTTTTTCTTTCCTTGAGCATCAGGTGCCTCTTTCAGTTAAAGAAAAAACAAACCAGCAAAAACCAGACTCTAAACCCTATCCTTCATCCTCACCCTATCCTTCAGCATCAGTCTAAGACGCTGAAGGTGTATCTTAGGTTGGATTCTACAGAGGAAATAAATATGTGGCCCAGAAGACTAATAGCTGGAAGATCCTTCCTCCCTGCCTCACTAGTTTCAAGCTTCTGTTGTGCTGGCAGAAGCTACTAGAGCTGATACACTAACCCTAGCAAAAACACGCTTGAACTAGGAGAGCTTATTAGCATAGAGCTGAAAGGAGGTGTGTTACCAGAAATAGCTTCTGACACTATGAGGTGGAGCTGCCAAACAAGTAATCCATGAGTATGGTGCAGTTCATGAGAACACATCCTTCCCCAACACATCCGCTCCTCTGCTCCCACATTTTGGAAGAAAATTCTGCCTGCAGCTATGCTAACAGTCCTCAGTAACCCTTTCTATCCTACTCGTTCAGTGGGAATCCCAAGCTTTTAATGAAGAACCAACGGAACAAAAAGATCGGCGGTCGCACAACTGTCCAGAAAGATCTGAAAGGTGGAATCTGAATCCTAAAATACAGCCCTCCTGAATGAATTTTGAGCACTGGGCTACATCAGATGAGGGGCAGAAATATGGTCTTCATACCTAAGAAGAGGAGAAGCATAAGGTTTTTTTTAGCCATGCTCCTGGTTACACAGCAAGCATGTTCAGTGTGAGCACCAATGGACAGTCTTTTAGGTAGTACCTAAATGAGCTGCAAAATCTAATATTTTAACAATTAATATTGTAATATTATTCTAAAAGGTACTAAAAGAGCAGAATATGTTTGTTCTGAAGGACCAGTAGTGCTTGCTTTTTGAGATTTCACCCAAGTGACGAGTAAGTAGTTGAGCTGGAGATCAGAATTATTCATGAACTTTTATTTCAGAATGATCTTGTCCCTTTCTGGAGAGACAGACCAACCTTTGAGAGCCCCTAATTTGTTTTGAGTTGCCAGTCCTTGAGGGTTTGCATTTTGTAGTGGGAAAACAGAATGCTTACTGCCTGTCAGTTTTATTTTAGTCTGTTTTATACATTTACAGAAGCTTACAGTAAAAAACCTCACATTTCATACTAGCAAAGAGAAAGGATTAGATTCATGATTACACAGATTAGAAAATATTGTCCTTCTGTTATTGTGAGTAAAATCATCACCTGAGGCTCGCCCTTGGGTCTGGTGAGCAAATGAATCATTTTCTGACCTTTTCCCTGCTTGCTGGCCTGATGGACACTGCTATTTTTCCATGGCTATTTTTCTGCAATATAAAATTTACACAAAACTTTTGACTGTGCCTGAATTTCAGTGATGTCACCGGGCTTCTCTGGTAGCCTCCTGTGATAAATCTAAAGATGACCATCCTACTGCCTGTGGATGTCAAGTCCCCTCCTCAACCTGTTCGGGTCTTCAGATCTCAGCAACCCTATAACCGTTTTGGATAATTATCCTGGTGCAGCTCTTCGGAAGCCTTGCTTGTAAAACACCTAAGTTATTTCTCTAGAGCCACTGTATCAAAAACGACTCTGTTGACAGCAGTTGTGAATCAGTGGTAAGCTCAAGTGAAACCTGGAAGTAAAGCAAAGTCTGCTAATGTGGCAAAAAGCCAAATGAGCCAAGAATTGTTTATTGGCAATTTAAAGCTTAAAAGCTTAAACGAGTCCCATAATCTGTACTTTTTGTAGAAAGCACTGCAGGTCATACAAAGTGAAGCACTTGTTTAACAGGTTGGGGTTAGTTAATAGAAGTAAAACTCAGAAAGCTATGATTTTACACTGCAGTTGTGGATGCTTGCCCACTTGCACCTTTAGCCCAGGCAGCCTTTTGTGATAGTTCACAGCCCTTTGTGATAACTCACAACCTTTCTGGGCTTTCATAAAACTCACTTTGGCAACTGAAAGCAATCTGGATATTGGACACGTTTGAAATAAGCTCCATCTGCTTTCACTTTATGTCCATGTTGTTGAATAAAGAGATAAATTTTTGTTAAAGAAAGAAGCTTTAAATCCATCTTGCTATACAAACCAAGCCAACTAGACTGGCTTTGCAAAAGCCTGAATAGCCTTCATATGAGAAAGCCAAGGGCAAGATCAGGTTCACTTGTGCTAGTAGTACAGACAGCACCAACTGCTAGAAACATCCCGCGGTAAAATATGTTCGTATACAAGAAGAGCAGAAGAAACTAACACAGAATTTCCTATTGGTCCTGATCACCTTCAAAAGTCTGTGGAAATATGAACTGCCCTCATACCGTGCTCATAGGGTAAAATGAGAATGCTTATAATAGACATTTTGATAGCTTTCACTTAAAAACCTATAGCTATTAAATGTACCAATAAAAATGTTGAAGTACTGGAAGCAAGCAAATAAAGTGCATGTAAAGAATTGAAAAAGAGGCTTCAGTCTGTGAAATATAACATATAAATAACTCTAGACCAAGTGAGCAGGCACAGAATTGAAACTAAGACAGACTTGACAACAGCTGTGTTTATGCTTTTACAGGACTATAAGTAGGCTTGATTAAACTTAAATTTTTAATGAAAATCTCCTTAAAATCAATTTCTGTTTATGTTTGCCAAAGTCTACTGCTAGTTATGATTTTTGTTAACTTCAGTCTCTCCCTCCCTCCAGTCTCCTCGATCTGCAGCATTTGCTAGTGAAGTAAACAAAAAAGGAGGCAGAGTAACTTGGAGAAAAGCAACCAGCATATCATCTCACAGTTGTTCATTCAAATGTTTTAATTGTCTTAATAGTGGAGTTTTAAGAAATCTCATAAACAAAATCCTGCCAAGTGTATAAGGGAAGAAATGAAGCCTACATGCCATGCATGCAGGAAAGGCCATGTCCTGTATATGTCTTTTAATGATGAACTGTTTTAAAAATGACCTATATTACTATAATTTTTTTGCTATAGTGGTGGTGAAACTAAAGGTCTCTTGTTGTTTAAAGCATTTTTCTCTTTAACAATGCTGTGATAGTCTGGCCCAGTCAGAATAAAAACAAAATATGACTGCTTTCATCCATGTTAGAATAAGCAATAAGGAGAACAAAGGAGTTAGTAACCTTTGTAGAATACAAGTTAATCAAAGGATATCTTGGATCAAAATAGTTTCTATGACCTTCACTCTTAATTTATAATTTCTTGGGAAAAAAGCTGGAGTAATGAAACATTAAAAATATAGACAAGCACAATATAGAGCTATGTGGAAACACACTTTTGAACTTTTGACTTCTCTGACGCCTTTTGTTTGCTAATCCATGTGTCAGAACAGCGTCCAGGATTTCTGAGCAGAGTCCTGGGATTTAGGCACACCTGAATGACTTTTGGTCCCTGTGACCACATGCTTTGCGTGCATAACAAGTCTGCATCTCAACTGTTTTATTTAGCACTTCATTTCGCTGCGTGCAATGGTCTTTAGAGGAGCAGTCAGCTAATTTGGTATTGGCTACCTTACACATTCCTGGCAATCCTTGTATAATGGCCCACAGTGCATGGCAGTATACCTGCACGGATTGAGTTAGGCACCTCTATACCCCCACTGTACTTGGATCATTTTGATAACATGTACCTGGTTTTAATGGTAGGGGGCTGCTAATAATATCCATTGGGTGCAGGTAAGCAATGGACTGATAACCTCTGTAACCAAGAGCATGACACCCAGCCGTGCACCGGGGCTCCTTGTGATGTGCACACCAAGGTACTTTTTTTGTGGAGAAACTGAAGAGTAGTCACTCACGCAGGCCATTCACCTCTGGCATGTGAGCAGGAGATTCTCTTTTCAAGGTCACTTTTAAACTTTTCCTCTTCTTTTACACCTAACATTCAAAAGATTGTAACAGGACTTTTAGTAATGCTCTTAATACCAGGCAGTACTATAAAACGCTAGAGATCTGTAAATGTTAGCCTAAGCTGGAAAACAACAAACAACAGCACAAAGGGATGCTTGCTCTTCTCTTCGGTGGTTATTCTGCATATGCAGTTGTTCCACCGACAGTACCCGCAGTGCTTCAGTCCCAGAAGCCAGAAGTGAAGCCAGCTATGTGCTGCAGTGCAGTACAACTAATAGCAGCCTTGCCATGGCTTGTTTGATAACTGTCAGGAGCCTGCGTATAGTCAAGAGTCCCTTCCCATCTGCTACCTCCTGTATGATGTACGCAGCACCTGTACCAAAACCTTTAAGCCATATAGCTTTATTTGTAATACTGATTCATTTATAGCTCATCCTGAACAGCATGAGAGCTCTTCTTTCTTCTCCTGACACAATACAAGAGACTCTCATTAAAAATGGCACCAACAGTGAAAACGGTGGAAGATTTTAAAAGCAGATAACTTGACACTTATCCACTGCCTGATGTGTTTTTTCCCCCATATGTAGCAGCTCAGGAGACTATCTCACCAGCTAGACACAGTTTTTCCCTGACTGGCCCATTACCTTCCTAAAAGGAATCTTTCATGTCCAGAACTCTTTCGTATTATGTTGTCTTTTTTTTTTTTTTTTTTGTTCCTGCATTTACGAATTCAGGGAAGATATGGAGATAGACTTGACACTGTTTCTTTTCAGCTGTCTGAGCAGAGTTTCCCAATCTCAGGAGCTTTTGTGCAGCTCTGCAAATCTGGAGCATATTTGTGAAACTGATTTGAGACACGTTTTCTAGGTAAACTCTGCAACAAGCCATTTCACCCTGACTTACTTATATTTCATTGCATTGTTATTCTGAAACAAAACACTAGGAGGTATTTCTGGGCATCACCTGACAGCATATTACATTCCTCCAGCTCCACATACTTACCCTGTCTTTAATACACTGTGGCTGCATGTGCAGTGGCACGTCAAATAGCTTGCCTGATGCTGAGCAAGCCTTAGAGTAACATTTTCATACACAACTTTTATTCTATAATTGACATACAATTAGGAATAGACAGATAAGTAAATATTCAGGACTTTTGCTTTTTGTTGGAGTGGAAGAAACAATTAAGAGTTTACTGGTGAGATTCATTCCTGGGTTTGATACTTAGCAGTTTTCATTTAAGGAGCTAGCTAACTTACCAGTTCCTCAGTCCTGTGGAGAGATTTAATAAAGAATACTTTTATGAGCCTGTTTCGGTGACAGGTATAATCTCTTAGTTTAATTTTCCGACTAAAGATATTTCCACTGCTGGGGCCCCACTGATCAGGTATCTGATCTTCAGTATCAAGATAATTTGAAATAGCATCACGTGGGCTTCTTTTTCCTGAGTTGTAAATAACAAAGAGAGAAATAGAGCTAGTCAGTTATGTGAGCCATGACTCAGCTGTGTTGCCCAAATTAGAGGTGTGTTAGTTCCATTAAATAAATGACCAATTTGGCCAGTTTTCCTGAGCCTTTCCCATAGTTGAAAGCGTGTGTAAGAGAAAAGGAGTGGGAAGATAAAGCATACTTTGATTTTTAACGCTGTGTGCATAACTTCAGGCTGTATGAACAGACACTTTAAGTGTTGAAATGGCAGAAGATATTCCCATCCTTTCTTCCAAACTGTAAATAATCTGACAATCAGAACCTTGCTAGGCAAAGGCTGAAAGCTCCTCTCATGCCCAGTTACAAGGAATATTTTTCCATTAGAAAAAAAAGTTTTAAATTGGAATGTCACATTAGACTAATTTTATCCTAGAATTTCTACTGCCCTTTTTTTTTTTTTCCATTCCATATCAGTACATCCCCTGCAGTAGCACGCCTATATCACCATCAGGGAACGATTTGCATGATCTCAGTGTGCTGACAGATTTGACAGACCTAGTGCACTCTATTTCTAGGGGTTTCTTCCTCTCCCACATACAATAAAATTGCACTGAAAAATGCAATTTTTATTCAAATAGTTTCCAAAAAAGTCTGTGCTCCTGTCAAAATCACTGAATTAACCTCATTTCTACGCTAGATTTTCCCTATATTTTGCTCCTGAGTTTTGTAATTTCTTTTTTCCTCAAAGGTCAAATTTAATACACATTTTCTATTCCAGAACAGTTTAAATTTACATAGTTCTAAACAATGGTCACTTCAAGTTTTGTGATGGCAGAACCAAACAGGTTTGACTAAGATTCCCAAGATGGGAGAGGAAAAAAAGTGCCTTATATCTCCAGTTATAATTGCTTGTAAATCAGGAACCTGGTACACAACTTCAGCTGCTACTTTAACTTGTGTTTTTCATTAATACATGAACATCATCACTTGAACTAAATGAAGAGTTCTTTTCTTCATCTTCCATCATGCTTTTCAGACACTTTTATCATAATCTGTTGCTTAGACACTGGAAACAAGAATACTTTTTCCCAGTTAGGAAAATTTAATAGATTCTGCTAAGTATTTCTTTGTCTTCCCTGCATCTGCTAAGAAATCAAATTCTTTGCTAGTCATTCTCAAAAAGCAGTATCATTGCCTTTTTCCCAGGCTCAGAGTTAGTTACATGGCTCAGCAGTCCACAGAAAGAAATGGAGGCCACTGTTTTTCCATTACACTTTTGAGTCATTTGAGGACATCATGGAAGCTTTTCATCCCATTTGAAAATAAGGTGTTGAACCTTCACTCCTGCGTGTTTTGATGTGGAGGACAGATGCCAAATGGAGGCACTGGAATCAATTTAAGAATGCAGCAGAAAGGACATCTTAAAAAGCAGAAAGGAAAATCTTGTTTCTGGTGCTCTGTCTCTCCTTTAATTGCAATCACAAGTCAAGATCCTAATCAATGCACATAAATTGTCACAGGAATACAAGGGCTGAATTTTTGAGTCTGCAGTTTGGGGATTACATGGGCTTTATGAAGAATTAGTGCTTATGGTTATTAACTTTTCCATTAGCATTCCACCTCAAGGCTGCCCAATGCATTCATCTTACTAAAAAATTGAAACATTAGACTGATAAAATCAGACAACTTGTGTGCCTATTCAGAATCTTGTGTTGCTTTTCTAACTCCTTCCCCAAAAACCTTTAGGTGAACTCACTGACCATGTCTATTGGTTTCATGGTTATGTCAGCTCTCCTCTACTTTTCAATAAACAAATATTTGTCATCTGCCAACCTGGACTTGAAAGCATAGTTATCTTATTCCGCTTCCTTTCCACTTCCCTTTAACTTTTGGCTTAATTTCAGAGTAGAAACTGTTTACCCAGCTTTACTCAAGTGGATGTCCCTTCAGGTTGATTCAACTTGCCAAATCTTCACGGTATTAATTTCTCTTTTCCAACTTGAATTCTCAGTGCTATGCACTTATAAATACTTATTTTATTGCCAACATCTATCAGGAGACTTGTGATTCCTTTGCAATCTGAAGATAAAAACGTTTTGGGTTTGCTTCCTTATTACTTCCACTTTGAAGAAACAGCTCTCATCTCTGGAGACCTAGAGTTTCACTGGATTATTCTTCTTTTATCTTTCCTTCTGAGTGCAATACCAGATTTTTATTGCATTAATTTTCATTGTGTTCTCCACAGTAATGCATTCTTTCAGGAAAGTAGAAATTATAGCTGTGTTGATTTCAATACAATAGGTAGCTCTTTCTAAATGTATCTTATCTTCATCATATTAAGGTAAGTGCATTACCTCATTTACGAGGGTTTAATAAGTGAGGACTGTAAAGTCCATTTGAATTTCATATTTGTGCCTCCCCTGAACTAGCTTAATTATACTAACATCTGAAGGCAGTGCCCGCTTACAAAAGCTAGTTAATGAAATACTGATATTCCAACTCCTAGAGAATAAGCAACATAGAATTCCTCTCAGAGCAGTCTAGCAAAATTTTAGTTAAGAATCTTCATATCAGCCCATTCCTGAATAAAAGCCTTCCTTTAGTTCAGTGATTCTAGTGTAACCAGACTACTTTAAGAGAGCATTCTGTACTTTTCCCTCTACAGAATTACCTTCATATTATAGCCTTTATGTTCTGTACTTTTCACGCTTGAGAGAGTCATGGAATGACTTTAAGAAGGTGACCCTTTAGAAAGCTAGTAAACTTTCAGAAAAGCCTTGTTGTATTAGGTTAACTTTGGCCTATAATGAAGGTGCTTTAGCACCAAGGAAGTGCTATAGGCAAGGATATAAAAAAAACCCACCTTGTTTTCCTACTGTTACTTCTAATCATTCATTCTGCTTCTTTATAATATTGACTCCCTGCACTTTCCCTCCTCCTCTCACAACACAAACATATGCGCACACATTTTATCTGCTAGTTGTTCAAGATTTTATTTAAAAAACTGTGGGCTGTAGGATGAAGGATGGATGGTTAGAACGAGCCACCGCATATCAACAGCCCTTACTGACGTGCCTTGGGAACGTGACGCTTCCTGAAGCAGCTAGGCTGGCATGAGGTGCCTAGCCCTCCTTTTGTTAAACCCTGACAGCGGAACATGCCAGGTGTACTGTTTTGCGCTTACAGGGGTCCCTCGTCTTGGAGAGCAGTGGTGTTCTTGGTACATGAAATTCTGTCAAGGACTGAACCAACCAAATAGCATAAATGCCTAAGATAAGCTGAACTGGTGCTGCAATCTCTTTGCGGCTGTGTGGACAACTTGGAATAAAGGTAGAATGTATTCTACCATAGTTGTGAGGGTACCTCTATGGCAATTTTCCGCTCAAGTAGTTGCATTACTACAACAAGCTTTTTGAGATGAGCTTGCCAGATTAAAAACTGTGAAGGTCTAAGTTCATGAATATCTATTATTAATTCATGTATATTTTTTAACTGGGTACACCCACAATACTTAATGAGACTGGACATAGTGAAAACCAGCTGCTCATAGCTGAGCTGTAGTGTGGACACTATCTGTTCCTATACCTACACATTTATTGTTTAAGATTGTCAAATGAGCCTGGTGAACTGAATGTCTGAAAAGATTACCACTGAATAAATACACCCTTTCCTAATGGAGGAATGCAGGAAAATCAGGCAGTGAAAATAGTGGCTAAGAGCCTGTCCAGAAAGGAAGAGAAAATCTTTTTGGAGACCACTCCAAGCTTTCAGATAGTAAAAACCACATGCAAGTTAATGCCTTTTATAAATTGGGCCCAGCTTCTATTTTAGTTTAAGATCTTTAATAATATTAAGGAATAGTGAAAGACTTTATTGTTCATTCAAATGCCTTAAAAACTGTTTGGCTATTTATACAGTGCATACTAAAAGCTGCTATTTTTCAGTCAAATAAAATAAATAAACTTTTGCTTTCTAGCTTAAAAATGTAACTGATCTACCTGTTGCTAAACATTACAAGAGTACCAAGATTTTCAATGCCATTTATTAATACATTAAAATTACCTAAAATAGAGTACCTATAAACCAGAGAGCTATAATAGATATAATCAACTGAAAGAAGAGTGAAGCAATCCCAGGCATGCCATTAATAAATCATGACTTCAATTTTATTGTAAAAAATTAGCTCATCGTTACTAGTTAAAAGTTCTAAACAGAATTCAGGGAGGTTTAACATAATTCAGCTGCCCACCAAAAAGGGAGGTTTTCAATCAAAACCTCCTCTTAGATATGATTACACTGATTTATAACCAGATTGGAGCTGAGAAGAGTTCAAGGTAGGTCAGCTTAAGCTGTGGACATGAAGGAAGCTGTTGCAAAACATGTTAAGCACATTACCTTTGGCCCTTGTTATCTCAGGCACAGGCTAATTGAACAGCAACTTCCCTGAGCTCTGAGCCTTTCTCTCAGGTGGGTGAGAAATAAATTAAGGGAGCAAGGTTTCGGAAAGATAGTAAGTTATTAGGCTGCAGACATCTGTAACTTAGAAGTAAATGAGAAAAATTGCTAAGGCCATAAGAACACACTGTTAAGAAGTGGAATTTTAAAAGAAACAGAGAGGAGCCAAGCCCAGAAAAGAAAATGCAAAAATAAGATGAGATCTATGATACAATAACCTTTAAAATAAAGTGTTAGTTATTCATCATTACACTGGTATGTTTGGTTTCTGTGAAAATAAGTAGATAAAAGAACCGAATCTGCTGTAGAATAAGAAATGTACTTGCAAATTGTTAATTATAACTGCAGTGCTGCAGTGTCACAATGTTGTCGTGTCAGCTGTCCTCCTAAAAGAAGGTAAATGTGGGAAGAAGTAGCAGCATGCCAAGCATCCCTCTGTATATGAAAGGGGAATCAGTCTCTGACAAACTTTTAAGAGTATTTCCTTGGCATACTAACAAATGCCAAGCAGCGTTTGAAAATTTGTTTGCTTCCATAGCAATGAAAACCTATGCCCCCAGACAAATGGGAGCTATAAAAGTGGAGCTGGGGTCCCATTCTAAAAGTAGCCCTCTGCAGAGAGACTGCAGTTGAGTTGGTCATTTGTTTCCATGGCTGAGGGATGCCTCAAATGGAAATGATAGCTGGAGCTAAAGATTAATGTTGGCTATATATTTAGGTTTCTCCTAAGTGAAAAAGCACTTTAAGGCACTTTTGTAATGTTTCCAAGTTGCGGTCAAGAACTTGGTCCCTTGTTTCCTAGAATAAACGTAGCCTTAAACGTGCCTGGTGTCAAATTACCTGGGGTAATGTGACAAGCAGAGTACATAACATTTACATTAGCTGTTTCTAGAGAAACGTGAGTTTTGAAGAAAATGGCTTTGGCTGCTTGTTATCTAAGAAAATAAGAGAATGACAGGGCAGAGGAGTTTTCTCACCCAGCTATGAGAGTGGGTGCATCCCGTGTCAGGATACGGAGCACTATTTTTCCAGGTGAACATTGCCTTGTGCCTTCTGATAAAGGCAACTGGTCAAGAGGTCTCCAGGAGTCAAGAAAATCTCATCTTACCCTGTGATGACTTGAAAGCTTCATGGCTCTAGAACTTCAAATTGCAGTGGTCCATGAATAAAGAACAATGGTTTAATTAACTCTTGATTATTTCTTGATGCAATTTCATGGAAAAAACCACTATCAGCAACTGGCATTAAAGTAGTATACTATCTGGACAATTAAAATGAAGAAACTACGCAAGTTCTGGCTGTTGTCTTGATTTCTGAAAAATACTGTCCATGTGAAGCATTTAAAGCAATTGCCTTTGTCAGTTAATAAGCTGGGTTGCATAGTTGTCAGTACATCTTACAAGTAGGTTAGTAATTGTTCTGCTATTTTGCTACAGCTGAACATTAAGTGCTTTATGCTAGATCTTTGTCTTGATTTAGTCTGACAATTTTAATAGCAACCCAAAGCTTAGTGTATCATACCCCTTGATGAGAATGTAATACTGGCTTACAGGCAAGTAGGTCCCAAGAAAGTTGCTAATGACAGAAGAAAAATACCAATTAAAATCCTCATATTTTTGTCCTATTATACTGCTGTGCTTGTTATGTATGTGTTAATGAGATGTCAGCTGACAGAAAATTCCGATTTAAAAGTGTAACCTGGTTAAACAAACAAACTCCTTTCCAACTGACAAAGTTCTTTTTATTAGCAAAAGATACCACCTTAACAACTGCAGGAAAGGACAATTTTTAGATTAAAGAAATAGAAAATCATTCAGGCTAACAGAAAAGACGTACAGCTAGAATTGCCTGGGGAATAATTCATGCATGTTCACCTCTATTTATGACAATTTGAGCTGGTTGCTTTCAAGTCAGCCTTAGCAATCTGTAATCACAAACTCTTTTGTAATATAGCAACTACTCTTTTTCTTCTCCACAGCCTTGGGTGAGTTTGGTTTCAAAACTCAATCTAATGTCCAGTTTTTTTAAAAATTGTGACTATGAATGAGAATGTACTAGGTTGCTAAAGAAATCTTGAGAATATTGCAACTATTGTCTTCAAGTTGCAAATGCATTGTGACTGGAGAAAACACATTAACTTACATCTTATATTGCTCTAACAAAGATTACTTTTAGAACAAACCAGAGAACACAAAAACGCGATGTCATGAACAAGCATTAAACTAAAAGGTTAAGATAAAACATATTATGTACAATGCCTAATTTTTGGACATACTGTGCTTCAATCAGCTGTCCCTATTCTTTATTTAATTCCCTTGGCAAGGGCACAGAGGAAAACAAAATTAGAGGGAACACATCAAACCTTTTCATCAAAGGGTAATTTTCCAATGGTAATAGCAAATCTTTGACATTTGCAACATAATATATTAAAGTTTGAACTGGATATTTTGACAGTGATTTTTTAAAAACTACTTTTATCACTAACACTTGGAAAAGGAATCCCACCAATGGAGGGAAAATCCAACCTGAAAAAAAGTTTTAATTAAGTTTATTAAAGACTCAGAATTGCTAAGCTTTGTATGCACTAGTTGAGTAAGAAAAATTTGCACTATCCAGATAAAACTAGGTATTGCATCCAGGCTTAAAGAGTGAAAAGCAAACAAGAGTGGCGTATTAAAAGGCTGTTCCCTTCTAAAATCAGCATCATGTAGGGGCAAGTGCTACTGCCCTGAGCATGAAATGGGTAAATGATGTCTCATTAAAGATACATCTGCTCAACAGATAAAGTAAGTGGGGAAAGCAGTTCAGTTTGATGAAAACATTGCACCAGGTGGAAGCCAAGCATTCACCTCTTGCAGCACCATCACATGTCCCAGAGACTTTATGTCCCGCAATCTCCCAGGGAGATGATTGCAGTGGATAAAAATATATAGTGCATACAGTTAGTAGCTTTAGTAGCTTTGGACTATGCAGAAGTTACAGGAACATCCACAGCAAGGAATTGCTGAAGTGGTTTCTTTCCAACTGTTGCTCATTGTTAAGCAAAGTAAATGAAATATGAAATAGTTATGATCCTTGATTTTGCCCTTTCCTTTTTCTTCCTTTGTATTTTTTTTTGCTTTGATATCCACTGGTGACCACTGTTAGAGACTGGATGCTAGCTTAAATGGACCCTTTCTCTGAATTACTATAATCATGACTGTGTTCTTTTGTTCTCTTGACTCATCTCTGTAGACTCAGATCTAGTGGAGTCTGTAGATCACTGGGCACAGACTTTACATCCACGGTTAGGCTTAAGAAAGTTGTATGTTTTTTCAGAAGCACAGTTTCACATAAGTCATTGAAAGGGTTAAAGATGATGCTTTCAGTGTTTTAAACTGAAGTGTATATATAATGTCTATGTAGGGATTCCCAAGTCTGCCTTGATCCTAAACTGTGTCCTGGAGCAGCATTGTTTCGATTTGGATTTCAGTAATTCGTTGCTTCCTGTCAGGAGAAATATCTGTGTTGAAGAGACTTTATTTGTGAGACATGGAAGCCACAGTAAATTTCCTGTGGTACATGATTTTTCTCAGGTAAACTCCTAATCGTGTGACCTCTCTGCTATTCAGCTGTATGTGAAATCTGTGAGGTAAGCTCCTGCTTAGGTATGGCTTCAGATTTGTTTTTTTCCTATAATGACTGTTGTACAAGCTGGAGGTGCTTTAAGTGGAAGAATTTCTGGATTGGTAGGCAAATAGTTAGCTCTGAGATACTGTCCCTATGCAAACTAATGGGGAGCAGGCATGTTTTATTTTTATCTTGAAGAAGCTTGCAGGAGGCAACCCTATATCCATGTAGTAGACTAAGAGAGCAAAATGACCTTGTGTCTGACTGGGCACGAATAATACTAAGAAACAAAAATGTCATTAGCTTGTGCATGCCTTTCCAAAGAAAACCTGAATTAAGAGTTCATTCTTCTTGTCAGCAGCAAGAAATTACTGATGGAAGAAGTGTATACAAATACCAGGGCTTTTCAAAAGTAGATTTCAAATCTGAGGTATAGTAGGCCTATAGGGAAGCTGGAAGGGCAGTGAAGTTTCTCTTCTTAGTCACGTAACTAGAAAACCACTGGCAACCCTATCTAAAATTAATTGAAATCTCTGCTAACAGAGGTTCTTGGTAGTGCTGGAGATGAGCAAGGATAGGAGCTCTCTCAGGGCCTCACAAGTGAAGATGGAATTACATTCTTGGCCCCAGCCCTGCTCAGTTATGTACTGCAGACATCACTTCTCATCACGTTTGGCACTAGAAAGCCTTTTTTCAGAGCAGCAGGGGCAATGATACCGCAGTCCTGCCAGCCTGTGGGCACGCACTGCGATCTCCACCTGGGGAAAGCCCATCTCCATCGCCCACGGGTGCAACAGATTTGCTCGGGAACGGGATCTTACAAACACTTACCCAAAAGGTGTTTTACCGTCAGGTCTGTTGGAGCTCCTGGAGCTAACCTGGGCACGGCCGATCCAGCCGCCCCGTCCTCACGCTGCTCTGCGCATAACGTCAGCCTGAGGTATGGCAGGAGACCACGTTCCTTGGGCAGCTGCCAGGGATATGTTCTCTGGGAGATGGGTTTTCGCGGGGTTGCAGGTCCCCTGGCCAACAGCCAGGTGTGAGAGCAAGGCTGCTGACGCCTCCTTGCCGCGGTGGAGGGGTGTCCCAGAGCAGCGTGCTAACGCACCACTTCTACGGGATGGTTTCAGCAACTTGACCGAAAGACTGTTACGCGCTCCCGACGCTTGTAGTTGCAGTCAGTTCCCCTGCAAGCTACTGCCACAGGCCTGATGTTTTCAACTTGTGCTGGGAAATATTCCTTTATTTACCAGGTCCTTTTTCTCCCTTTCTCCTCCTTTCTGTGTATCTCTACAGGGCCAGGGTTTAAATAATTTATCTCCAGAAATATTTGCCATGTGAAGTCTCGTCACTGGCAGGGTCTATGAAGAAAATATATACACAGAGAAAGTTTTTTCCGCTGCAAACTCTTACTGGTAAGTTCCTGAAGCAAAATCAAGAAACAGAGGTGGAAACTAATAACTGGAAGTTTAAGCTATGAATTTTTCTCGTGCCATAGATTGTTTGTTGAAGCTTGAAGAGTTGAATCTTTTACGTTATGCATCATATTTCCTTCTGAGCAATAGAATGAGCAGGAAAAAATAATCAGTTCTGCTTCCACATGAGGTGAATCTTTTGATGAGAGGTGTTCTTAGCTGACTGCTCAGACATGTTCCCAAATGATAAGAGCACAGATCAAAAATCTTACACAGAAAATGAACTAGAAGGGCCTTAGGACCAGAGTAAATAGTATCTCACTAGAAAATGAATTCTGATAGGGTCCTATCAACTTTAATTACTTTAAGACTATTACCCATGTAGCAAGCTTCTCTGGCATTTCTAAGGAACAGGTACATCTAATAAATGAAGAACTTAGTAAGAACTATTCCCTAATTACACTCATTAGAGAATTTAAGCTACAAGAAAACCAATAAAGCTTCTGCTGTATCTCACACAGACAGCAATTAATGAACAGTTATCTTAAGTCTGAATTAGCAAGTACCCTTTGCTTTCTTGAATATGATACCTTAGGCATTGTTTCAATGAAGGAAAATCTTATACATATTCTGATTAACTGCATGCTAGTCCTCAGTCTGTAATTTGAAAACCATGTTGCCATTAATTAATGATGCACTGGTGTCAGAATAATAACAGATAATGAAATGAACATATTGAAATTGTACATGTACTATAAGAAAGGCAAAAGACAAGTTACAGACATGTTCATTTGGATTAATTATTTTTTTTTAAAAACTCCACAAATGAAATAGTGCATGAAGTCGCTTGCTGTCACGCAACTTACTACATTGAAAGTTCTGTAGTAAAAATGAAGCATTTTATCTGCCTTTTCACACCTTCTTAGTCATTGTCTTTCTGGCCTGATTTTTGTCAATGCAACTTTATTTTCTAGCAAAGATGACATATGGAGGGAATATTTCTGTTATATGTCAAAGGAGTCAAAAAAATTTAACATTTCTGATTTTTATGTCTTTACCATGATGTACCTAAATTCTCTGCCTCTTCCCTCTCAGAAAGGGGCAGGATCCTGTATTGCATCTTATCCCCAACCAAAGCTTAAGGCAGGCAGGACTTCAGTGTTAACATATGTTTGAAATGTTGTCACTGAGTAGCAAAAAATGATTAGATTTGTAAAGAAATGTTAGCTGCACACGGCAAGAAATTCTTCAACTAATTAGGCACCTTATGTCGTAAATGCAAAGCTAAATACTTGAGTTAAAACTTTGATCAGTTAAATACTGATCAAAAGTGTCTTAAGTAAACTGTTGAGACAATCTGATGCTAAGTATCATATGAACGAATTACACGTGTTTTATTTCAAAGATAAAAGTAAATAACCTCTCACCTTTTGGTTTGATAACCTTTCTCCTTCTCAACAAAAGGCCTTTTAAGGTTGCTGCTCTTACTCCAGTTTGGTCCCTCCTGGAAGCAATACAGACTTCAACTCTTCTTTTTGGAGGTTATCTAAGACTGGTGCAGGAAAGGGATGAAAAGGTCATCCTAACCTTTTCATCCCTCTGCTTTGCCCTGAACCGAGCAGTATTTTGTCACTGGGCTATATAGTTAGGTCCTCCTTCACTTCACTAGATCTCAGGCACCCTGTTGTGCTAACAACAAACTGAACCATGTTTCCAAGGAAAGCCTTCTCTCCTGTGTGTAATGTCTTAATTAAAAAATGAAGTCATTCTGAATCTTAAAACTTGGACAGGTTTAATTTTGATCACAAAGAGGGATGTAAAAAGAATTGCTTTCTTCTATAGGAAAACCCCAAAAGGTACTGGAAAAGTGTATTAATCTGCCTCACTGGAGAAAGGCCTCTGAGCGTCGAGAAAGAACACTCTAGTGTGATTGAGAACTACGGTACCACTTCTGTAGGTTTCATGGTAATTAGAAAAAATGGTGAAAAGTAGTATTCTGCTTCCACAACTGCATTTTTTGAAACTGCTAATTACAAAATACTAAAGAGTGAAGGGGGCAGTCAACCAAGGTATTCTTTGTCTAATATAGTCCTTTCTGGTAAAATATTAGGGACTGATTTTGCAAGAGAAATTGAAATGACACTTTAGTAAACACAAGCCAGAGTAAAGAAACTATTTATGAATACTATTGGTAATCAGTGCTGGAGGGAACTTATTTTCGTGTGTATGTATGTAGTTGACAAAATGCAGGCCTGGTGCAACAAAACCTGAAAACACTCTTTGGGAGTTCTGTAAGCCAGGATGGTAGCACCGTGGTTTCCATTGCTTCCTTCACCCTCCATCACCCATACTGAGAGTCAGGACACCTTTATGCTGAGTTATTACTAAAGAAAGAAGGTATAATAATTGCAATCAACTAGAGACTTATAGGTTCTTACCCTTACATTTTAGGACTTTTTTTTTTAGTAAAATCTGAGTACTATGCATGGAAAACCACTTAATATTCAGCAGAACAATATAATGTAAATAGAACAAAAAAATCCTTTTAAGGGAATACTTTGCAAAAGCACTATACTTGAATCTCTACAAGGCTTAGAGAGGTATGCACAGAGAGTGAAGTAAAGGCTTACACACTGGGTTTCTCAACCTCTGTCTGCTATGTGAAAGAACACCACATAGCTGTGCAAAAAATGCCCTGAAAAAACATACTGTTAGGTAACAAGTCTATGCTAAAGAACACACAGATATTCTCAGTCTAGATCCTGGCATGATGTTTAACAGAGTCTGACGTGGAAGGGCCTGCTGACACTAAAATTTTCAGCGGTAGCTTATGGAGATTTACAGCTTCTGTTCTTGGTGCATGGGCACAGTTTTTGTGCTCTTCATGTGCAGCAGGTGTGATGTGGGAAGCATTGGGCCCATCTTTTTGGTCCTATCTGCACCTGCAGATCTGCAAGGGTGAGCTCAAAGATGGTAATGCATCATGCGGGAGGGTGGAGGGAGGAGTAATTATCTAAGTTATAATAAATTAATTGTGGCAAGAATAGAACAGAAATAATAGAAAAAGAGAGTCTAGGACAAACACTTGCAGTCTGGGAAATTGCTACAGATTGGGGAAAAGGTCATGGAAATAGTGAAACAGAAACTGTGTATTGCAGCACAAAACAAATATGATTTCTCAGCTGTGGAATTATAGTGCTTGCAGGACTAAAAGTTGTACCTAGTTTAACCCAAATGTGATAATCTTTGGTTGGACTATTTTTTTTTTTCCTAAGAAACTTGTCATCTGCCTTCAGTAGCCACATTTTAGAAATTATACTCTCAGGATTTGTTTTAATAGTATTGTGTTATATTTTAAGGCAAAACACTGTTTCTGAAGGCATAGGAGAAGGTAAAGGAGCTAAATGTATGTATGTCAGCTGCAGCCATCTGAATAAACTTGTACCGAGATGGGTTAAGTTCCCCTGATGCAGTGCAACTTGTTTTCTGTATACACACAAAAGAGCTAAAATTTGGTGTAATCAATATGACAGGCTTTCTAAATCTTGAAATATTTTTCTACAGTTTAGGTCAAAATACTTGCAAGGTAATGGTTTGGTAAGATTCACCACATGCTTTGGTGACGAGAAGGTTTTAAGCAGCAGTGCTGATGAGCTTTCTGGTTACAATAAGGGTTGAACTATTTCTTCCCTTTGTTTTCCCAATGCCAGTGAGCAAGCTATACATACGTATGTGCCGTATGTATAAAAATAATTGCAACTCAGCAAAATATTTATAAGCATTTTGCTGCCAACACAACTGAGGCAGTTGAGAAGTATTAGGCAGTGAGTCTGTGCAGACTGAGGAAGACTGGATCTCAGCTGGATCCCAAGAGGCATAGTATCTGCAGCTGGGTAACTAAAGGCTTGGTTTTCGGACTATATCCCTAGTTTGATAGTTCTTGCATTTAATGTGTCTCCCAGCTAAACACAGGAAGATGGAAGGTTAAATAAATGAGTAAAATTTAGGAAAGTTTGGAAACAGGAGAATTAAGAAAAGCAGATTATAAACCTAACTTCTCTGTGTCTATCTTGTTGTGCAAATGCAGGCTGCTCTTGGATCTCATGAAGAAGTTCAAGCAAGCAGATAAGATCGTATATTGCAAGGGATCACATATAAGGAAAGTGTTTAAATGGACCTAACTGCAATTAGCATTGCTCCGTTTAAAGCTTAGGAGTTCCTCTTTAGGTCTCCATGAAAGCTTTAAAATACATAAGTTCGGTTGCTATGACATTAGGCAGTAGTCGCCTTGACAGCTGAGCCACTCATTCTTGTTTTATTCTTGGTTTAACTTGCTACAAGCAGCCATTTTTCTATTTGACAGGCAGAGATATATTAAAGCAAACAATCGCACGAGGACTCTTAGTAACTAAGACGGAGGGCTGGAAGACGGGTACTCATGACCACTGACAAGCTCTTGAGGTACTTAACTCCCAGTTAAAATCAAAGGGACCTAAAAGAGGAAAAAAAAAAGTATGAGCTGGTAAATGTCACCTCTGCTGTATGGCTGGCTTACCTGAAAATGCCGTGTGCTGGAATGAAGCGTAAATGAACTGAGTAAATCTCCAGCTGGCAGGGAGTAGTAGTGTTTCTGCTTTCTCTGGCAGGTTTTAAATGACTCGAGCAGTTGGCCTCATCGCTGAGGTTCAAAGGCTATGAACCTGAGCGCGTGCATTCTTTCTGTGAAAATACTGGAGGAGCAAAGCCCTGAGTCACAGCAGTGAGGCAGAGTGACAGGTGCTCCTTCCCCCAAATCCTTCGTGAGCTGGATGCCTTCTTGAGTTTCTCACTGATGGGATTTTCAGAGGGACTGCTAGGAGTGCCCAGCAGAGACCTGGCACTAAGGTAACAAAAGATAGTCCTCAGTTGTGCTGAAAGTGTTGCGAATACTCAACATGAAAGTAAACTTTCTTTGTTTAAATGTTGTTATAAAAGCCATTGAGATGAGACGTACTAGCCCCTAGGCTTTCAAAAGCCTTTCGAATTCAGTAAAAGAAAAACTCGCCCTGCCTCCAGAAGCTGACTCTCAGCTGAAGATTTCCTAATCCTCGCAGCAGCTGCAGCTTCAGTCCTTAATAACGGGGGTCCCTTGCTGACCCACTGAACAACGTATTGCACAGGCAACAAACCCTGCACTTGTATGCCTTTTATGTATGGACTCTAGGAGAGGGGTTGCACTTGCTTGACCAATAAGTGATAAATAGCTGCAGAAGCTAGTTCAGTGTGTAGGGAGCTGTGAAAATATATTCCAGTTGGGAATGTTGTGACAGCTACAATAAAGATGTGTTACTTAACTACCTTTGAGCATCTGGCTCTTCCCACAGTATACTTTGTTTGGGAATATGATCTCTACAAACAGCTTCTTATTTCATGGCTGAAGAGTAGTAACTGAACACGTTCAGACAAATTTACCATGAAAGTATTGTATTCCTTTTATCTTTGGACAGAGGAAATTCTTCAGGCGATGTTTCTTTTGATCAGTAAATGCCAACCCAGCAGTCTGCTGCTGGCAGTGATAAAGCTGTAGGTATCTATCTGTTCTGCCTTGACAGTATGGCCTAAAACAGAAATGTATGAAATTCATTCTACAAATGCCTAGACAATGCCAGCCGGGCACGATGACACTGAAACTAATTGTGGCAATGGTGCCCTCCTAGACCTAGGGAAAGGCAGGAGGTGTGCTCATAGCATACAGCCTGCGGGACAGCCCAAGGACTGCAGCGGGAACCCAGCTAATGAAGAAAAATCCTCATTGTCGGGGGGTACAGCTCACTTGCTTTTATCGGTTCCCTGAGACTCAGTCTGCAGAGCAGCAACACTTCTGCCACCTGGGTAAGATTGAAGCTGTCAGAATAAAAGCAGTGTGAATTATAGGCAAAAGTCTATATAACAAGTGCTCACCTCTTTGGACATGCCTGTAGCAAGAATTTGGGATTAATAATTCCTGTTGCTCGGGGAAATATGGATCTTTTTCCCCAAGCTCTGCTGAAGGCGTCAGTCTATTTATAGCAAGCGCTCTGTTTTAAGCATGATCATCCAAACTTAACAATTTAATCTAGCTGTAGAAGATCTTTATTTTTTTCTAGCCTTACTCTTTCTAGGAGACAGGTATTTGGCTGGTGAGATACTCTATTCATGGGTAGAGAAAAGTATTATACTAGCCTATTTGAGTAATCAATGTGCTCAAACAGACTGGTTACTGTACTTCCTCGCAACAACACATTGCCAATAATGCTTAGACAATCTTACTGAGAAGTTTAGCCCTCCCAAAGGTTTCAAAACTGAAACTGAGTCACTGTTCTGAGTTTACAGTCCCTGTAAACATAAAATGTTTAAAAATCAGAAGGAAAGGGAGAAGAGCAAAATAAATATGCACCATGCACTGTTAAATTATTTAACCTATATAATAAGGGTTAGAGAGTATATGCTGGTAAGTAAATATTTGACAAGTAGTTTCTAATAAAGAGTGAAAATCATGATCTTCTGAATATCTTTCGGGGGGGTATAAAATAGAGCAATGCAGGAGAACGTTCTAGATGATATTTTCTAGCAAGGTTGGTAGGACTAGCAATACTGCTAACATACAGAAAGTGCAGAGAGCTACTGGCTGAGCTAGGTGGAAATTACTTGTCTTTTCTTGAATGTAGAACTTCAACCAGTCATTAACTGTTGATCTGCTTCTTGCAGAGTCACAAAACTGCATCTCATGAGTGTGCCCATAGCTAATGCCAAAGTTAAATATTAAAAGTTTTGAGATAACGGATGACAAGAATCAGCTGCACAACATAAACTGATTTTGCAGATAAAATCTCAGCTCTGAAGAGATGGTGTTATGTCCTGTTATCTATAGTCACGTTGTTTGTCAGAAATGTGTAAAAATCTGGTACCCCCAAAAATGGGAAAGGCGATGGGCACACTGTTACCCATCTACTAAGAGGTGGCATGGATATTAATTGTGCTGCAGCAAAAGCAGACTGCTAACTAGTAAAAAGATGCTAATTCATTTCAGGATGAGCTGTGGGATCACCTCAAACACACCTCAACTCAGAACCGTGTATGAAACTTCTGCCACAGAGCTAGTGAAAATGTGCTTTGTGGTATGCGATGGAAAGGACCCAGTACCTCTGACGGTGCACTCGAAACTCACAGAAGAATCGGGCACTGGACAAAATGTAGCCCTTGACCATCCCACAGTATCTCACCTTAGCTGGACATTTTAAATATATGATTTGTGTTGCTGGTTTTGAGAGACAACTTGCCATGCTATTGTGGTAACTGCTTGTTTTTCAGTACTCAGAGTCCTTAATATCCTTAGGTGAAAAAGGAGAACAACTCTGAATACAATGAAGAGCATTAAAAACATATTCAAACTGAATTTCTAGGCCAAATGCTCAGTTCTCCATCATTTTTATTTCTGTGTCATGTCAGACTGATAACTGTTTTATTTTCATCAATGGAGGAGCATATTCAAGCTATTTTAGGATTCAAAGACTATCGAAGTTACAACTCTTGCTCAGATAACAGAAGCATCACAGTTCAGACACCTTTGCAGAACTGGAAGTTGCTTCTTGTGGTTGAAGTCCTGTGTGCTATAAATACAAAAGCTGAAAAACTGAATTCATACTGACTGTGATCAGAGACAGAGTGATAAAGAGCTTTATATTAATCTGGATTTCCCTTTCAGATTGTTAGAGACAACATGGCCTATTTTCAAGGACCTTGGCAAGACCTACTTATATTGCTTGGCACTTTCAATTGTGATTATATTTCCATTTCAAAACCACATGGATAGCACTTGGTCACTCTTTTTGTGATTCTGTCTTATACTTGACATAGCCTGAAATCATACTTAATGCCTAAATTTAAATGGTAGATGTCACACTTTCCTCTTGCCATATGAAAATGCCCTATATACACGTCTGCGTATGACAGACTCTCCCTTACCTCAACCAGCTGAATACATGGTCATCTTTCGCGGCAGAAAAAACTGAGGGTGAGACATCCTGTGTTCGCTAGATGGCTCTTGAATATTGATGAAAACGCAGGTGGGAACTAAAGTTACATCAAGCCATTGTAGACATAAGACAGTTAGAATTTTTCATAGGAAGCGTAACTCATCCTTGGAAGGCCTTTTTAAGACCTGTGACAGATTCACTCAGTATTTGGTAACTTCCAGTAGCTGGGAGTGCAAAGCTGGAGAGATGCACGTTGGTTCACAGCTTTCTGAAGGGGAGTTGCAGCTCAGGGCTTAAATGGTAGACAGCATTGACTGACAGGATGACCCCTTGTTGATCGAAACACTAGTCTGTAGCAGAACTATAGACTTTGAACTTTGCGACACTGAATATTGCAGTTCGAGTCTATATGGAAGGAACACTGAATTAGACACCCAAGCAATAACCTCACTCTGGGAGTTTCTAATAGCATTGCAAAGCTGTGTCCAGGGTTTAGTCTGCGGCACAGGCCAGGCTCTAGGGATGTCAAATTAGACACATTTCTTGCATACTGCTTAGGGTAAATGTGTTTGTACAGGCTCATGTTAGATAGAATAAGACAGAGCACTCAGTCTTCTTGCCATACAACTAGTTTGTTGGAAGTTAGCGCTACCACTTCTGGTGATTAACCACCATCACTTAAAATTATAATTGGTTTAATAGTTGAACTACGGATATGTAATTTCTATAATACTAAAGAAATAAACCTCATCATCTCTTAAATGATGGCTTGGAGGCTGAAAGGCAAAACTTAAATAGACACCTGGAATTTCATAATGAGTTTTACGTTACCTTAGTGAAAATATCTTTACGCTACATGAATCCTTGCCAAAGGGTAGAAACAAGTTTGCGCATTTAAGACATCACAATACGAAATTGAGACCTGAGGAACCACCTCACCTTGAAATAGAGAGGGGAACTGGTTAATCTAACCAAAATGGAGGGAAGAGGTGGCCATAGAGTTAAGCTAGTTAGAGTTGAGAGGAAGTTAAAAAGAGTTTTCAAAAGAGTCATTTCAGAAAGACAGGTTTTCTGATTGAATGTCCATCTACAAACCTGATGAAGCAAAAGATAAGTTTCAACCAAGAGAGGAGAGGAGGCGACTGCTGTGGCTTCTTCTGCCCCATGTGTGCTGACCCTCCAGGTCCTGTCGCTGCCCAGACTGTGCTGAGCTGCGAGCGATTTCTGTTGTGAGCATTTTGTGTGGCAAAAGGCCGGACTGTCACAAGAACACAAATTTCTTCTGGCATTGCCAAACACAAGACACAGAAGGGAAAGAATACCTTAACTAGAGTGCAGGTGGGATGTGCTAAGTGGGTAGGGAGCTGTGCGGGGTGGCGGTCGCAGGAGGAACCCCCTTGGAATTATAGCATTGGCTTAAGGCTAACCCCACATATTGAGCTGTCAAGTCTGAGCGAAAAAGACACATAAGAACTCATTTTTCTATTTGATGGGCCACGGTGGGACTGAGGAATGAAAATGAAAAGCGAAATTCGATTCAACCAGCAGTACTTTGGAGGTAATGCAGTAAAAATTGGAAGGGTCCTAGCAGCCTTTAGGAAAGAGGTGGGGGTTTAGTAACACAGGGCGTTATTTGTGTTAGTTGAAGTGTGTCCATTTATGTGATTCTACCTTTCTCTCTGACATGCTTACTCTTATGGTACATTAAGATACTAACTGCCTTTGTAGCTGGTAAGAATATTTGCAAGCATAAAAACATCAAAATAATACATTATATTTATAATGTATTTTTATTATATTATAATATATTTTAATTATAATGTATTTTCATTATACTATAATAAAATAATAAAGTAACCATTCAAACAACAGATAATAAACAAGAGAAGCAAGTCTACTTTTGAAGAAGTCAATGAAAGGTGATAAAATTATGTTAATTTTGTGAAACTGACAATCCTTTTACTGACATGTAAAGGAAAATTGGTATGACCTCAATAAGTACCTTCAAACAAATGTTTTGGTTGATTGCTCAGTGAAGTCCTTATCTGTTTTTTATTGGCAGCCATTAGAAAACATTAAGCCTTGCAGTGCTTGATACATTCTTAGCCATAAAATGATTTTGACCATTCCTAATTTATGCAAGTTCTGGAATGCTACATTAAAACATAACTTGAAGTCTGTAAATTTAAGCGGTGTTGAAAAATGAACATGACTTATTTTAGGAAAAGCAGTAATAAATGAGATAGACATCTTATTTGATAAAAATTAGGTAAAATAACTGGATCTCCTTTCTTCACTTACTCAAGCAAATTTCCTTTTTAAACTGAGGAAATACTGTTACAAGTGATTGGTCATATTGACATTCTGCATAGCCTTTCCCCTGCTTGTTAATGGGGAAATGGAATCAATATTTACTTGAAGAGATGATCCAGAGATTATCTATACATTAGAAGTAAAGATTTACAGTTTGTTGTATTGAAGATGAAATCATTTAGATAAACTAATCATGGAAAGAGACCTGGGGATTTCTGGTGAAAGTGAAGAACCAGATGCCACTCTGCTCACATTGTTTGAACACTTATTAGCTTTATTACAGCTGGTCTTTGGAAAATTTCCTGTAACTATTCAGTCTGAAGTGAAAAATCAAGTAACTTTCTTGAGCACTTTAATTAAGATGATGTCTTCACCATTGCCTTAATCTATACAAAGTAGACATCTGCTTGACAGTGCTTGTATTATTTGCACTGAAGATGATTTCCCTAGTTCAGACCAGACCCTCTTTTACCATGGATGTGGTGGCGAGACAAAAAAATCTTTCATTTGTGTAAGTAAGTGAATTAGTGTATCGTTGAAGTCTGTTATTTTGCATCATTTCTGCAGTTTTGTGTTTGTTCTGAGTAGGTTAAATAACAGCTGCTGGAAACTGTGGTTATGACTTAGAAAGGATAATAAAGTAATATAGTGTATGTTTTCAATAGATCTGCTCAGCTGCTTGCTGTTCAAGGCTGGGAAATGAGAAGTGATAATCTATTTTTCTGCATTTCTTCTCTACTTTGTCAGTAAAAGTTGCATCTGAAGGGCTAACAAATTGCAGCCGTCTTGTCAGATAGGGTTCCAGAATACGTGCGGGTGTTCAGCTTCCCTTGGTCCCTTGTGGTTTCAATGATAACTTTAGGCTTGAGCTATTTCAGTAGATGCCCTATTTAAATGAATATACAGCTGAGAGTGGGAAAAGAAGGTGCAAACTGCCAGTGTTAACCCTAAGTGGGTTGATTTGAAAATTGTTTTCTTCTGAAATTTATCAGACCCCACAGTTTACCTTGTATTCCAGGGGTTTCTTATTCATACCCGCTAGACTTTCTGATCGCTCCTCACCAACTGTAAAAAACAACTGAGAGGATATAATTAAGCTTTGATAAGGAAAGCAAGTGCCTTGAATTTGAAACCTAAAAATGGAGAGACTAGGCTGATAGAGGAAAGCAGACAAGAAGTTTACTTCATTGGGGACAACAAAAAGCTCAATCAGATGTATTGATTAAAGCCTGGACAGCACCACCAAGCCCTTGGTGGTAGGAACTTTGTTCTTGCTTTTCCCTCAGTAAGGGGAACACGCATTGCACGTGTTGTGCCCATTCCCCAGCTGGCGAACATACTGCCTGGCTGTTCAGTGCTTGCTGTCTCTGCTTTACCCTGGCTCTTGGAAGAGACATTAGGAATTAAAACAGGATTCCTCTCAGTCCTAGTGTCAGCTGGAACAGAGCTTTGGGGGGAAATGTTTGGGATTACTAGCCCTGTTTAGATAAGCTTTACTATTTCCACACAAGACGTTAAAGATATTCAGGCATCCACACTTTTAAGCTTGCCTTGGTATGATGCACCCTTAATTAAAGGCTCCAGATTCACTGAGATATTCAGATTATCATGAAAACTAGTAGCTCAGCTTTTGATAGGCAACCAAATAGTATTTACCAAAATCGGAACCCAAAATAGTAAAAGCCTTTTTGCATTTAAAAATAATAATTCTCATGGCTAATACAACATTAAACCAAGTTCATTTTTCATTTCAGAGGCACTGGTCCCCAACAATTTTTGGCAAAGAATACGTATTTCAAGATTCAAATAAGAAAGAGTACCATTGGTATCAACTTCTGACTTACTGCCCTCCTATGCTGTACACTGAGACTACAAAAGTCTGTAATCATTTTCTGCATAGTGCTGCGTCTATCAAATACAATTCATTAAAGTTATGCAATTAATATTTTCTTGCACAGCACCACACTTACAGATGGTAGTAGTCGTAGCTAACAGATTTAGAGCTTTACTTTTTTTTTTTTTTTTAAGGGAAAAAAGGGGGATTGACAGTGCTGTCATATGTGTTTACTTAGTACTACCTGGACTGCCTCTATTCCGTCATTCTGAAGAAAATATGCTATTGGCAGCCAAGAAACTTGTTCTCCCTCCATGATTATTGAAGGGGGTTTGACTACCACCTCGCTCTGTAAGAATGGGAAGAGATCAAAAATCTGGCAGTGAAAAATATTAATTTTTTGATGGGAAGCAATGCTCATTCTTAATGCTTTTTACAGTAGATTGCATTTAAATGAGGAAGTGAAAAGCCGTACTAAGTAATTTTTAAGATCTCAGTTATTAGTATGAGAGAAAGCTCCTCTAGATGTAGAGAAATTCAAATCAAAGCTCAGTTACTTTGAAGACTGGAGTAATTGTAGAGCACCACTTAAGACAACCTACAAAAGCACTTGTTCTTCAGTTACTTCTTTTTGTAGCCTTTGAGCTCTGATTCAGTTACAGCTGGTCTGTGATGGAAATAACAAAGTCAGCTTATTTTTTTACTTGTGGCAAGACTTATCCAAAGCTGGAAAGCTCCTAGATGAAAATGGATTTAGGAGAAGTGGGAAGACGTTACAGCTTCTCCAATGTGAGCAACAGTAGTGCAGGCTTCCCCTTTGCTGCTGCAAAAGAGCGTTGTTTTTCCCGGTGAGGTCTGCAAACCACAATACCTCGTTAGTCCTCCAGTCCTCCATGCTGGGATGGGCTATGAGGATGCTAGATACTCAAGACCATTTCCTAGTTTTTATTTACCCATAGTTTGGCCAGTTTAACTTGCTTTAGGCATGGACTACGAGTAGACGGTGAAGGTGTCTGTGACATTTTCTTTTTCTACCCGAGGCTGTGTTGGCTGGAGCAGCCCTGACTGCCTGCACTGGGATCAGCGAACTAGTCTAGCTGGAAAACAACCACAGGGAAAAAGTGGCCCATTTTCAAGATTGCTGGTGATCATGAGGAGAGAGCAAGTTGCCACAGTCCCAGTGAAACAAAATATATCCCAAAGTGGGTGTCTCTGTCTGCTCCCCAAGCCTGTTTAGGTCTTGCTGTCAAGTCCTCCCTCTCATGTCTCTGGTCAGCTTTGGAAAAGCAGGACGACCAGTTACTTTGTTAGCCCTTTGGCCCAGGACTGGTCAAGCACACCGACGCACAGTTTTTGTGAGATGACTTCTGCGCGTGGGCAGGCAGGAAAATGTAGGTACTCCACAGCAATGCAGTTGTTAAAAATAAGCAATTTTCCATTCTTTTGAGAGAGTAACAAAAAAAAAAAAAAAGAAGAAACAAAAAAAAAAAGAAGAAAAGACAGGCTAAGACAGAAAAGGAAATTATCTCGCTTTGGATTCCTGTGACTTTTCCTTTCCTCAGAAAAAGGCAATAACTTTGGAAGAAGGAAAACAAACTTAAGCTGCTGATGACATTTCAGAGTAGTTTGTCAGTAAGAAGGTACCTGCAAGCTGATCTTTAACAATTCTGTAAGTAGCAAGTAATTTCCATTTGTAATATCTCAACTTACTGAGTTTAAGATGTGCATTGATCTCGGTTTTATTTTTTATGGTATGCTGCAAAATGCTGTAACCGCTACCTTGCAGACTCATAAATCAAAACTAATATATAAAGTGACTTAAAGGCAGCACAGTTAAAGGGGCTGTCCTGAAAAACTGCAGCTGTGGCCTTTCTGATAGCTAGTAAAGTCTGCTTATTCAACACACACATGCTTTCACCTCACTAAGATGTTAAATTTAAAACTTCTTAAGCCCTTAACCCTCTTTTGGAAAATTTTAGTCTGATGAGCATCAGCTGCAAACACTATGCCAAAAACGCAAACACTGTGATTACAATAAACATATTGCAATTAAAGGGTAACTGAATATTTCCTAACACAAAATCTTCTATAAAATCCAGGTGTCATAAATTTCCATAGCAGACGAATGCCTAATGACTGACAGTGAGGTATGGAGTGAACTTGGCTGAAGTGTTGACAGACTAGTATAAGTGAAAGGGATTAAGTTCAGTGGTCTTGGACTTCTCTAATGGGGTACTACTAGTAGGTCTGATTGGTCTGCTTTACTTGAAAAGGTACATACAGCCTCCCTAATTTGCAAGTAATAAATCATGCTTCCACTGGGTGAAGTAATTTACTCCTGCCCTCATCCAAGCAAAACAATATGAATTGCAAATTTGTCAATAATATTACATCTCTGCTGCACATTTTAATTGACACAGATGTCACACATTTCTGAACATCTCAGGGCTATTCATCTCTGCAATATGATGGGGGGGTATTCTATTATTTTTAGAGAAAGTTCAGCACACATAGTGGCAAACAGCTTGATCATGCTGTCCCACACATGGACATGTGGAAATACTAATGTTGTGGCATTTGATCACTGGCTTTAAAAAAGAAAAAAGACAGAAAGCTTATGCCAATGTACTGATTTCTAATGCAAGTGAAGAAGAATGCTGAGCTCAGTTTTGTCAGTTTACTAATCTACTGCAGATCAACATGTGTTGAATAATATGCATGTATAAATTAGTAGGGATAAGTTACTCATTAAATTAACAATTTGTAGGTTTAGAGGAAAATTTTAGATTATGGAGTATTAAAACTTGTTCAAGCCCTCTGCCCTTCCATGGTGTGTTCAAGCTACACTGAAGAAATGACTCATTTTGTATTTCGACTTAACTTAGTTCAGTTAGCCGTTTTTTCTCAAAGATTTCTGCTTTAAGATATTTTATCAGTTTAATTTTGCTAAAATATTAAGGATTTGATGATACTTGGATAATCTGCTCTGCTTGACAACATGGCTGAGAAGTGAATGACTAGATAAACTTAAAATCTCAAGGAACGCTCAGGGGAGAAAAACAGTAATTTCATTGCAGGAAGAAAGAAATCACATATATCTTCAATAGTAACTTTCCAACTAATCCTTATGAAAATCTGTTTGATTATTGCATATAAAGAACTAGGTAGACTGTGCCTATCTAACACAATGTATCCTTTAAACTGATTGAGTTAGTGAGATTCTAAATTTCTAAACCCCATAAATTAAAAAAGCAGCACACTACAGATACTGGCTATCAAAACGAGTTACCAAGAAACACTTCAAAATTCCTTGCTCTTAAAAATCTTGCATCGCTACTTACAGCTGGTATCACTATCATACATAATTAGTTGTGCAAACTGTCCTACTGCTGGCATCTGATAGCTCATATCACAGTGGGTAGACTAACTGCTTAAAAAACATTCATAGCTTGTGACCTGAAAGCTTTTGGAAAACATGCATAAAATTCAGCCTATGTTTTGTCACCCTACCTCCACAGCCGTGGAGAGCTACACACATTTTAAAGAGACAGAAGGAATGGGAGAGGGACTAGTGTGGGACTAAGCAAAAGGCACTCCACAGATGAGGTGTGAAAGGCATTTATTTTCAGTTGGAACTGTGGGGTGAAGTTTTACCATATTGTGCACTTAATATAATGGAAAGCAGCAGTTAAATTGCAGCAGAGCACCGATCTGCCTTGCAATGCAGTTGCTGATACAAAAAACATTTCATGAGCTTCTGTTGGTATTGGTGCACTTTGTATGCATGAAACCATCAGTGTCTACATGTGTAGCATTCTGATAAAGCTCCTAGTAAACACTTAATTATCATCTGCAAGACTGTGAGTAAAATGCAAGGTCACTAAAGACCACAGGTGCAAGGCTAGCCTACCATAAAATGGGAGAGAGAGTCCTTAAAGCTTTGATTCTTCCTGATACTTTCGGTTTATTTGCTCTCTTACCCTGAAGCATCCCCATCTCTCCCATTTTGGGGGCGCTGGGGCTTTTAGCTACAAGGACTGAAGTTGAGAGGACAAGAGTAACATGCCCACTTCGGGGGCTGCTCTGTCTGATCCCGCCTGGGTCAAGCACACAGGTGCTGGATGTGGGGCTACAGCCAGTCCTGCTCCATCCCATTCCTGTTCCCCCAGCCAGGAGAGTGGGTGTTGAGCACAAACCCAGCTTGAGCCCACTGCTCCCCTTCACTGGGTCTTACAGGCTGGGGGATGCCCTGGCTCCTCTGGCAGCAACCAGCCCTGCCAGGGAGAAGCAGCAGAGAACAAGACAGGGCACCCCATCCCTATGCCTAGAAAGATAGCTCCAAGGTTGGTGGCACAAATGTGACAACCTTAACAGGGAAGTTCCCGGAGGTTGTTGGTCCCCTTTGCATTTCTGGGAAAGTGCCAGGTGCCCCCAAATGCCTTAGCTTTACCCACATGAGGAACAGTTTTAAAATAATGGCTTGGGAATGTAGCAGTGATGAGAAAAGCTCTCTGGACTGATTGGCTTGACCAGTCCCAGGTGGCTTAGGTGAATGAATATAATGAATGATCTTTGCTAAGTTGTGATCAGTAAATTAAAAGTCTAATGTGAAAATGAATTTTAGGTCAATGTATTAAAGCATCTTGTCTTTTTTATTTCCACTGGTTTTTATAAGATTTTGTTCTCAATATACTGAGGGAAAGAAAAAAGAAAAGCCAAGATTTATACAGATGGAAACAATGGTGATTCACTTATGTGCAAAACTAGAGCTGTAGAAGACGAAGGGATGTAGGATGTAGCTTTTGGTCCTTACACTATGTTATAATAGATGAGGTGCTGGGACCGCATGTATCTGAAATGTGGGATCTTTCTCCTTCCCTAGAACCCTTTGTCTGTGAATACTTTAAGAGTTGTGTCATGGCCCTGAGTGCACTAATAGGTCTTAATTGCCCTGATGAACCTCACCTGGGACTCCACAGCCCCACCCTGCCCAGGAGCCCTATTGCAGCTGTGGCCCAGGCAGTAGCTCTTCTTTTAAGCTGTGCCTGTGTCCAGTTCTGGTCTTGAGCTGTTGGTTTTTTTGTCCTTGGGTTGCTCTTGGATCTGTCTACTTGTGCCTGGTCATCACTGGACTGTTGATAGGATCTGCTGCTATCTGTCCTCCTCAGCTCAGGGCCACTGGGATAGTGCCCTGTTGGTGGTGGCCCTTGCTTTTGCTGGGATCATCTGTGGCTCCGTCTTCATCTGTGTTTGTGGGCTGACTTGCTCATGTACCTCTGTGATAGATTGCTAGCAAGTACTCCAAATGTAAGTAAGCTTCTGTGCTTTCTTTCCAAGTATGCTGTGCATGTTTTGTTTTTAATACAATTTGGAATGTGTGTAGTCAATATTCCTGCTTAACCTAAAATAACGTTAGGTGACTTCAAGGCTTTAATCACATAAAATATAGTTTATTTGGGAGTGCTACAATCTCCTGTGGGTAAGCAGCTGCTCTGCTCCCTCAGACTCCTGAGGCTGACTGCATTAGGCACGTGCTTCTGACAGTAGCAACTGGAGAAGCAACTCAAAGCTCGGAACAAACATAAGGTCAGGGCTGAAGATCAATGAAGAATGACTAGAGGGGAGGGGTAGGTGGTTCTTTGGTCTGAGGCTAGCCATATGCAAACAGAAGATGTATCTCCCTGCCAGAAAGAAGTGTCTGCATTTGTCACTTGCCTGTGGCTCTGCAGTTGCTTAATTTACCTGTTGAAGTGCATGGTTGTATTTGTTATCACACGCTAGAAGGCTGTGTCTGACTGACACCTTGTTGGTAAGAACATGGTGAAGATTAAAATATAATTTCTTTTGAAACAGAGTGTGTTTTTGACTATTTGGTGTCCCTGGATTGGAGGCTTGCCTTGTAGCTAAGGGTAGCCTCCCCGTGTTGTCCCCTTTCCTTGGCCTGATGTTTTTTAAGTTTGGCCCTGATGGAAAGGAGCATCTGAAATATCCTTGTAAGGCAAGTATGAAAATATGTTTATCTTCAACTTGTTCTCACCATAGTTGAACTATGTTGTAAAAAATTTGAATTACAGTCCTTGCCCTCATGTGAAGAAAGGGCTACTTGCCAAGGCGCCTGTCCCTGGAAGACCTGCAGAAAAAAATCTGCTGTTGGAAAAGATACAGTGAAGTGTAATCCTCTTTTTGTGGACTTTAAAGAGGTTCCTTCATCCTGTTCCTATTGCTTAATCCATGTTACTAGGTGCTGGCAGATATATGTAGTGGGGTTTTCACTGACAACAGAGGCAGAAGGTGTCTTTCCATTGGACAGCTAATAGATTCCCCCAGTAAAGGGGAAAATGAAACATGTAGTCAGTGACTAATTTCAGTGTGTGCTGGTACTTGTATACCAGTTAGGCATAAAGAAACTGATGAGATGGGAGTGGAGTTGTTGCATGGTATCAGTAACAGGTGTGTGCTGTGCCTAGTCATTGCACAGCTGTGTAGTGATGTGGTTTATGTTCTGGTTTTGTGCTTGATCCAGAGGCTTCCATGACTGGCTGTACTCCATGCTTTGTGCTCTTATCAAGGCATGCTGCACCATGTGCATAAAGCCAAGATGCTGTTAAAATGCTCACCGGTAACTCCAATGAAATAGTATTTAGCCCATATAAATAATAGCTTCAAATATACCTAATATTTTTAAATCCTAATAGGAAAATAATTTAGACATTCTGTATATGTATTCCAAAATTTTCTTGCAAAGTTTTACTTGTGTAAAGACTTTAGAAATGCAGAGTACTTTAGTTTAAGACACTGATTGTGGAACATTTGAGGAAACGAAAAGTGTTCAACAGAGAATTGTAGTAACTTCCCAGGAGCTCACTGTAGAGGAATGAGTACTGGTGGTGTTGTTTGTTGTCCAATAGTCCTTCTAAGAAGGCTTTGATTTTTTTGTTTGTTTGTTTTTTAAGCAGAATTTTGAATGAAGGCCTTCAGGGAGCCTTCAGCCCAATCCTGTTTTCCATTGAGGAAATCTCTTGAAGGAGTCTGCTATCTGATTTCCCCACTAGAAACCTTACGGGGTCCTTTATTGCACATTCTGAGAGAGCTCATCTTTTGTTTGCTTTTATTTTTCTTAAACACTGTTCTGAAGCTGAGTTACAAGTATAAAAACAGAAGGCTTGGGAGGACAATATATTTTAACGCATGAAGCCTCAAGCATGAAATCGGATGCATAGTGTTTTTTCAGGTATGTGATTTTTCTGAAGACACCAACAGAAGTTCAGTTGCTTTGAGATCTGCAGGGAGCTTCTGCGAACATACGGCTTCTTCAGGCTGAATGTACTGCTTAATCATGTGTTGCATAACAGCATTGATCTGCAAAGATTTGAACCGAGCTTTCTCTTACTTGGGGTTTGAATTAAAAAATGCTGGGTCGTCATGATAAAGGGCTATCTAAAGCAATCACAGAGGCCACTTACAACACAGGGTGGCTCATCAACCTTCTGTCTGAAATCAACCCATAATTTTATTTATATAAGTGTGGATGACTCAAATGAACTGCAATATGAAGAACAGTTGTGAAGGTCACCCATAAGATGAAGTTCCCTCCCGTTCCTTGCTCTTACACAAACACAATTTTTTACATCTCAAGTTCTTGTTTGCCTTTGGAATTATGTAATTCCTCCTTAATTAATATGCTAAACAGACCTCTATCTTGAGAGACTAGTTTAAGGCAGGTGCACAAAAAGCCTATAGGTTGCTTTGTGTCTCTGACTTAGAAACATTTTTTTTTTTTTTGAAGCCTGTCAAATATTCGAACACAGCACAAATTAACTTTTAAAGCATGTTCAGGTATTTCTGTGCTACAGGAAGAAATGCAAGGAGGGTGTTTTAGGAAAAGGAAAAACAGTACACTTGCAATTCTGTATTTAAATCAAATAAGCTGAAGTATCTAGAATAGCTACATAGATTAGCTAATGAAAGTCATGAATGTCCCACATAAAGGGCCAAAAGAATATGCATCAGCCTTCAGATTTCATAAGCTTTAAGTGCACATGAAATTGCATGGGGCTGCTGAAAATTCTGTTCTACACTGAATATTGTATACATGCACACAAGAGTTTAAAACAGCTGCTTTGAACATGCAAGAAAGTATATGCTATTTAAGAAATATTTTGGTTGTAGGTGACTTCATGAAACATAACTTTGTTAGCTTATCTGCACTGTTCTGATGAGTGTTCTGATGAATCTTAGGTATTTTTTAAGCAATTTTATACCTCACAAACAGATTGTCTAATAGCATAATTCTGGATTTCCCTGGAGGAAAATGTTTTATGTGTTGCTATAGACACTGAGTATTGATTCTAGGTAGCACCTTGATATATTAATCTTTTGTTTCTTATACTGCAACAAAATTCAATAGATACATGGTGATCTTACTGACCTGTGGCCTTCCCTTTGCTTGCCCTAATTTAGAGCAATTGCAACTCTTAGACTATAATTTTAGTCTTAAATGTAAAATAGTGATAAGGTAATTTCCAATTATATTAATTTTTCAGTTTTGTGTATGACATTTGCCTAGGTCTGAATATGTTGCAAGCCTTAACTCTGATAGCACTTATTGATGTTTTTGTACTTCAAAATGGCAATGCAAATGAAGAAATGAATATCTAGGGTTAGTACATGGATTGTCAAATCATGTGTCTTTCATGCAGATAAAAGTAACCATGTGGAAAAACTGTCCTGAGGAATACTATATAACAATTCCCCGTTTCTGAAGTGTCTTAAGTTTAAAATGCTTCCTGATTGCCATAGGATGCATTTATTTCCCAGTTTTGTAGGTAACTGCTAAGCAGCTTTTCTCAGAAGTAAAACACATGGTATCTTCAGCTCCATTTAGATCCATATGTGCCTACCTAGGCTATGAAGTAGTGAGTAAGCAATGTCATGTTAATTCAGCCAATCCTAAAATTATTTCTAACTCATTAAAACCAAATTTATATCTTTCCTTTCACTCCTTACTGAACTTTTTCTTTTCCTGTTGTCCCCTTACGTTTATATGCCTTGCTCATCTTCCTGTCTACTGTAAGTATACTTCTAAACCTGCTGTAAAACTAGTATTATTAGTATTTTAACCTTAAAGATCTAAGTTTTCCCCCTCAGTAGTGAGGGAGAAGAAAAAAAATCATTAATGCGATACAGGCTGCCCAACTGTTAATAATTGCAGGTTGTTAAAAGTACCTGCAAAATTACATATCTGACTTCCTTAAATGCTCTTTATAAATATTAGGAGATGAGTATATTGTCTAAATCTTAATTTGCTCAGTTATACTAAGGCAACAGGCATAATCATCATCCTTGAGAATGCACGTTCACTGAAAAGTAACAATGTACTTGAATTTTTTTGCTAGTGTGTAATGCTGACCTGTGAGTGCTGAGACACACACTAGGGTCTGCTGTGTAAGGAACAGGCTAGTATAAAGTTTCCTTTGAAATTGAAGCAGACTTTGTCTTGGCTCCAAGTGAATCTGTTTCTCTGTACTAATTTGCTGCTTGGGTCCTAAATTTTGATCTTGGTTTTTGGAGTTTCTATATCAATCTCAAATAAAAATACTTACCTCTAAAACTTTTCTGTTTGTAACCACCTAGTGCCAAGAGGTAGAATAAAGATAATTATGCAGCAAAAATGTGAATTTTTAGGGCTGAGTCAGTTAGACATGGGGATTGCAGTAGGAATATTAGATCTTTTCCTTCCTTTTGGCACTGACACCCAGCATGGTATCTGAGGTTGTCAACACATTTGGTTAACGGATTTGGTAGCAGGTGGGAGAACAGACCACTGAGGGCTGAAGCAGCTTGAGTTGTCTGTGATGCTGTCCCAGAGAATCAATTATGTATTAGCAGTGTGCAGTACACAATAGACTTTTTTTTTAGTCAATAACAATAAAAATTCTCAAAACTAAA
This sequence comes from Haliaeetus leucocephalus, assembly GCF_000737465.1. Taxonomy (NCBI): domain Eukaryota; kingdom Metazoa; phylum Chordata; class Aves; order Accipitriformes; family Accipitridae; genus Haliaeetus; species Haliaeetus leucocephalus. The sequence goes on from NW_010972664.1 coordinate 12,641,238, forward strand.
ACAGTGGTTGTTTTTTTTGGAGCCACTGGCAGAGCTTGCATATCATCTTTGTTTGTGTGGATGTGGGAGGTCTTCAGGGGCTGACAGGTTCACTGGGTATAGTGGAAGAAGATGCCCAATGAAGACTGGATGCTTCAACAGGTTCAGTGTGCAACTAGAGGAGCTGGGCAGGAAGCTTGAGCAAAGCAGACCTTTTTGGGTGTCATTTTTATTTTACTTCAGTGGCATTGATAATCACTCAGTTGGTGAGACTACTTCTTCTTGTCCAGTTAATACGTAAAATGGATCTAATAGCAGTTCTTAATATAGCAAAAGAAAAGAAAAATAATTTGGATTTCTTGTGCTTTCAGTATGTGAAAATACTCTGCTATTCCTCCGGTATCTTAATTCAAAATTGCAGCAAGATCTAAAGAATAACTTTAGTAAATAAAAATGGTCATAATGACATAAACATATTGCATAGGCACCTTACCTCGTAAGTAATCACTAACAGAAACTTCTATGGTGGTGATACCTGGTGGTGGTCCTTTCAGTAGGTATGTTTCCTACAAAGAGACTATATCTTATAAAGAATTCAAATTAGTTGAGCAGTATGAGAGATAGCAGGTTGAATTTGGATGTCGAGTACGTAGGTGACAATATGTTGGGTCTTTTGTTCTGCAGCTTCCTTTTCTGCATGTTGAATAGTTAACTAACAGTGCAAGTTTTTCTATAGTTGTCATCCATTATGATTTTAATGAGTTTTTTAGTTAATTAGTTTATTCACACCCTAAGCACGTTCTTGAGGTCCAAAACTTATTACCGCCATGTGAACTGAACGCATTGCGAAGGGTACTTGGACACTTCCCAGTTTGCAAGTTCACACCATGCAGGGCTCTGTTAAAAAGGACAGCCCACATGTGGTATGGGTAGAATGAATTTAGCCTTTCAGACTAGTGGCACTTAAATCGTTAATACACAGTCTTGCTGTTTCAGGTGCACTTCAAGCCCTCTGTCCTTCCAGATGAGCTGCTAAAGTTATTGGCTTTCTGTATTTGTCCTGCACAGCATTGCTTATACCTATGTTAGGTTCTCGAAATAAAGCAAGAAAGACATGGTGCTGCTGCTGGGTAGGCTGGGGTGAACAGTGTAGCTCCTCCAAAAAGTCCTGCCCAAGGCTGGGCTGAGTCAGTGAGGAGCGGCGGGGGAAGCGGTTGGAATGCCTCCATGATAACCAGGTAAATAGCACAGCTTTCTAAAATCCCAACCTAGGCAAAAATGTTTGAAATGAACTAACTGCTGTCTCACAGAATTATTTTAATAAGCAGAGAGTTATTCTGGTTGAAAGGCTGGATCAGACCTCTTATCAAGGGCTGAGACTGTGGTCGCTCTATCCTCTGAAGTTTTATGTGAATACAAAATCTTACAAATTCAGTAAGTGTTTTGTAAATAGATTTGGTCTAATAGCTTTTGACATTCCTTATGTGAAAAAGGAAACAATTAAAATAATTGTACACTTGTTCATTTGATTTTTGTCAAGATGTTGATAATAGGATTAGTGTGTGCTGCTGCTGGGTTTTAGTGAACTGGCATAATTTTCTTTAGCATAGCCTGTTGCTTACCCTTCTAGCAACTGATTAGAGCAGTAGAGGCATCCTGTTTCCAGTGTGGGGGAAGAAACTGTAGACATCCGTAATGAACAGGCCAGTGCTATGACAAATTTATAATTGTAATATCATGCTGGAATACAAGCTCGTACTGTACCTCGTGCCAGTTGCTGCTACACTATTTGACATGAATGGGTCTCTTGCCTCTTTTCTGAGTTCTTGAAATACAATTAACTTACTCCGATATAGTGTCTTTAATTATTTCTTTAATTTCTAACCTGGAACACTTGTATCAGTTGGCTGGTATTAGCAAGTAGACAGGATGAGATGGAAATCTAGCATGAACATATAAAATCAGTGTTGTATGTAACCTAATGCATAAGCAGTTTTTATTCCAGGAAAGTGGGAGGCTGCAGGTAAACACAACTTTCTAAAAGTATTCCAGATGGAAAGATCAAGAGAACTTGCAGAACTGAGGCTGATCCTGCATGTGAGACCTAATAGCAGAAACTAAAAAATAGAATTGTTAGATATGGGCATATAAAGCAGGGAGAAGCTTTGTAGAGGAAGCTGATCCCAGAAAGCTACTGGCATTCTCTGAGGGAACTCGCAGTGCTGTTGTCTTGCTGTGGTAGATCAAATGTGATGGTAGAGTTTGAGGTTAGCCAAGTGCGGTGTTAGGGAGAAGGAAAAGGGAATGGGCCAAAGGTAGCAACCGCAATTAAATGAGGAAATGGGTGCCTGCCTTACTTGAAAAAGTCTTGGGTGGTGGTGTGGATTCCCTAAAAATGTTGCTGCGGTGTCAGGAAGAAAACAAATCGAAAACTAGAATAAAAAGGGAAAGGAAAGACATTTCTGTTTGGTTTCCTGTACATCTTATTACATACCTTGGTCTTGAATGTTGTATGTGGTTTGGGCCCCCATTTGCTCTGTCCTTCTAAATAAGAGATGACTTTAAAAAGGTATAAAACAGGGCAATTCGTGTCATAGAATCAAGTGAAAGTAAGACATAAAAATTAATTTAGAACGGCACTGAGAATGTTCATGGACTTTAAGTATATAGCTGTTTTGGATATAGCTTTACTCAGGCTACTACCAGGTAACTGTTTGCTTGGAAGGAAAGGTGGGCATACCAGAGACCATTCTATGTACATATACTCTATGTACACGTGGTCTACTGATAATATTTTAAAATTTGTTGATGGCTGCTGTTGGAGAGATGCTCAATTTGACTCAATACAGAAGCTACGATGGTCTTACAGTGAATATGTGAGCTGTAAATCATTTACTTGATTTAGTTGACTAAACAGTGCTTGAAATTTCATGAAAGATATTTTCATTCTTTGTGCCAGCTGTCAGATAGCAATGTGGAAACTCTTCAAATACTAAGTTCTTATTAATCTAGGCTTCACTAATGAGTAGGAAGTGGAGCAGTGTTCAGACTGCTCTAATTTGAATGAGTCATCGTAGCAGATTCATTTGGCATAGCCTATACACAACAGTCCTGCGCTGGAAATACAGACACTGATGTCAAACTTCTTTGCTCTTGGATACTTTTACTTTCAGACAATGCTGAATCTTTCTCAATCTGACAGTTAAATTACTGCTTTTTTCCCCATGTTGTTGTGGCAGTAAAATGTGTACATATTTAGGTCTATTATGAGTTGTGGAAAACTAAATTATATCAGGAGCTCTCATATTAAATCAAGATCTTAAAAGCATCATTTGTAGATATTCCTTTAGGTGGTTGGAACCAGTAACTTTTTTGCTTTTACAAAATGTCAAACTTGGTATGTGGCAATAAATCTATTTGACAGAACACTGGCTCATAAAAAGCTGGGATTTTAAATCCATGTGCATGGTAGCCAGTATAATTGATATAGGGCATAAAAAAAGCTGTACTGTGGTCCACTATCAGAATTTACAGTGAGCAAATTGAAACTAAAGTATTTGAAAAGGGTTTCTGGTGGGTAAGAAAAACACGGAGATTGTGAACTCTGTTTAGCTCTAGATGATTACAGTGACTTGGGAGTTCCTTTAGCCTTCCAGCCATGTATATTCCTACGTGTCTTCTAAAATGCAGAACAATCTCATGCACTAGGGGCCTGACTGGAATGATTCTTGTGAGCTAATAATGCACAGCCTGGTATTTGCCTTGTAATGCTGTCATGTTTTGTTGCTATGTGAGAGAAAGCAGCAACTTGCTAATTTAAGTCTAATATTCAGATACCATTCTTCTTTTGTTCTTAACATAGGTCCTTGACTAATCAGGCACAGTCAGATCATTTGACTTGGCTGAAAGCTCCTGTAATTTACTGGCTTCTTATTATAGTGCTATAAAACTACACATTACTAGCACTTGTCTCATAAATGTGTAGCCTATTATATTTCATAATTATTATATTTGATTAAAATATGATCAATCTTTTAATTGAAACTTTCCACTGAAGGCAATGTGAGAAGTAAAAACAGTGTGTGTGGGGGGGGAAGCTGTTACTGAAGGGTTTTTGTGTAGTTCTAGCTGATGGGATTAGGTAGCACTTGTCAAAGTTGTTAGATAAAAATAAATCAGTGGTGTCTATGATAAGCCAAATCATTGAAAGTGGGTTTCTAACAATAACTTGTCCACTTCTGTATTCCCTAAATCTTTGTTTCACGATGAAGGGTTTGGGAGTGCAGTTGTTTGTACATTACTATTTGAGTGGAGCTGTGGGACAGCAAGTGATTAACATGCCTATGTTTACCTCTGGTCTTCGTTACTGTCTGTGCAGTTTCATGGTAGAAGAGGAAATTAACCTGTTGGGACCAAATAGTTGGTGGTCAAGCAAGTTCTTTGGAGGACTTCAGACCTTGGATGGTCTGTGGTTAAGTTGCTCCAAGTTTTTTCCTTTGAAACTAAGCCTCATGTCTGAAGTTAAACACCTTGTAATTACTCTGTCTGAAGGAACACAGTCCAAGTAATTAGGAAGGCCATTACAATCAAGCAGTTGAACTGCATGATCCTGACTTCTCTTCTGGGCCAATCTTTGAAGTCTTCTGTGTATTATAAGAATGGTATGATCAAGTGAAGTACTGGTAGATAACAGATACTTTCCTGGTGACTGTCACCAAAACACCCAGCATACAAGCCAATTAAATTGTATGTATTTATCTACTCACCCCACAAAGGCAATTAAAACTTTACTTTTGAAATTGGAAAGCATAGCAGAATGATTTGGGCTGGAAGGGACCTTTAAAGATCATCTAGTCCATCCTCCCGCCATGGGCAGGGACATCTTTCATGAGGTAAGCTTGCTCCAAGCCTGGTCCAACCTGGCCTTGAACGCAGCCAATGATGGGGCATCCACAACTTCCCTGGGTAACTTCTTCCAGTGACTCCCTACCCTCATTATAAACAACTTCTTATGTCCAAACTAAACCTACCCTCTTTTTGTTTAAAACCGTTGTTCCTTGTCCTGTTATTACAGGCCTTGGTAAAAGGTCTCTCCATCTTTCATATAAGCCCCCTTTATATATTGAGAGGCTGCAGTAAGGTCTAGCTGGAGCTGCCTCTTTTCCAGGCTGAACAACCCCCCATCTTTCTGTCTGTCTTAACAGAAGAGCTCTTCCAGCCCTCTGATGGTTTTTGTGGCCCTCCTCTGGACCCACTCAAATAGGTCCATACCTGTCTTGTACTGGGGACCCCAGAAATGGATGTAGTACTCAAGGTGGGGTCTCACAAGAGTGGAGAAATGTACAGGGAGAGGAGGGCACTATTACAGGTAAGTAAGAGCCAAGCTACAAAGCACAAGAATAACTCTAAATGTGTGGCAAATACTGCAGTGTGTCCTCTTACCATTAAGACATACACGTTTTCTCTTGATGTGAACAGCTGAATTAAATGAGCGATGAAATGAAGCAATATCATTAGGCTCCAAATGCTTTCCTTTTTATTCTTGGTTTCTGGTATTTCCCTCATCCACTGGCCCATAATTACCTTATTTGTCTAAAATTCAGTGGCTATCTAGGGATTTAAAAGCTAATGTGTCCTTAATCATGGTCAATAATTTTAATCCTGTTCTCTTTGCAAGTGGGACAATGCAACTGCAATTTAAATGGGTGAGAACAGTCTCCCTCCCTTCTCCTCCCCTGCTAGCCACCAGTCCTCAGGTTATTGCTTTCTCCTCTCTTGTATCGGAAAGATCACCTACATGGTAAATGGAGAAATGATTAGGGTCAATCTTACATGTTCATGTCCATGTATGTGAAGAGCGCTTAGTATAACATGGATGACTTTCCTGGTATGATTTATTTCACTGCCCCAGAAGTGGCTGCACTAATGCAGGGGAAGAAGCAGTGGAGGGGTGAGGATGAGTGACTGGGGGCAGGAAGGGGAGAAGCCCTCTTGCCAGGGGTCATTCTGTTTTATTCTGACAATAAATGCTTGCATAGCCCATGCAGTGCTTAGTCTGATATAATGTCCTGTCAGTTTTCTGCTGCCTTGCAGTTTTTCCACTATTAAGCCACCGTGGCCAGGGGATAAGTTTTTCTCTTGTTCCTTCTCAATCCTCCCATCACTTCTACATATCTCAGATCTGTAGGTTGTCACCTGCAGGAATATTAAATATGACTGAGTCTTATCACCTGTCCTGGCACACTTTTAGTAAGACAAGCAGGATTTTACTTTGTTTTCAGTGAAAATAGCTCTTATTAATATATCCCATGGTCCAGTCTGATAAGGGAGTGACACATGGTCTTTATGATAAGAAGGCCTACTAAGAATAAGATGGTGTTTCTGAAGTGCATGTTTTCTTCCAGGAGATGGCAGGTATGTGGTCTTAAAACAACCTGACTATTTTTAACCTGCTGTTGCTGTATATGCTATCAATTTACACTGAACCAAAGTTCCTGCTCTCTCACCTCTTGTCTCCTTTCCTCACACTAATGATATTTTCCATGATCATTAGGCTAATGAAGCATTTTGATAAATCATGTTGTAAAGTCCTAGTCATCCCTTCAAAAAGGTGTACATGGAGTTTTCATGCTTTTAGGGGATCTGTTGTACAGTGAGGGCAGTTAGAACTGTTCAATAGGAGCCCTTTCTATAGGGATCTAGGAGAAAGGACTGAGAGGGTATTTTGACTGTGTTCTACAAAATAGTTTGACCCGTCTTGATGCCATCTGGGCTGTACAGTAAGAGAGTAACAGCGAGAGCACAGGTCTTTATTTAGTAAAGAGGCTAACTTAGAAAACATCTCTGCAGCCTCCCAAAGAACAAACAAGCTTACAGGGGAAATAAAGGAATATTTAAATTTTGGCATAAAGCTACAGCTGGAGAAAGACTTGAGTTTTCCAGAATGGGACTGGGACTACCATTTACTGATACCTGAAGAATTTGTTAAATACACATGAAGTTAGAAATGCAAAATGAGATAGTAACATAGGCATCTCTGGATGTCTTCTAGTCCATAGCCTTCCTCAAAACAGGGCTGACTTCAAAGTTGTCTTCTGCTTTCCTACCGCTCTTTCTTGAAGTGATCAGTGGGACTAAGCACAACTTAACACTGTAAACCTCTGCCTTCAGATATGAGTAGCTCTTTCATAAAAATCACCTCTGAAAGCATTCACAGGCAGCATTTTGGGGGCTTCAATACGGTGGCAGAGTTCTGACTTGTCACCAAAATTTTCCAGATTTCCTGCTAAGAATAATTTCTTTAATGAGTATCCATTTCAAAAAAAGTCTTCCTGAATGGAAGACCTTTCCTTCTTTTTATCAATCGATAATGAATTTGGAAAGAAATTATTCTATGTTTTCATTATCAGATGTTTTCGATGTACCTAACAGCTGCATCTCTTCATGCAGACCCAGCAGATAGGATACAAACATGCATGCTTTTACATGGATGTCAACCCATGAGCTGTCATTACAATGAATGCAAGCTCTAGTGGAAGAAGTTACAATGAACTACCAGCACACACATTTTTAAGTGACAGTGTATGCATGCGGTGAAGTCTGTGGTAGCTTGTGCATGCTGTGTTGTTAAGGAAGTTGCTTACAATAGACAAATAGGTGCTTTAATGACAGAAATGGAGCAAAGGATCTTGAAACCAGATAGGGAGACTGCAACAGCTGTTAAGCTATTTCTTAAAATGCACCCTTACCACTATGGAAGAAATGCAAGACACATGGTAGGACTGCAGCCACTATTTATACACAGTCCCTCAGTCCCAAGAGAAATTTCTTTCATTTATGAATATTGAAGCTTTAAAAAAAAACCCAAGCCAACATATTTTATGTGTTACATCTGTGTATTCACAGTTGTGAATGCATACTATCGTTATATGGTAGATGTTAATCCTAGATTTTAAAACTTCTTTTTCTCTCAGTGTGGAAACATATTATTCACATCTGGAGCTCACTAGAAAGGGGCATTGAGAGTTGTTTGGCAATGTGCATACATAATTATTTCAGTACTGGAAGCATGTGCCCCTTACTTTTACAGGAGTCCCAGTAAAAGGGCACAGCACCTCAGACTTCATGGAAACAAAGCTCGTGTGGATGCAATGAAATTTCTTTTACATCTTGTATTGAGTATGAATAGCATAGCTGACCTGGTTATTAAACATGTAATGTATTATAAATATTCAAATCTAAAGTCATCTGTTCTCTGCAGGAAAAAACTGAAGTTTTGATTTGCCCAAATTAAGACTAAGCAGTGAGAGAACACTAGTAAAGATTTGTTTTCCTGAAAAACCAGACTGGTTTAGGTATACTCGTTATATGCCTTCAGAAGATACAGGTATTTCAATCAGAGCAAGGCCATTCAGAATCTTGCTAGGAAGTCATGTATGGATTTGCTTGAAAGCATTCTTGAAAGAAAGACTGACTATATTTTGGACCATCAAAAAGCATGGGACTCGCAGGCATTTTGGACACTTGTATATGTCCTCTTCCAGACCAAATCTGCGAATGTCTACTGTAAAACTTCTTGGAACTAGCTTTTAAAGCGTATCTTTTATTCTGGACTGCTGCTTCAAATACACTTAAGTGAATGTGTCTTCTGGATTTTCATTCTGATCCTTTTTCCTTTTCCAATTCTCCAGGTGGCCCAAATAGACCTTTTTAAAATGTAACCTCAGTATTACACTGGCATAAATAGTTCTTTATATTTGCATCGTTAACATTATGGGTCTACTTTTTTAAAAACCTGGTCTCCTTGGTAACAAGTGCTGCAGACAAACTGAGGACTTTGCATTCTGCTTGCAAGCAAGAGAAGACTCTCCAGGAAGTATATTTTGGTGCTTTAAATAAGATATTCCCAAAATAATAGCAAGGATCTAAATGGGCTTTGGAATTTTTAGCTGTGGTTTATAGGAAGTGATTTTTTCCATTAATCTCCCCTGGATTTCAGGAGTATAGTCAACCATGAAGCTCAGTATGCCTTCAGAAAGCAGGCACGCATCTGTTAGTTATTCCAAGTCCTATTTTAAAACTTCAAGGAACTTCCAAGTAAATCTTAAAGCTTTGTCAATCTTCTGTGCATGTTGTGTCCACTGCAGTCCCCGAAGAGAGAAGGCTACAGGGTCACACCTGTTCCTTGAAATGAATCGTACGATTTATGCTCGAGTGGCTTTGGGGTCACAATACAGAGATACAAAATCCCCAAAGGACAAAACAGATTCTTTCATCTGCATGATCTAAACAGGTGTTGCCACCTTTTATGCCAGCTGCCAAATCTTGGCAGAAAGCAGTGCTAATGAATAGAAGACAAGGCAGCAGTACCTTGTCTTGAAACTTGGGTTTCACTGCTTGATTTCCATTCCACATGTGCCTTGCGTAAGTGTGCAAATAGGAAGAAGCTGCTGTTCTGTTTGCAATATACTTTTCTGACACGTGGGCATATTGAGCATTTGCCCTGAGCTAGCTGATGGATAGTCACTGTAGACTGAAGGGTGGAGGGTTGAAAAATACTGTATATATTTGAGTGGGATGCTTAGAAAATTAGAACTGAAAAATGTTATTCCATATGGATTTGGGCTAAAAGACCTCTACCTATCTTGGTTTTGTGTTCAAAATTAAAATGTACAGTTAAAGGCAAGAGCGTGGCACAGAAATTAAAATTCTTTTAAGTGGAAGGTTCTGAAATAAGCTGGTGTGACAGGTCTCCCTTTACTTCCAATAAAAGTTTTCTGTATGAGTTATTGGTTAGGAGTACTGGAGGAACATGGGTAGCAAAATATCTTGCTTATAACATGCGTTTTTGAGCAATTGCAGATACTTCTTTTTGATTACTGTAAGAGCACTGGCATTTCAAATCCTGAAGAATAAGCAGATGTGGTATTAGAGAGATTTAGATCTTGTTCAGTTGATGTATGCAAAATTCTTAAAGGAAAGAAGAAAAAATAACTCAGTACATGTTAACTGAAAAGAGATCCTTCAAACTTAATTGGTTAATTTTTCAAGATAACATTTGAAATTGATGTGAAAAAATCTTCAAGCATAGAATAAGTAGGTAACTTTTTTATTACTATTGTTGATATCAGCTAAAGAGCAATTAATTTGATTGCTACCTAAACCTTGTTTCTTCTTATTAAGAAAAAAAGTATAAAGGCTGTTATCTGTAACTGAGATGGGTTTGTAACATCCATCACTAGTCCAAGGTGGCTGTTGAGGAGCATTATGAATCCTCATGTGGATTAGCTGGGACAAAATGACAGCTACAGCGACGTCCTTAAAGAGGATGGATAGAAGACATGCTTTTCTAGGCCAGAACAGATTGGCCAGGATGAGTATGTCAGTACCAATGTGCTCTGCGAATGGGCTGAGTGTCAGGTTATTGATTGTTGGGAGAGGAAGCGACTGTTTGGGTGTGATGGGAATGACATGTGGTGCGGATCTCCGTGCTCTTCCTGGGCTTGTGGTTACAGCTGTCCCCTCCAAACTGTGAGTCAAGAAAACAGTGATCCAGATGAGAAGCACAAGCTTAAACTGATGCTTTGTTCAGTAAATTTTGGGTAATTTCAGTGAATGATGAGGGTGCACCTATGTTTTAACCCATCAACACCAAAGCGCACTTTCTCCATGGCAAGCCTGTTGGCAATATAAGGAGGATGAGCAGAGTGCATGTTGATCCGAAATGGAGTGAAGCAAGAGAAATGAATCTGCCAATAAGTGAATATGTTTCCTTAGGAACCATGTACCTTAATCACAATTAGGAAATCAAACTTGACACCTTTGTTTCTGTGAAACTTAGCATACCCCTGGAAGCTTGTGGTGGGTTAATACTCCAAGCTGGTGTCATAGGGAAACCTGTCCTGCATGACACTATAAACAAGACTGTGGCTTTCCAAGAACCAAATATCTATTTTTGTGTAATATTATTTTTGTGACTGAGCAGAACAATCTATTTATAGGTTGGCATTTGTGCGTAATACCAGAAACCTTTGATAGGTCCTCAAAACTATTATTTAACTAGGTGCACTGGTGAAATGTCATGTGCACATCTACAGAAGTGTTTAAATTTATATCCAGGATTCACAGACTGCACGCTTCTGCTTCCCAGGTACTAACTTCTTTTTTTGTAGAATTCATTCTACAGAAGGTAAATTTAACAGCAAACATCCTCTGCAAGAGGTCTCATATAAAAAAAAAAAAAAAAGAAATCTGCATTACAAACAAAACAGCCTTTGAACCACAGTAGTGATGCAAACCTAAACCCTGGGTGCCATATGTAGCCACCTCCATTTGCTAGTCTATGTTGCCGTTTATGGCAACATATATGCAAATATGACCACGAAAGACAAAGCAAATGTAGTTTGTTACCCTGGTTAGTTGTGGAACTGATTAGGAAACTGTCAACAAATGATGTTTCTCAAAAAAAACATTTATTTTTTTTGTTTTTGGAAAAGATTTTTACTTCTATTTACTTATCTCAAAATATATTGAAACTGTCATGGTTTCCCCAAGAGTAGCTTCAGAATGAAAGGCTCAATTTGAATTCCAGCTGAGTTAGGTGAAGCTATTGCATTATACTGGGATGCTTCGAAGGTTTAGGTTAAGTATGAGCTGTCAACCCAAACTACACTTTAAGTGCTTGGAAAGAATACATTGGTTTTCAAGGTGCATGAATGGAAATGGATATGTAATTTGTGGGGGGCTGCTTTTTTTTTTTGTGGGGAGAACTGGCTTGGTGCTGTTCTGGAGAAAATAAAAAGCTTTGATCAAGCTGCAAACTCCTTTTGAGAGGAAGTAACTAATATGACTATCTGAACACACAGAATCTGGAGGTGATAAAAGCTGCTGTATAGTTGGTTCCCAGACTTGTACACTTCAGATATTAGCCATTCCAAGGCTTGACACTAAACAAAAGTTTTCTTTAAATGTCATGTCACTGTCTTGGTACACGAAGTTCACCTTATTTAATAATACATCTGAAGAGCTGTTGTTTCAATCTTCAAGTACTTTCTCTAGCGGGGAGGGAAAATCTGTGGCTCTGAACTGGCAAAATATCTAAATGCATCACTTTGTTTAAAAAAAGTGTATAAAACCTTAAGGGATTACTTCAACCAGATTTTATAATATTAAAAATCTTAATGTTCTATCATAATACTGAACAGGCATGGTTTTCTTTTCCCCTTTCTGTTTATCAAAACTGAGTAGCATAACAGCTATGTTTAATGTAGAGATGTAGCCTGAAAGAAGTCAGTTGCTCTGATAAGTTTACTGTCACAAAATAGAGGTGAAAGCTGCACAGTTAACGAATGACCTGATCTTTGGATTTTCAGCCTTGCATCTCTTACGGACAGCATGACTACTCAGTCACAGGCACTTTTGCAAGAGTAAAAAGTAGGAGAAGAATCAAACTGGCAACTGTCTGGATCAATGTCTAACTGTGCCCCCCCCTCCCCCCATGTGGATCACTTAGCAGGGTTTAAACAAACCAAAAATAAAAAATGTGGGTGTTATATATTGTGGTTTTAAACATGTAAATATATATATATTACATTAGGATCCCTCTTTTGCTCAGTATAATTGAATGTTTTTCCCCCTGCAGTATCTCCAGGAAATCCCACAGGGTCATGGTGGTTGAGTTGGGGAAGACTTCATATTTCAAATGTATTGTTTTTAAACTTCAAATCCAATTGAATTCACTTTTTTCTCCAATTCCTTCCATCTCTTAAGTTCTTAGTAATAATTCAATTTTTGTGAGCATTCTCACAGAAAAAGCGTTCAAAGATTATTTACTGTGAATTGAATTGTTTGCATGGAGGTGTTGGCTAAACTTTAATAATTTTTTGCCTTATTTTAAATTATTGATTTTTTTTTTGGTAGACTTGCATTAGAAATGAAACTAATCAGTGGTTTAAAAAAAACCTCTTCATTGCCTAGTTTAAAAAGGTTTATGTAGAGGTTGGGATGAAAATGAAGTAACATGATCTAGGCATCCTGCTTCTAACACTGCTAGGTTTCTAACTGTGCATAGACAACTGTCTTGGGGTAGGATAGAAATAAAAACTGAGGGGAAGTCTGAGGAAAACACCTCTGGGGACTACTAGTTAACAGCAAAATAGTCTTTTGGAAGTGTGTGTATTACATTGTAGACTGCTATATTGGAATCAGCAGAAATCTATTTTCCCTGTGTGCTTCATTAATTTGCATAAAATGCATTAGTTCACAAACAGGGGAAGCATTGGTTGTACTGACACATTGAAGCCTGCCATTTAACCACCTTGTGGGTATGGTGCAATTGGTATAAACAGTCTTTCTCTATTTCTTGCAATAGGTCAAGTGTCATTTTTTTGAGCCTTGACTCTTTGAATTTTCTAGATGTTTGTTCAAAGTTCTTAGTTTGCACTACACAATCCTTAATGCTTCAAAAAACTAGGTTTGAACAATTTTTTAGGGAAAGCTGGAAAATGAGAGAGGCTTTGAAATATGTTACATCATTTGGTACTTTAAGAATGGCCTTAAGGATCTGCATTTTTTTTAAGAACTGGAGATAAAGTATTAATAAGCAAAAATTATATGAACCAAAACATAAATCATTAATTAATCAACTTCTGATATAGAGCACTTCATCCCTGCCAACTTAAGCAGCCTACATTTAAACTTATACCTTGTTTAAGAGGAATTGCTAATACCAAAGACTGAATTTTATTCTATTCTTGATGTCTTAAGTGCCCCCAGCTGTGTGATTGGCAAGAATATATCTGTGTTGCTGTTTTGGATTTGCAATCAGTTTTTAGAAACATTAGCATTTAGGCAGAAGTCATCATACTTACCAATTCTTTTTAGGTGCTTGAGAAGCTTTAGCAAAACACAAAACTGCACCTTTATGTAAAGTAATACAGGACTTCTTTTTAGGCTTATCTAAGGCACTGCTGTGGAGTGCAGAAAATGACCATTCGGTTCAATGGGAAGAACATGTAGCTATTGCTCTATGCAGCCTCACAACAACCTGGAGAGCTACAAACAAATGCCAGTTGTGAGCCTTTTAACAACTGCACTCCATGTTCAGTCACACTAGTAAGGAGAGGTTTTGAGAACAGAAGCATGGAGGAAGCTTGTATTAAACAGAAGCACAGCACTGTAGAACAAGATTCAAAGCTCTTGTGCAACTGCCTGGTACTTTGCCATAATATATCAGATGAAGCCTAAGCTGTTAGGGACAAACCCCCTCACCTACGGTGTGAGATTTTTTTTTTTGTAACATCCACACGGGCATTCCCTATGTAGCGCTCAAGATCAAGCTGTAATTTTATAGTGAGGACCACCATCAACCAGATGGCAAGATCCACCTAGTTTTCTAGGGGTGGCAAACCGACTGGAGTGTATCTCACTTAAGAAGCCACAGAGCAGAGTCCTGTGGTTTTAAGTGTGTATAATGCTTTGGATGGCAGTGTTGCACTTTCAGCTACCTGCTGTCCTTGCCAGGTCTGCGTCAGTGGCTGATGACCTATGATTCATACAGCCCTTGAGGGGCCTTTGAGGGTAAGGCTGCAGCCCCTATCTGAGGTTGCACTGTGCTCTTTGTCACGTCTGACCTCCGTGAAGGCATGAGGATCACCTCATGTCACATAAGAGTAGAAGAAATGAAGGGAGGACTTGGTTTCTTCATTCCCTCCCACCACCTCTCTCTCATTAAGACTAGACCCTCCACCAGGTTTCCACAATACAGGTAAGGTTAGAGGGTTATCTCAACCGCAGGCAGATTAGTTGTTAGTGCCTTCTTACTGTGAGGGAGACTGAGGCCAAGAGTAAGGTTTCCATCTTAATGGAATTGATCTCTACATAGACTCATGTTGTAGGCAGACAAGTCTTCCAATGTGACAAAAAAGTCGCCAGATAAACTGGCTGCTGTGTTACAGTTCAAAAGGTCAGGCTAAGACCCATTAGGCAGTGGGTTAATGTGATGGGAAATGCTGTGTGAGGTGCTTACAAAACCTGGGGTACCAACTGCTGAACTGTCTCTGAGAAGCTGGTTAGATTAAAGAGCAAGGAAGGTGTAAAAATCCATGGGGCGCTCCTTCCTGTCACCTTGTAAAACTGTCTCGGTTGCTCTGGCACAAGCGTGAGGCAGTCCTCGCTGGAGCATGTACCCAGACACCTTCCCTCTGGTACCTCCGACTCCATCACCCCAGGCTGACAGCGTGTGGGCTCATGATGCTGCTTGAGCTCTCTTTGCTGTCTGTAGGTCTGCATGCTGTTCTCCAACCTGTTGCCTTCCTTCTTTCCGTCACCTCATGCAAGTGAATTCAACACGCTTCAACAGCCAGAGTCTGTGCTGGGTAACCACTTTCCTTTTCCTATCTGAAAAGGAAGCAAAGAATCTAGTATTGAGTTGTTTAACCCTTTAGTCAATGTTTTTGAACCAGAAATTTCTTAGTCAAGCTTAAGTTAGAAACTGATCATTCAAGCATTGCTCTACCTTCTTTGAAGTGGTTAAGTCATGCTTTTAACAGCGCGCACTTGGATTTCTACTGCACTTTCAATCGACTTAGTATTTTCTTAGGGGGAGTTATAGGCATTTCCAATCATTAGAAAACTGAAATGAGACAAAATGGACCATGCTCTTGATACAAAGTAATATTATGATATGCAGTGAGTCAAGTAAATGTACTTTATATTCTCTCATTTCCCTTGGAGATGAATTTCCCCTGATCAAATTTGCTTTTTCAGCAAAATGTGGATGCACAAGGCCATACGGAATTCCTGTCCAAATTTAGTAATTAAAAAAAAAAAAAACCAAACCACAAAAAAAGCCCCAAAAAACCCAACAGGTTTTTTTGTCACTTCTTGAAAGCTGAAATTCCTTACAGTGGTATAAAAATAAGAATTTTCTTTTGGTTTGTAGCAAGGGATGTAGCTTAACTTTTAATAATTTGGTTTAATTTATACTTGAACTTGAGTTTAATGAACTTGTGCAAGTATTATAGAATATAGCTTTCCTACCTTGCCTTCCTATTTAATGTCTTTGTGAATCCCAACTTTTCAGTGTTTGCTGAATACTAATGATGATTCATTTTGGATTTGTTGGAGAGCATGCAATACCTATCCTTCATTTATGTTGTTTCTTTCCCATGTTGCCTTTACTGGTAGAGCAGCTTTCTGTACTTGTATCCATAGATGCAGAAAACCCTCAAGCATGCTGTTGAATTTTCATTCCACTGTAAGTTAAATTGTTAATTAACCACTGTGGTCATTGCTCATATGTGAACTTCTTCAGTGGTTTTCAGCATTATGTTCTTAAGAGGAGTTCAAGGTACTGAAGTTTCATGAAGAAAGAATGAGTGTGATGGGGGGGTAAAGCGAACTTCCGTGTTTTATTGTGTAATGTAAGGCATGTGAAATTATCCTTTTGGCAAGAGCCAGCATCGTTACAGGGAGGACAACAAATTACTTATAAAAGACAAACCAGTTGGGCGTATTGCCATTTTTTGAACAAAAAAAAAAAGTTGAACTTTTGCTGTGTAGGTACCCGGGCATCTGTGTACTTCCTTTCCATCTTTGAAAGCAGATGGATTAGCCGTTTAAGTAACTTTTGGACGAGAAGCTGTATAATTTAGGTTTTCTGGTCTAAGTGTTTTATGTCAGGTCCTGCACTGAAGTCGTGACAACCCCATGCAGCGCTACAGCCTTGGGGAAGAGTGGCTGGAAAGCTGCCCGGCAGAGAAAGACCTGGGGGTGCTGGTTGACAGCCGGCTGAATATGAGCCAGCAGTGTGCCCAGGTGGCCAAGGGGGCTAACGGCATCCTGGCCTGTATCAGAAATAGTGTGGCCAGCAGGAGCAGGGAGGTGGTTGTTCCCCTGTACTCGGCACTGGTGAGGCCGCACCTCGAGTCCTGTGTTCAGTTTTGGGCCCCTCACTGCAGGAAAGACATGGAGGTGCTGGAGTGTGTCCAGAGAAGGGCAACCGAGTTGGTGAGGGGCCTGGAGCACAAGACTTATGAGGAGCGGCTGAGGGAACTGGGGCTGTTTAGTCTGGAGAAAAGGAGGCTGAGGGAAGACCTTATCACTCTCTACAACTACTTGAAAGGAGGTTGTAGTGAGGTGGGTGTTGGTCTTTTCTATCAAGTAACCAGTGACAGGATGAGAGGAAATGGCCTCAAGTTGCACCAGGGAAGGTTTAGATTGAATATTAGAAAAAATGTCTTTACTGAAAGGGTTGTCAGGCATTGGAACAGGCTGCCTAGGGAAGTGATGGAGTCACCATCCCTGGAGGTCTTTAAAAGATGTGTAGATGTGATACTCAGGGACATGGCTTAGTGGTGAACTTGGCAGTGGTAGGTTAACGGTTGGACTTGATGATCTTAAAGGTCTTTTCCAGCCTAAATGATTCTGTGATTCTATACAGCGTGGAAAGAATTTATGGGAACATAAGCAACTGTAAGACTTAAACATAAAAGTTTCTTTTCTTTCGAAGTCTCTTCAATAATGCAAATTGTTATTATACGTGTAGGAATAACTGCTAGGTTTTTATCCCTTAAGTGAACAAATAATGAAGCAGCTGATGCTTTTCTATTTTGAAACAGGCAGATGGTGTGTTATAACATCTACCTAATTGGGGTGTGGGAGACTTTGTTTTGGGTTGTTTTTTTTTAGTTAGAAACTAATACTTTTTCTACCATTCTACAGTTTTCTGAAGTGGGGGGGTAAAAAGGATTGGTGTTATATTTCTTTTTTATGCCTTTACAGTCATTGCTTATATGCTTTTGCCTATATAGCTATTCTGGCTTGCTTTGGCAGATAATGAAACTGATGCTGTTGCAAAGGAAATAAATGGAAAAAATCCCATGTGGGGATGTTTTATATCAGAATTCATTATTAGCTCCTTTGCTTAAGAAATATGGCTAGAGACTGACAATTAGGCAGTTCTTCCAAGGCTGTGACATGCTGTGATTAAATTGTAAAGCCTCACATTGGCTAGCTTTTAAGAGTGCCCTCTTTCTGCTTTCAGGAGGCCCTGTCATAGTAAGTCAGTAGGTGCTAGGAGCTTGTGCAAGTAGAATAAATTACTAAATTTGATTTTTTTGTTTGTTTTGCAGGAGCTTTACAAGTTTCATTCAATACCAGTGAAGCCTTTTAGTCATGGCAAGGGGTGAAAGAATCAATTAACTGCTCCTTAGTGATTTTGAAAGTGTGCAAAAAGTATAGGTAGAGTCAAGGAAAGACTTCAAAGTAATTATTTGCTGAAATATGTTAGTGAAAATCTGAAATAGACCTGGAGTCTGAGGACTTAAAAATTAATTGAAAGATATCTTCAGCAGTAATATCATAAGCATGTATGGAATATGACTTGAAGAGAGAGGTTTTGCCTGGTAACACAAGGTTTACTGTTGCTGTAAAATGGGTGAATAATGCAGCCAGCAGTCCAGCTTGAAGCTACCTCAGCTGTGAATTATTCAACCAGATGGAGCTTGAGGAGTGGGAAGTATTTCTACCCTACATTGTTGCTGGAGACATTTTTTGGCATCCATACACAATATTGATCTATTCCCAAACTAATTTGCAGGGCTGTAGGATTATATCACATGGTATTGTCCATTTCACTGACTCCTTTTCTCAGCCTCCTGCTCTGTGATTGCTCCTTGTTTTAGGAGAGGATATAATTAAGTTTTCCTTTACTTAATCTGTAAAACGCTAGAGTTGTCAGATGAGTTGAATAACAGTTGGTCTAATTGTTTTTCCAAAGCTTGTGAAGTCATTTTTCCTCATAGGTCTTGTGGCATGTGTCCCTCTGCAGGTTAACAGTTCTAAAGGGAGAAGGTGGGGGCATAACAGCAGAAAGTTATTAACCAGGGTCATTGCTGATCTGTGCTAGTGTTACAGGAAGGAAAAAAAAAGTTTTTAATTTCTAAATGGGCAGTGCTCTGTGTTTATATTTTCAACAGTGTAGTCTGTGGAAAAATATCCAGTATTACTTCCTACTACTGTCTCTCAAGTAACAATACATGGTGTTCAACATGCCCTGCATACTGTGGCCCTATTACACCGTTAGGAAAAGATAACTGATACTAAAATAAAACCCAAGTGCTGTACCTCTGCTTGTCATAAAAACATAATTCCATTAGAAGTAATGTTAATTTGCGCACGGTGAATCACTGACTGAGGAATAACACAAAATATAGAAAGGCTTCTATACAAGAAAGTCACTTTCTCTATGCAGGAAGGAGATTACAGACAGGAGGTATAATATGCTATATAATCCTGGATGAAATGTACAGGATGGGTGTGGGTTTCTGACACGAGAAATAGAGGTACCATCAAACAAAACTTGTTGAAAATTGGTCCAGAATCTCAAGAGAAGATTGGAAGACTACAGAAGATTGCTTTAAAAATGTAGGATATTATAGTCTCAGTGAAATTGGAAAGTAGTAAAAATGGAGTGAAAAGGACCTGCTACTCATGTCTGAACAGGTCTTAACAGCCTTGGAAGGCTGATCTCAGCTCCTGTAGAAACACAGCCTACTGTG
The DNA here is from genome assembly GCF_000737465.1 of Haliaeetus leucocephalus. Lineage (NCBI taxonomy): Eukaryota > Metazoa > Chordata > Aves > Accipitriformes > Accipitridae > Haliaeetus > Haliaeetus leucocephalus. The sequence continues at coordinate 12,660,776 of NW_010972664.1, forward strand.
AAACCTCCGTGCTTTTCAATAGGGTCAAATTTCTGAATGTAGCCCCTTCTTAATTATCAGCAGCTGAACCTGTCATCCAATTTCTGGGTTTTTTTCTTTGTTTTGTTCCCCCTACACACTGCTTTAGAGTGTGTCCAGACAAGCTGCTACTACTGATTGTTTATTAGCATTTCAGGCTTTTGTATACAGCCTCCTTGGTGTGCTTCAGAAGCTGATGGGTTTAAAGATGCATCAGTCTGTCTTTTGACTTCATGAATTGCAGTCCTGGTACAAAGATCTGCCCATTTGTATACTGCATTTCTAGGTCAATTCATATGACATATGAGGGTACTGGATTATAATCTATCACTGTGAATACTTCAGTCATGTTTTAAGCTGTATAACTAAGAAATATCTCAGTATTCTGGCTGCCACTTCTTTCATGTGCCTTACACTTCTGTTAGTCCCTCCAGGATGGGAATTTTTTCTTCTTTAGGACTTAAGATGGCTGATGATTGGTCTTGTCTCCATGCTCATTCCTCAGGTATCTGTTTACGGAAGTGTCTTTCCATGACTTGTCAAAAACTTAAAATTAGGCAGGTTATAAATGATACTTAGATAATTATTTTGGGGTTTGTGCACTTGTTTCTTTTTAATGGAAGTTAATAAATGCCAAAAAATTATGCACTGACATTGTTGGGTTTAGGGTCTCAAAAAACTTAACAAGGGCAAGCTGGAGGAAAATGGCAGAAGGAAAACCATTTTCTACGAAACAAATGACCCGAGACTTCCTTTAATGTGGTTTCTTTCCTTTCCTTTGAAGATGTCAGTGATTGTGCTGAAGATGCTTGTCCACACTGGAAAACATGGACCTATTTGTAGTCCTTGGAGTGAGAAAGAACTGCTACTCATGTCTGAACAGATTTTAAGTGTCTTGAATGGCTGACCACAGCGCTTTTTTTTTTTTTTTT
>NW_010972664.1:12661829-12663196 GCF_000737465.1 Haliaeetus leucocephalus
TTTTTTTTTTAGAATTCATGGGCTATTACAATACAAGTAGTTCCTTAAGATCTTTAACAGAGGGAAGAATTTGTATGACAGATAATTGGAAACCAAGTACATAGTGATGCATGCTTTTTCAATGCTCAGTATACAACCAGACATCTAGAAGTTTGGTTCTAAATCTTGATAGCTTTTAAAAAAAAAATTTACAAAAGTACTTTCCTGAATTCTCAACTTGCTTTCAGAATGAGCTATCTGCATTTAAATAAGCCATAAATGCAGATGTATTTTAAATCTTCAAGAGGTAAGAAAAATACAAATCCAGACTTATGGTACTTTCTCCTGAATGGCAGCCTAAAGGCAACTTTATAATTAAAGTACAATTAAAATTTTAAAAAGCCTCAAATGTATTTGTATAGCAAACTTGAAGCATTGATTCAAACAGAGTGCTGTCTTACAAACTACACTTTCAATGCTGTACCTTATTCTTGGCTTATTAAAAAGTAGGTTTAATTTTAGGAGTAGGCCTCTACAGAGTGGGTCCGAGAGGCTGGTGCAAGAAGATGTGCATGTGTCTGATAAGACTGGATGTAGGCAGTAGTTTGTGTTATATTCTCGTAAATGTTGACTTGGCATATACACTTTTAACAACTGACAAGACACTGAAGGCTTTTACAGCACTGTATTTAATTTACCTTGAAGAATTTCTCTCTGTTGTTCATTCATTGTAAACAGTAATATTCAAAATATTTTATATTATCAAGACCACATTTAGATTATAGTCTTAGAGAGTGCTTTGGAACAATCATAGGAAGGCTGAAATACTGATCTCTGAAGTCTGCAATTGGGTACTACAACCTTCAGGAGCTTTTTAATTGTTTTCCATAATAAAGTCCAGTTTGCTGCATATCCTCAGATGTGCTGTCCTAAATGCTTTAGATTGACATCTTTCAGGTAATCTTTTATATCACTAAGTGGATGAGAATTACACATTTCCTAAGGTATAAAAAAAGTAATTAATTTTACCTTACATTCTCTGAAGAGGTTGAGGGACTGTGGGTGAATACAGATGTCATATTGAGGGCACTAGTTAGGAACAAATGAAGGAATCAGTGCAATGAATTTATAACACAATAATCTGCATTTATTTTAACACCATGTTTATAAAGATCTTTGTGACATGTTTGAAGTTTAGAATATGGTTGTGGATAGCGCAGATTTTGGAAAAGACCACACTGATTGGGTTTTTTTTGGTCTAATTGGTTACAAATATTGCAATCACTTCCCTAATCCCTGATAAAACCTTTAGAAGTACTTTCAGGAAGTATAAATAGGAAGTTAGTGTGTTTATGAGTATTTGTATAGATGATAGCTATTTGGGGGGG